>NC_084887.1:26634043-26956543 GCF_958979055.1 Alnus glutinosa
ACGAAATAAAATAGTAAATCAATTATATGTTTTGATGTCATATAGAACTAAGGAAGTTTTGACAACGTATGATAGTAAGTTGGAGCTTAAGATTGAAGGTAAATTGAAATAAAACAAATAGTTCCTAAAATAGCAAAAAAGTTAAACTTATAGTAGTGTTTGGAGGGAAAAAAAGAGAGTGGATTTGGGGCCCAAAAAAGGCTCCCACCGAGTGTAGCTGAGTGGCCGCGACGAAAAGAGCTTTTTGGGTTTGGGTCATATACGCAATTTTAATACTCATAGCAAAAGTTATATCCGATTTACTATCATATATGAAATTAGGGTTATAATTGAGGCATGCCGAACCAAGTTTTAAGATTTCAAGACCGACTCATTTATGAGTCGAGTTTTAATAGTCGAGCTTGAACTCGAGCCGAGCTATAAAATGTATGTTCAAGCTCGACTCGTTTAAAACTCGTGCAAGCAGTGCCAAATTGGGTGTACATCAATTCTGTGAACTACTACATGTCCTCATTTACCTGTTGGAGCAAGTCAAAATAGGCGTAGCAAGTCGGCCTATAGAAACTTATTAAGTTTATTTTCCTTTTTCATTTCCGCTCTAGCCAATTTGCAATGGAATATTTTGTCCACCTTAACTAAACAAATGCCATTGAAGGCATTTTTGGGGCCGATTTGGGATTGACATCGTCTTAAAATTGCTTTGATTTTAGTTGTTATGGTCTTCTGTAGTTTGCTGGCAAAGTTATCTAATTTACCTTTCAAACAAAAATTCACAACCCTGTCTTTTTCTTTCAATTAACTGATTATTGTGTTGATTCTTCAATGTCTGTCTGTTGGAGTTAATTTTGAACAAGGTTCTCTTCCCCGGATCCAGTACTCAGACCATTGTTGGTAGGCCCATTGTACCAGATGGAGCTGTTCATGCAATTGTTGAAGAGCATGTAAGTGTGACACTAATCTTACTCTCTTGTGTCTATGGCAATATTGTTAACCAATCTCCTACAGATACGAATGTTACAGCTCATCCTTACAAGTCACACAACAGACCATCTAACATTACCATATAGAGATGCCGACAATCAAGCCACCACAGATCATGGAGAACCTTCCATACATGAAGAGATGCACTCATCAAGACTATCGTGAATCATGGAACAATCAGTATATGCACAGTCCACTTATTGCTGAACCATCTGGCTTCTCCGAAGCTTCCAAATCCCCAGCGTGGCGTGACGCCATGAACAAGGAGTTTGACGCCCTCCTAGTTCAAAATACATGGTCTCTGCGCCCCCTACCTGCTGGACGTCATGCTGTTTGGAATAAGTGGGTCTACAAGCTAAAGCAAAAGCCGGATGGATCCATTGAGCGCTATAAAGCGCGTTTAGTCGCAAAAGGATTTGATCAACATAGTGGCATCGATCACACAGAGACCTTCAGCCCCGTGATCAAGCCAGCCACGTACGGCCCGGGTTGTACTTGCCATTGCTGTCCACTTCAACTGGTCTATCCGTCAATTGGATATCTCAAATGCATTCCTTCATGGCACGTTGCAAGAGGATGTCTATATGACTCAACCCCAAGGCTTTGTCCATCCTGAGTTAGTGAGTTCCCCACCCATATGTGCAAGCTTCACAAAGCCATTTATGGTCTAAAGCAAGCACCACGTGCTTGGTTCAATCGCCTATCCGACTCTCTCCTAGACTTTGGCTTCACTCAGTCGCTGGTTGACACTTCCCTGTTTTTATGATGATTCTACACGGTCAGATTTCAGTAAAAGAAGATAAATACAAAAAGGGAAGTTATGCTATTTTCCATTAACTGTAAACATTCGGATTACTCATCCTTCAAGCCTGAGAAACGGCAAGTAGAGAAAAATGATCAGGTCAGTGATCATGCTGCTAATGAAAGCCGGTCAAGTAGAACTCTTGACGTGACAGAGATCTATAAACCAAGTGGACATGTCAATCCCATTTTTGCTTCTGTAGGAGCTGATGTGGGAAAGCTTTTTAGTGCCAAGCCACCGAAATTGTCTTCAAATACATTAAGCAAGAAAATCTGGTAAAGCCCACAAACAAGTCCGTAGTGGTACTGGATGCAATATTGTGTGATGCACTGTTTAAGGGGGCCATGAAAAAAGGATCAACTTACCCAACGGAAATTCATAAAAAAGATATATATAGGGTCAGCATTTATAAGCCGGATGCAAGCTCACCACGTTGTGACAAGAGGAGGTGAGTCGAATGTTCGTAAAGGTTCTCTGAAAGCAATTCAGATACTGACAGAACGGCGGCAAGGTAACAAGAAGGTGACTAAACTTTCAGGGATGGAAACATTTTTGATGGATGCTGAAAGCCTTGGCGTCGGCGCTTCAGAAAAAGTTTGCCTGCAGTACATCAGTTGCAGAATTACCAGGTATCTTATCTTGTCAGTCTTGATAACATTGAGAATATCATGTTTGGTGGTGGTTAACACTTGGTAGACAGTGAGATGTTCCATGTTCGACTTTCTATTTAAGTGTTTTTGTTCATTTGCGGCAGAATTAGGCAAAAAGCATTTTAAGGAACTATATAAACTTGTAATTTTGTGGAAATCTGTTTTAAACCTTATGGTGCTTCCACTTTCTTTTCTTTTCTCTTTGAAAGAATTAAGAGTCATTAAGACGTACTTCTTTGTATGTACAAAATTAATGGCTTGATTTTTCTTTATATCAAGTCACTGTACGTAGCTCATCAATGTTGTCTCCGGATATTTGATTTGTCAGTCTTAGTGCCTTCATCTTTTTTGTTTCACCTCAGGAAGAATTAGAGATGTGTTTCTGTGACTTCTTATCTGAAGTGGCAAATGCATGCAGATGAATACATATTTTGGTTGACCTTAATTTTGACAAATTTTCTCCCTATTCAGGTAAGAAAGGTCATGAGGTTTTGGTGCAAGGCGGTGTGATTGATGATCTCGCAAAACATCTGATTGAACAGTATGGAATTCCAAAGAGATACATTGAAGTTCTTGATAAAACCAGGAAATGAGATGTAGGCAAATGGTTAGTTTTCTATGTTAGCATCCAAGTTTACATGCACATAATCAAATGGATTTCTTGTTTTGCAATATATTTCTCTCCATAACAGAATGCTTTGGTGACGGCCGGGCTTGATCTTGGCTTCCTGTGCTGCATGATGCTATCTATTATATTTATGCATATGTTCTTCAATTCTATAGTAGGCATTTGTCAATCGCTATAAATCAATGATTCTGCTCAAAATCGTCATTACCCTTTGTTTATATGCACCATCATCAGCAGAAAGGTCTAATTGTAAAATACTGGTAGCCTTGTATGCCTAATAATGTAAGAATCTCTTAGTAGGATATCTTTTGTTTACCGGCATTGGTTGTGCTGGTAGTTTGACACACAAAAGATTATGCCTTTTCTTCCAAGCTAGTTTCATTGCGATTCCTGGGATTTTGTACAAGTGTCTATGTGCTTGCTAGAATCTAATTCTTACATCCTTACATTTAGTGGACATGGTTGGGTGTTTTGTAGTGCAATGAACTGTCTGTTGTTTATGTGGTAAGCGTGTCCAAGATATTTGATATCTGTTTATACTCATGTAAAAGGTTTATTCATCTCTTACTTTCAGGGATGCATTTGATGACCATGTGGTGCATTTTTCCAATTATTAATCGTGTGTTCAAATTTTTTGCCTGACATGCAAAGTTTCTTAATTGCTTTAGTCATTATTGTGGCATCAGTATATTACCATTCTTGAAAGATAAATGTATTTATTCAAAATTTTAACATTTTTATTTCAGGTGAAAAAGTGAGGTGGTGATTGGGGTATTGAACTTTATGGATATGCATCAAATTGCCCGACACTGCCTAGTAAATGTTTTATGTTTTTCTTTACGCTTGCTGCAATACCAGAGTAGAGAGGAAAATGAAGAGGGAAGAGGTGTATAAGGTCGTCTTTTGTGCACCATAGTTTGCAATACTTCTGTCATGCCTAGGGTTTATGAGGTAGCACATTTTGAAGCTCTATAATTTATTTTCATTAAGTCATATCTCATTATGTTAATAGTTTTGTTCTCTTAATGAGGAGTAGCAACTTATTTTGTTAGCTGAGCATGCATAATAAATTCAAAAACTTCATTGAATTAAAATGGGGAAATGAAAGATCATAAAACATAACTAGGCACTTGTTGAAAATAAGATGAAATAAATCATAGTATGACATGACATGACATGACATGAACTTTTCCTCAACTAATTAAGCATCTGGCCTCCTAATTCGTCTCTTCCTGACTTGGAAAAGAAAATAAAATGGACAACCGACAAAGCTCAGCAAGCAACATTCCCAATCAATTTGAAACTGGTTGGGTAAAAACATTTTCTTTAAAAACTATTCTTCAAAAACATTTAATCAGCATGACAGGAAAATTCTTAAAATATTTCTTTGCAAAATTGAACATATGAAAATCTCTTTCTTCTTATACTGTGGTCTTAGCATATTGTTACCCATTGTATGCATGGGGTTGCGCAATCCAAACTTCGAAGGTCGATCATAGCAAAATCAGTGGCCGTTGATGTGCCTTTTGGTCAGCTGATTAACTTCTGGGTGTATTCAGCTTGGCAAACATGGTGATTATACACCTTTACGACAACGTCTTTTGTTGCATTGCGCTTTATCCGAACTTTGGTAATGTGTTGTGAATCTTTTTTTCTCTCGGGCCAAATAATTTTGCAAGGTGTCCACCTTTTCATATCCCCCCTTTAATTTTTCTCTCTTAAACTCCTATCTTTAAGGTAATGTGAGAGGGGCTTTTCTTTCTTTCGAAATATTTTCTTTCATAAGAACATAAAGGTATCACGTCTGTTGGGCACTTTTGGATTGCACTCGGGTTCGTTGTAAGTTGAGGGAGTCAAAGCCCAACAATCTCGTCAACCTATTTGATTGACGGCTATTGGGGCACTAATGGCTTGCAATTAAATTGGTTGGGGTACAAAATATAAAAATTGTTCATTTGACACTTAAATTCCTATTTTGAGCGGGGTTGTATGCTTGATGCCCTACGTTGAGCGAGGTTGTATGTCAACATGCCCAAGTCAATCTAGGATAGTTCATTTGACACTAGTCCCGGGAAAGGGACTGGTAGAAATTACACAACTAATTCAACACTGTTTTCAGTACCAATTATATGTTTATATATGGTAGTGGTATGGTATGATTTGTTTTTAGTACGTGGTTTCATTATTACTTTACCAACCAAATAAATCGATCTATGTACATATTTACATGTTTGAATATGATATGGGATTATGAAAGTATCAAAGCTAGTACTGAATTTCAGTTTGATATTTCAAGCGAGAAGGAAAGTGTCTCTCTTTGTTTTGTTTTCACGGAATAAGATTTTTACTGTAACGTTCTCGCAAAGCGCTTTATCGTATTGAGTTTTTTCAAAACCCATGCATATACCTTTACAAAAGTTTTACCTTGATTTAAGAAATCAGTTTGTATTGATTTCTATCAAATAAAGAGAGAAATTTTAAAGAAAAAAAAGGCTCGTGTCACATAGTAATGGTTAGATACATTTATTTATTGAGCCGTAGATTCATAGTTCCACCTGTAAAATTGTTTGATTTTATAATTATAGCTTCATAAAACGGAGAAGTACCCAAGGGCATTGACCCATAGATTTTGGGTAGAGGTTGTGTATTTTGGGGTCGCTTTTGCATAGTATCAATCATGTTTTTTTGAGCATATAGAGTTGAGTAATGTTTCTTGCACATAAGGTGTGTACACACTTTGTAATGTGTGTTCATCAATTTTTTTTTTGTTAAATGAAAACTATTTGGCAGGACACATTGTGTACACTTTGTGTATAAAAAACATTACCCATGTAGAGTTATATGTGAAATGAAGCATTTATTTAAGTGAGACGTTACAATTACGCTATCGACTAGCCGTTAAACAATCAAGAAAAATACTTCAACTATATTATTAAACATTCAAAATATTTCAACTGCATTATTTTGATATACATAGAAATGTTTACCGAGATATGTTAGCTGCACAATAATTATACAAAAATGTTGATGTGTTCAATATTTTTTATTTTTTATTTTAATTATTTTTTAAAAATATCGAATACATCAATATTATTTTGCAATTGTTATGTACTTGCAAATGGGATTTGATTCTTGTACAACACCAATACAACAACTGTACAACAACCCCTCACATGAGGGTGAGCCCCAGTATGTAGGACCCACCCTCATGTGAGGGATTGTTGTACAGTTGTTGTATTGATGTTGTAAATCTAATATTTTCCCTTGCAAATATAATATCTCTATCTTACCAGTCATATGAACACAATTATAGGACCGATTATCCGGTCGTCCCCTAAAGGATAAGGATGTGGAAGAATAATTTTGCCCCTCAAATAATCAAAATGGATTCCATAAAAAAAACCTCACTTACTATTCGAACACGCTTATCCGCATTGACTACACGAAAAAACACCACCACCGGTGGCTCGATCTGTAGCTGCAATTGTCAACACACAGAGAGAGAGAGACATGTCCCGTAGCCACAAAAATGTCGAACAAAGTGCAAACCCAAAGCCAAACTTCCCATGGAAGGTGAAGCTCCTCATGGGAGCATTTTCGTGGATCTCCGACGCCTCATTCCGCCCCAACGTGAGAGTCAACCGCCGCCTCTTCAACTTCTTCGACTTCAAAGTCCCTCCCTCTCCCAATCCCCCCGATGGCGTTGCCTCCTCTGACACCACCTTTGACCCTTCTCGCAAACTCTGGTTCCGCCTCTACAACCCAACCCCCACCCCCACCCCCACTGGCTGCGATCCAAACCACGTCGTCGGCATGCCCGTCATCGTGTTCTTCCACGGCGGCGGCTTTGTCATCGGCAAGGCCAACTCGATTTGGGTGGACAAAGCGGCGCGCCGGCTCGCCAGAAAACTCCGCGCCATCGTCGTCTCCGTCAACTACAGGCTGGCGCCAGAGCATCGGTTCCCGTGCCAGTACGAAGACGGTTTCGACGCGCTGAGATTCATCGACGAAATGGACGGAGACGATCTGCCGGCCAATGCTGATCTTAGCCGTTGCTTTCTCGCCGGAGAGAGCGCAGGAGGGAACCTGGCCCACCACGTAGCGGTCAGAGCCGGCGAGTACGGCTTCAAGAGGGTAAACCTCCTCGGGCTGATAGCAGTACAACCGTTTTTCGGAGGGGAGGAGCGGGTCGAGTCCGAGATCCGATTATCCTGGGGCCCGACTCTGAGACTGGACTCGGCGGACTGGTATTGGAGAGCTTTTTTGCCGGACGGGTCGGACAGGGACCACCCGGCGGCGAATGTGTTCGGACCGAATGCGGGTGAAATATCGGGCGTGAAGTTCCCGGCTGCGCTTGTTATAGTTGGAGGGTGCGACCTGTTACGGGATAGGGACATGAGGTACTGCGAGGGGCTGAAAAGATCGGGAAAAGAGGTATACCTGGTGGATTATCCGAAAGCGGTCCACGGGTTCTGGAGCATGGGCGTGAGGCCCGAATATTGTTTGTTTTTAGAACAAGTGAGGGAGTTCATGCAAAAGCAAATGGCCGAATATTGAGGTACTCGATCGGTAGTCGGTACTCCTGCAACCTTTTCTTGCTGTTGCATGCATGCATGTGAATTGTGATCGATCGAGCAATAAATAAATAAATAATCTTCCAAATATTGTTCCATTATCACCATTTCATTTCTGTGTAAATATATGCCTTTATTTTCGATCTTAATTAAATCGTTTCAAGATTGAGGACATGATATTCTCAGATATGCTTGTGGAATGATGAATGATCGATAATTCATAGCAAAATTAATAAAATATTAATTAAAAATTGAAACATATATAATATCATTCGATCAAACACGATATTTTGCCATAAGAGGAATAATTAACAACTATATATAATGGAATCCTACGTGACATACATGGCGTGCGGTGTGCCTAATTAAGTTGGCTCCAACGTGGAAACAACTATGGACTCAATTATAATAAGATCGACTAGGAGATCGAGTGGAGAGATTATTAATTGTCGATGTAATTGGTTACTTAATTCCACCAAAAGATCGAGAGTCTATTAATCTTCAAATTTTTTTTACAAATCTATGGTACTCACCACGCCAATTATGCCAATTTTACAAGGGGATTCGATCACAAGATCCCATTGAAGGATGGAGTTGATCTACCTAGTTAACGTGCGCTCTTATAGATTAATGCTCCATTTGTTTCGGTGTAAACTGTTTTCTGAAAAATATTTTCGACATTTTTCCAATTTCCAGTGTTTGGTAGGGGAGGAAATAATGGTCAACGGAAATCATTTTTAGTTTGAATGTAGAAGTCGCTTTAATTTTTTTGAGGATTTAAACTCTTTATTCTTCCACGCACGTTTGTGAGAATCTGCCTAGGGGTGTAATTTCGGACCGGCTATAACCGACCGGGAAACCGGCTTCGAGCACTAACTGGCTCCGAATAACCGAAAAATCGGGAAACTGGTTTGGTAATAACCGGGTATCTGGAGTCGGAGTCGGGTATTAGTTTTTTAGACACCCGGTTATAACCGGGTAACCGGCGGCTCTAGGTGTATAATATATTAAAAAAATTAAAAAATTACATGGTCAAGAAAAATTACCAAAAGTTTTGATTCAGAATCTATTAATGTATGTATATGTATATAATGTATCAATTTGTGCGACCAGAATAATCTGAAAAGTGATCATTTCATGGTCAATAAATTATTTGCAATATGGGAAAGAAAATTTGTAGCCATAGCTTTCCTTTGTATCCTTCAGCAAAATGATAGAGATACTGTTCTAGTGGTGACCATGCGTCTAGTCTCGATATCAAATTATATATAGATGGACTTCCAAGCTCTAAGATAGATGAACATTGGAAAGTCTAAAAGTCTGCTCAGCCATCTGAATCGCCGTGGTGGAAGGCTTTCCATGGTATCAAAACTTTTTGTATCCCTCAATAAGTCCTATGCATTGTTTGCAATTTTGCCAAAGAAAAACAACAGAGAAGAAATGCATGATCTATAATATTCAAGAAGAGAGCAGATCAAATTGCACTGAGACACCTCAACACATTCCTCTTTCACATCAAAAGGAAATCGTGGAGAAAAGCCTATCACACAATCAAATTTTTTGATATTTATGATGATAATTGATGTGGCAAGATCATATGGCTGCAGAGAGGGGAGCCAAACTTTTTTTTTAAAAAAAAAATCTACGTTGACCCAATACTTAAAAAAGGCAAAAAAAAAAAAAAAAAAAAAAGTAATTTTTTTTAACAAAATACTACCCAGTCTGGATGGCCGGTTAACTGGGGTACCTGGTTCCGAAGCCGGATAATCGCTTAACCGGAGTATCTAGTTAAGGAGCTGATTATTGAAATTCAATAATCAGGGACCCCGGAGTCGGTTCCCAGTTATTACCTAATAACTGGAAACTGGCTCCGGGTTTACACCCTTAAATCTACCACCGCCGGGCATTGGAGTTTGTTAGTAGCCCGACTGTACCACCGAAGATCCCTGAATTTTGGTATTCGAGTACCGGAATCCAGCAGCTTTGGCCGAATTCCAGCGATGGTCACCGGAATCTGGCAATGTTGCCGAATTCCGGCTAAACTGGCCGAAATCTGAACTATACGGTCGGAATTTGGCCAGTACTCCTGGATTCCTGTCGTATTGTCTAGATTTTGGCCAGTTTTGCTGGAATTTAGAAATTTATGCCAGACTCCAACCAAAGTAGCCTAGATTCTTACAAAATTGGCCGGAATCTAGCGACGGCGGTTGGACGTTGCAGGATTCTGTTTTACATTATTGGTGATTTTTTCGTACGAGCTAAACACTGAAAAATATTTTTAAAATAATTATTCCTTTCAAAAAATGATTTCATTGAAAATATTTTAAGATGAAAACATTTTACTTCGAAACAAATTGAGTATAAAAGAAAGAAGAAAAAAGAAAAAGAGGGACCACTACTAAAAAAAAGCAGATTCTAGACGGTTTAAAACCGTCTAGAAATGCAAAAAAAACCGTCTGAAATTGATTTCAGACGGTTTTTTCTAGACGGTTTAAAACCGTCTAGGAATATGTGTCGCTAATTAAGGTTCGGGACGGTTTTATCCAAAACCGTCCGCAATTCTAGACGGTTTGACCCAAACCGTCTAGAACTGGTTCTAGACGGTTTTGGGCAAAACCGTCCATAAAATTTTGGACGGTTTAAACCAAAACCGTCCAGAATTTGTCTTCCTTTTTTTTTTTTTTTTTTAAAAATTATAATTATAATTATTATTTTAAATATAATTATTGTTCTTGTTTTTATTTTTATGTTCGGTGGGCGTCTCCGGTTCTACCGGAAATCCATCGGAGAGACGTTCCACCGGTCCTTCTTCGGTCACTGCCGGTCTCCTTCGGATTCCACCGGTCCTTCTTCGGCTTCTCCAGTCACTGCCGGAAATCCATCGGTCAAACCCAAGAATCACAAAACAGAGGAAAAATCCTTCACAAATCAAACAATCTTTCACAATCCAAACCCAAAACAGAGGAAAAATCCATCACAAATCAAACAATCCTTCACAATCCAAACCCAAGAATCACAATCCACACTCAATACAACACAAAATTAATGCAAATCTAACCTAAGAATTTCACTTACCTAAAACAAAAAAAATCAAACATCCATCCGGTGGCTTGGAGAAAGTGGTGTCGAGGAGGCCGGAAGGGGGGAGAGAAAGAGAGATGAAGGGAGAACCGGCCGGAAATCCACGTATTCCGGCCGGATCTGTCTCTGATCCGAACAGAGATTCGGTCGGGCGCGGGTATCGGTCGGATCCGGCCGGATATTTGACCTTCCGCTTCAGATCTGACCTCAGCAACGTCACCGACTCCGGCCGTGTCCAGATCGCGTCGTCCCGTTCCCATCGCCCGTCTCAGTCGCCGACCGCAGAGACAAGAAGAAGAACGAGAGGGAGAGGGAGAGAAGGGGTCGGACTAATTAAAAAAGAAGGGATCTGGGTCTTTATTTTAAAAGAAAAAAAAAGAAAAAAAAATAAAGGAAAAAAATAAAAAGAAAACAGAAGAAAAAAAAGAAGTTCAGAGACGGTTTTAGGAAAACCGTCCGGAAAAAATGAAAGTAAAAAAATTCAAACGGTTTTTTTTTAAACTGTCTATAAATTTAGTGACGGTTTTCCTTAAAACCGTCTGGAAATTTCCAGACGGTTTTCACAAAACCGTCTGAAAAAAAAAAAAGCAAAGAAAAAAATTCAGACGTTTTTTTTAAACCGTCTGTAAATTTACAGACGGTTTTATTAAAACCGTCTGGAAATTTAAATTTATAGACGGTTTTGAAAAACCGTCTGAAAATTTACGGACGGTTTAAGTAAAACCGTCGTAATTTTTGATTTTACAGACGGTTTTCAAAAAACCGTCAGTAAATTTTATTTTTCTAGACGGTTTTTAAAACCGTCTAAAAAGAAACCGTCTAGAATATACTTTTTTTTAGTAGTGGACTTGTCGTCATTGATGATATGCTGTCCACGGGGATAATCATGAGGGCAAGCAACAATCCCTTTTCATCACCTGTATTCGTGTAAAAAAGGAGAATGGGTCATGGCATGGGTTGATCCCTCACTCTATTAAAATAGGAAGAAATAAGAAGCTCCATGCAGCTTATTTTTCGGTTGAGAGGTTACGAAATCTATTATATATGCATTCATGTAACACATTACTTAAAAAATGATAGTTTGGACGAACCCAACAAGCAAAAGAGGCATTTGTAATGCCGCCAAAAATAAATTAGGAATTTGAAGATAATAATGAAATAAAATAATAAATTAAATATATGTTTTGATGCCATGCAACAACGTATGATAGATGGTAAAAGCGAGCTTAAGATTGAAGGTTAAATTTGAACGTTAAACAATATATCAAGAAAGGGAAAAATACATTTGATAAAAAAAAAAAAATCATCAAACTTAAATCACTTGCCAAACGAGGCTAAAAATATTTCCAAGAAAAATAAAAAAGGTGACCAATCTGTACTGCCCTGCACTCATGAGCAGAGGCGGAGGGAGGGGGGGCCGAGAGGGGTCAAGTGCCCCACCTCACCTTCCAAAAGTTTTCCTTATCCTATGTAAAAAATTTTGAATGTCTTGATTGCTCCCCCTCAATCACTCATCAGGGGCAACTGACATTATCCTTAGCCACCCACTCATCAGACATCAAGGACAAACTGCAAACGACTCACCTGGCCCAGTCTTGACATTTTTTCTTTCCCAGTTTCAGTTCAGGCCGTCTTTTAAGTAGGCTTGACAATTTTTGACACGACCCGCAAATTTGACACGAACACGACACAACAAATTTGGGTTTGAGTTTGGGTTTAACATTATTAGGTTTGGGTCATAATTAGGCCAACCTGATTATGACCTGGTTATAATCGTGTTTCGTGGGTCAATCCACGGGTTGACCCGTGAACACGATTATGACACGGTTCCTTTAATAATTAAAAAAAAAAAAAAGTGAATTAGTGAACATAGAAGTGGAGAAGAGAACCCTCGCCGCACGCCCTTTTCAGTTTTCAACTTTTCGTCACTTTTCTTTCAGACTTACAGCCTCTCTCATTTCTGCCTTCAATTTCAATCTTTAGACTTTAGTGAATTAGTGCCCTTCACTGCTTCACTCGTTCACCACTTCACCGTTCGGTGTTCACGCAGCCGGTAGCCACTACGCCTCACCGGCTTCAACCTTCACGCGGCGCCTTTCCCATCTGAGACTCTGAGAACAGCATCTGAGTCGACCCACAGCCACCAGATCCACTCGGCCTAAGCAAGTCTTCAGCCTTCACGCAGTGCCCTTCCTGTCTGAGACTCTGAGAACGGCGTCGGAGTCGACCCATGGCCACTAGATCCACACGGTTTAGTGTTTCTTTTGTTTTTTTTTTTGTTTTTAAAAATCCAGTGTTTCTTTTATTAAGTATAGTACTTGCTGGACGTGTAGATCTACAGAACAGAATGAATTGCTTCAAAAAATCATAAAATAGCATTCAAAAAATTCTTTCAAATAAATCGGGTCGTGTCGGGTTGACACGACCCGTTAAGTAATCGTGTTTATCGGGTCGTATTCGGGTTACCCGATTATTAATCGGGTCGTGTTAATGTCACGAGTTTCGACTCGATTAATAATCGGGTCAGGTTTGTGTTGAACTCGTTTGTATAATCGGATTAGTTGGGTTGATACGAACCCGAATTGCTAAGCCTACTTTCAGGTCAGATGAAGAGAGGAAGAAGATGAATAGATACCCTTTTATTATTTCTCCCAAACGAAACGTTTAAATAAGCTTTGTTGTTGAGTTTTTTTTTTTTTTTTTTTTAAAAAAAGTACATAGGAAACAATCCAAAACATAACCGAAGCTGAAAACAAGAACAAAGGGAAACTAAGAAAAAATAAAGGAAACTAAAAGAGGGTAGATTCTTTCCGCTGACAATTTAAATTGAGGAGCCCGAAGACAAATAAGAGTTTTTTTTTTTTTTTTTTTTTTGACATATCTACACAAAAGAGATAGGATCCAATCGAACTATCCTATGGTACAAGTAAGCTTTCTTGTTTGTTGCCCAAAATGCAAATTTGTTGGTTTTCAAAGCTGGCGGTTGCAGTAGCTTTTTTTTCTTTCAAAAATGCGTCACGCGACGACTTGTAGACTTGATTTTGATTGAGACTTGAGAGATCAAAGTCACCAAACTGACTATTAACATGACCACCAAATTATATATATATATATATATATATATAAAAGAAAAAAAGACTACTAACAATTTAACATGGCCTGATGGCCAACAAAAAAAACTTACAAAAGAATTTTTTTTAAAAAAAAAAACTAAAGTATATATATTAAAACATCGAGTTGCGTTTTTGCGAAACTCTCAAGTCTGAAGCAACAATTACTATACTCTTTTCTGCGGTCGAATTTTTCTTCTTCTAGCCATTTAATAATTACTATATAAATTGTTTAGCTATTTTTTTTTTAGAGCAAACGACTATTCAGAAAAGAGCAATTTTTTTTTTCCTTTTACAATTTTTCTTCCTTGAAATTTTTTAGATATTTAATCGAACTTTTCCATTGGTTAAGCTTTTATATTTACACTATTCTTTTAAATTACTTGTTTAAGAATATATATCGTTTTATTATATTTTTTTTTAAAGTTTTTATTATAAATTTTAATTGTATGAAATATATAATTGTAGTTATATGAGGTTATGAAGAATAACAATGATTCTATTTAATTTTATTAAATTGTTAATTTATTACATTTTTTTTAAAATATTTTTAATCAATTTATTTTTTAATCTTGACCCTTTAAACTAAAATTGAGGCTCTGTCACTGCTTTTGAGTCATGATCATCCAACTAGTACTGTTGATTCGTTGAAAGACTGAAGAGATCGAGATGGCTCAAAAGATATCAATAATGAATAATATTACTAGTCACAAAGAAGCAAATGAGAAGCAAATATGTCTACGGCGGTTCAAGCGGGGTTTTAGTTTGAACTTTGAAGCGTTGCCACTTCTAGAACCAACCAATTCAAAAATGTCTGCTGCAAAATTACAAAATGGTCATCATTCGTAAGCCGGGTCGGTAGAAGAGTCGACGAGTCCCGCCGATGACGCCTTAACAATATCCGTCCTTGTCCTTGATGGGTAACCAAAAGTCTCTTGGGGATGAGAATTGAGAAGAGTCAAAAAAAAAAAAATAATAATAATAATAATAAAATAAAATAATAAAATAAAATAAAAAATAATAAAAAATAATAATCCTTACACTCATTTCTCACAACAGTCTCACAACAAGCTGACGTGGCTGGTAATATTTTATTATTTTTTTTGTTTTGTTTTGTTTTGTTTTCTTTTTATAAAAAAATAATAAAATATTACCAGCCACGTCAACTTGTTGTGGAATTATTGTAAGAAATGAGTGTATGGATCATTTTTCGTAAAAAAGACTACACAAAAGTAAACTTTTAGGAGTGTTATTACAGGACGTAGGTGAGTTATTGAATCATTTCAAGTGGCAAAGAATTTTAAAATGACGTCGTCCTTTTATTTTTTTTTGCCATTAGATCTTGGCCGTCCATTTTCATCTGCTGTTATTTTATAGCTGGATCTAAAACTCGCATTCAATATTTATGACCCGATGTTTCAGTCTCAGCCGCCCGACTTAACTATAAGAAAAAGAGCCATACCACCAGAAGCTGCATGCGTTAATTGGCTTACGAGTCCTAATAAATAAGGAAAGAGATATCCATAATCCCGTAGCGACGAAAAAAATGTCTGAACAAAGCGCAAACCCAAAACCAAACATGCCATGGAAGGTGAAGCTCTTCATGGGAGCTTTTTCCTGGGTCTTCGACGCCTCATTCCGCCACGACGTGAGCGTCAATCGTCGCCTCCTCAGCTTCTTCGACTACAAAGTCCCTCCCGATGGCGTTGCCTCCTCCGACACCACCGTCGACCCTTCTCGCAACCTCTGGTTCCGCCTCTACAACCCAACCCCAACCCCCACTGGCGGCGATCCAAACGACGTCGTCGGCTTGCCCGTCATCGTGTTCTTCCACGGCGGCGGCTTCGTCGGCGGCCACGCCAACTCGATTCTGATACACAACGCGGTGCACCAGCTCGCTCGAGAACTCCACGCCATCGTCGTCTCCGTCAACTATCGGCTGGCGCCGGAGCATCGGTTCCCGTGCCAGTACGAAGACGGGTTCGACGCGCTGAGATTCATCGACGAAATGGACGGACGCGATCTGCCGGCCAATGCTGATCTTAGCCGTTGCTTTCTCGCCGGAGAGAGCGCCGGAGGGAACCTGGCCCACCACGTAGCTCTCAGAGCCGGCGAGTACAGCTTCAAGAGAGTGAACCTCCTCGGGCTCATAGCAGTACAACCGTTTTTCGGAGGGGAGGAGCGGGTCGAGTCCGAGATTCGATTTTCCCGCGGACCGATATTGAGGCTGGACTTGACGGACTGGTTCTGGAGAGCTTTTTTGCCGGACGGGTCGGACAGGGACCACCCGGCGGCGAATGTGTTCGGACCTAATGCAGGTGAAATCTCGGACGCGAGGTTCCCGGCTGCGATTGTTATAATTGGAGGGTGTGATCCGTTACGGGATTGGGACATGAGGTACTACGAGGGGCTGAAAAGATCCGGAAAAGAGGTATACCTGGTGGATTATCCGAATGCGATCCACGGGTTCTGGAGCATGGGCGTGATGCCCGAATATTGTTTGTTTTTAGAGGAAGTGAAGGAGTTCATGCAAAAGCAAATGGGCAAATGAGGTACAGGTACTCCATCGTTATAATTTGCGTGGCCTACTATCCCTGTTACTTGTGAGGCTGTGAGCAGCTGAGCTGCATAATATAAAATATGCATTTATTTTATATATTAAATCGTTTTTAAGAGGAAGAGGATATATATATATATATATATATATATATATATAATATCTGAGATTCTCGTTCTATATATGTATAATAACATCTGATTTCTCTCTACCTGCACAACAATGTAAAATTCCCCACATTTATAAATGAATTATTTAAATAAATTAGAATTTGAAACATATCCTATCAAACACGACAATAGTCAATAGCCATCCATATCAGGGGGAGTTCCCTCCTACTTGGGTTGGGTAATTCAGAGTGTATATCTCTTTGCGTGTTTGAGATTGCGATTTTATAAATAAAATGTATTATTTTAAATTAAATTATAAAATATAAATTATATGATAATTCTGTTTTTAAAAGTTTATGATTTAAAAATGTAGAAATCTACTTTTTAAAATCGCAGACAATTGAGTGTTTTTTTAAAAACACAAAATTTTAAAAAACTATCATGTAATTTTGTAAAATGTTCAATTACGTTTTTAAGAATCACTTTTTCAAATTATGTATTTTAAAATTAATATTTTTAAATCACGTTTTTTTAAAATCGAATACCTTAATTTGGTAAATTGTCTTTTTTTTGGTTCCGCCAGTTGCATGACTTTCGGGTTCTTTTCTTCTGATAAGAAAAAATGACTATATATGGTGCGTTTGGTTCGTAACATTATTCAATATTCGAACCGAGTTTTTATTCAAAAACTCATACCCGGATCCAAGTTGAATAAAACCCATAGGTCACTTGAATAAAGTTTGAATAGTTTGAATAAACCCATCATATATTTATTATTATTATTCTTTACCATACCAATCATTATACACAACTTTTCATACAATCCAATCATTTCCAATCATTTTATACTATTATAAAACACTTTTTTAAAACCCATCATATATTTTTTATTATTATTTTTTACCATACCAATCATTATACACAACTTTTCATACAATCCAATCATTTCCAATCATTTTATACTATTATAAAACACTTTTTTAAAACCCATCATATATTTTTTATTATTATTTTTTACCATACCAATCATTATACACAACTTTTCATACAATCCAATCATTTTCAATTACTTTATACTATTATAAAACACTTTTTTTCAATCTTTCAAATTCAACACCCAAACACATATTCAAAAGAATCTAAAATTATATTCAATATTCAAACACATTTTCATTGCCTTGAAATCCGTGATCAGATTCAAAATATTATTCATATTCGAAATATTCGATACCCAAACGCACCAAACCGACAAACACGCGTGGTTGGTATTGAAAAATCAACTACATAATCTTATGTGAAGGCCCACCAAAGGAAAAAAGAATTATTATGGACTGAACTCTTTTAGTATAAAGAAGCAGACATGCATTAAGCGAGAAAACAACTTTATTTTTCTTTAAGGATGTTGGGTTATGGTCGAGACATTTTAGTTTGTCGACCGTTAAACAGAGACCCCCATTAATCCCGGGTGTCGGGGCAGTGCTTATTGCTGACCAGGATGATATCATGGGCGTGGTGGGATGTGTAATGAAATAATAATAAAAGTAACATTTTGGCATTTCAAAGAATAAAATCCTCTTTAGAATATGGTTATAATCACACGGGTTTTGATTCAGATACTTCGAGAACTTCGGTACTGTTTATGCGTTTTTTTTTTTTTATTATTATTATTTTTTTTATATTTTTCACCACCGATCAACATCAAAACATTCTCACTTTTTTCACTTTTTATATCACTTAAATAATTTTTTATTACTATTCAAATAAAAAAATTCATTACAATACAAATTTTTTTCACTTTTTTATATAAATTCTTTTTATTTTATATCACATCATCACTTTTTACTAATTTCAAAACTAACAATCCACTACTATGTTCTGTTCTGTTCTGTACATGTCTTTATCAAACAAGGCCTTAATACAAAGTGTGATGAGATAACAGTTAACCCATAACCCATTGCATAAATCACGGTCCAAAACAGCGCCATGTCACTGCTCCCCTCCCCCCCCCTCCCGCCCCACACACACACGCGCGCGCACACACACACAAAGTATGGGAATTGGCAACTAATAAATAACATATTGAGAAGCTAGATTCTGACATGCAAGATGTTGGACAAAGAGTTTTTTGATTGGCAATTAGAGCCAATTCTACGGAAGAGCGTATGCAGCAGATGGAAGAAGCTTTGCAAGAAATTACTAAACTTCTCAAATCCTCACACGGATAGTGACACCAACAGATGGATTTACTGTAGCAATGGCTCAGTGTGTTTCGGCCTAACAAATGGCTCGTGAAAGGATAAATTTAGTCATTTAATTAATATTTTAATTTTCACAGAGTTAGGTCTCTGCATAGGTTTTCAACTGGCTAAATATGAATGACATTCACGAAACTGCATTTTGGACTCATAATGGATATTATGAGTATATGGTCATGCCATTTGGTTTGTTTAATATTCTTTGACGACATTTTAATCTCTAGTTCATCTTAGTTTACTACGACCTTTCAAGCAAAAGAGGCATTTGTAATGTTCTGAGCAAATGAAAGTCGAAGTAAATTAAGAATTTGAAGATAACGAAATAAAATAATAAATCAAGTATATGTTTTGATGTCATGCAGAACTAAGGAAGTTTTGACAAAATATGATAGTAAGTTGGAGCTTAAGATTGAAGGTAAATTAAAATAAAACAAATATTTCCTAAAATAGCAAAAAAGTTAACAGTAGTGTTTGGAGGAACAAAAAAAACAAAGAGTGGATTTGGGGCCCAAAAAAGGCGCCTACTGATTGAAGTTGGGTGGCCGCGACTTGCGCGCTGAAAATAGCTTTATGGGTTTGGGTCATATACGTAATTTTAGTACTTATAGCAAAAGTTATATCCAATTTATTATCATATATACAATTAGGGTTGTAATTAAGCTAAACCGAGCCGAGTTTTAAGTTTCAAGACTGACTCATTTATGAGTCGAGCTTTAATAGTCGAGTTCGAATTCGAGCCGAGCTATGAAATGTGTGTTCAAGCTCGACTCGTTTAAAATTTGGACGAGCTCGAGATTGTTGAGATGAAATTTTAAATTATTTGTTATGTAGTGTCAAATTGGGTGTACATCAATTATGTGAACTACGACATTTCCTCAGTTACCTGTTGGAGCAAATCAAAATAGGCGTAGCAAGTCAGCCTATAGAAACTTGTTAAGTTTATTTTCCTTTTCCATTTCCGCTGTAGCCAATTTGCAATGGAATATTTTGTCCACCTTAACTAAATAAATTCCATTGAAGGCATTTTTGGGCCCGATTTGGGATTGACATTGTCTTAAAATTGCTTTGATTTTGGTTGTTATGGTCTTCTGTAGTTTGCTGGCAAAGTTATCTAATTTACCTTTCAAACAAAAATTCACAACCCTGTCTTTTTCTTTCAATTAACTGATTATTGTGTTGATTCTTCAATGTCTGTCTGTTGCAATTAATTTTGAACAAGGTTCTCTTCCTCGGATCCAGTACTCGAACCATTGTTGATAAGCCTATTGCACCAGATGCAGCTGTTCATGCAATTGTTGAAGAGCATGCGAGTGTGACACTAATCTTACTCTCGTGTCTATGTGATACCGAACAGAAATAGAGATAAACACTACACAAAATCACACTCAAAATGAAAAATAAACGTTCACCACCCAAGAGATAACACCAAAGGGATACAGAATATCACCACCCAAATGATTATAACAAGAGATACAGAACTTTAAAAACTCACCACTCTAAGGATCACATCAAAGAGATACAGAGATACATAGAGAACACTCATCTCACAAGCCAAAGACTGATGTTTAAACAAAACTCTAATCTACCCTACAAGTATTATATAAGCTTAGAACAACCCTTTAAGCATAGGATAAGCATCTAACTTTCGGCATGCAACTTCAAATGGACAGAAACCTTTTTCGTTGCAAAGATAAGATTCTGAACTTAAAATTAGACCTAGGAATGTCTTGGAAATGATGGATAATTGGACGGCCACAATGATTTTTATAACTCTCTAGACTGCATCGGGATTTCTTTCATTTGAGCCTTTACATTCTGTTGAACCAGTAGACTTAATTGTGCTGAAGCTTGAACTTCTTTTAAATCATCCTTGTTATATATTCCCATTTCAGGCTGGCCCGCATCACTATGGCAATATTGCATTTGTGGGATGCTCTTATTATTATTTTCAATCATGTTGATTCCATGGGAGACATTTCTTGCAAAATTAATTCACGAGGAAGAGAGGAATTTAAAAGTGAAGAGATGCTTAATTCAGAAGAGACACAGTCATTATATTTGAGTTCCGATAAAGATGTCCATTGGGATGCATGGAGCCGATGAAAAAGTCTGTCACAGCAAGAACTTTTCATCTAAACAAACTGTAACACGCCAGTTACTCTCCTAAGAATTAAATGCAGAAAATAGAAAGAAATTGAGAATGGAGGTAGAAGAAACGAAGAGAAATGAGAGAACTTTATTAAAAGGGCCAATTCAAGATGGCTAATCTCCAAGTTCTTGGCAATTCAAGGAGCCAAGGGCCTCCAAAGTTCACAAATGAACAATACAATTCAATGCCTGCCTTTCTCTTCTTCTACCTCCCTTTTATACAAGTTCACTCTTACAGTTATTCCTAACATATCGACTACATGGTTATAACAGCATAAGAACTACAGTTCAACAAGAACAACCGACTGACTATCTAGTTATTAACTCTCCAGCTTATCTCTTCTTGACTTGGCAGCTTCTGCCTTCTTCACTCTTGAGGGAATGTCACGTATAACAAGTCACCGAATAGCTTGTTACACAAACTGTAATACAAAGAGAAGGAAACAGTTTATATATCTAGCTTCACAGATACCAACTGCTGTGTTATATTAAGGTTTTTCTGATACCAACTTTATAACAGGGAGAAATCGTGATATAAAATGTGATAATTCAAATTTTTGATAGAGCAGAATACTAGTCAACCTGAAGTTGCTAATTTGTAATCCATACTGCTTAGGTTGGCTTCTATGGTGGCCAATAAATTGCTTTTCCGTAATTTTAACCTTGATTTCAAATTGCTATTTGGATTACTGAAAACTTTAGAAATGATAAGACAAAGTGCCAGACAATATAACAAGAGAGTCTCGACAACAATTAATAAAATCTGCATTAAGAACAAACTACAGATAGCAACATTTTGAATTGGATGTACTAAAATACAAGTCAATATCCATCAAACATGAAAACACTGGGAAAAAAAGTCTCGACAACAATCAATACGCATTAATATCCATCATGCTTGCCAATTTTTTATTTTTTTTATATTATTATTATTATTATTTAAAAAAAAAAAAAAAAAAAAAAAAAAAAAAAGAAGAGAAGGAAAAAATAAATTGGCTTACAACAATATCTTGAACAAGGAAAGAACCAAACATCTTGACCCATCTGATTTTAATTTTACAGCGGTTAAGTCGCAACGAAGTTTTAGGACAATATAGGAAGTCTACAATCTGACATTTCATGTGTCCGGCTAGGTGTTAAGAGTTTGGATACAAGATGCCCAAAAAAGCTACTTTAGCAGTTATCAGGTCTGAAAAAAATCTACAGCCATTCATGGTCCTACACCACCACACTTGCCACGACTAAAAAATTGTAGAAATAATCAAAAACTCAGGATAGACTTCATTACCACTACAGCAGTACGGAAATAACATGTACTCTATCTTACAGTATGAAAGTTTGCAAATGGCACATATTTTAATGGAGCAAAATAAACATAATAATCGTTGTGTTATTGTATTGTGATTTCAAAAGACAGTTATTTTTATTTTATTTCACCAACTTTCATCTATTGTGGGAGTAATTGACATACCAAAAGAATACTTTCAAAAGAAGATTGAACAAAGAAAAGATCAATATGTTTGGACCGTGTACTGTGATGTGTTTGTGAATGTACATGTGCCAGGAAAACTACCATCTTGCATATGAGTTTTAGTTGATAACACTATGGAAAGGCTGCGCTATAGCACAATGTCAAGGCTCAAACCAGGTAAAACATTTCCATTAAGCCATAAAAATAGTCCATGTGAAAGCTTACATTTCAGGTGTTCGAATATCATAGAGTCTGACAGAACCATCCACAAAACCAGCAGCAAATTGACCCCCGTGAACTTGAGAAGTAGCCTAGATATGTCATGCATTAAAATAATTATCAAAAACATGCCAATGTTTCCAATGGCTATAGCAAATAAGAAAACACAAACCAAACAAAAAAGAATATTAAATAATTACAACAGATCTTGATGAGAAAGAAAAAACAAAAAATGTATCTACATTCATTTCTGAAAATGCAGTATGTTTCCCAAATTTGAACTTTCAATTAATTCTTACCTTATTCAGTGAGCCTAGTGTAAGTTACAGTTAAACAGACAATGTTTGAGTCATTTTTTTTTTTTTTTTTAAGAAATCAAAATATCATTAGAAGTGTAAGGTGCCCCGGGTACACAGGAAGTATATAAGAGAACGTTGAGATGCTGCAGTGTTTGAGCCATTTCAACTTAATAAAACATAAATTCAGTGATCCAGCTACCGCATAACATGACTAAACAAGTATGAGGAACTGGTAAAACTCACCAATGCTGAGATGCTGCAATCAGATGATGAAGCAATGGAATTAACAAGCTGCTTTTTATCCAGATCCCATAGCATAATGGATGATATCTCGCCAGAAGTATACTAATGATAAAATTTTGAAATTTTTTTATCAACACTGAGCCTTAAAATATAAGCCCAAAACATAAGAATAAGAAGGTCAAGAAATAGTAGATTTTTTAAGAAAATATGCACCAGATATCCGGACTGCTGTTGCCAATCCACAACAGCATTCAAACTTTGCACGCCAGGTTTATGGCCTTGAAATGAAGAGAATGCAGTTACACGCTTTTGTTTATTCTTCGGATTATAATCTTTCCAAATTCGGATATTTCCATCAGCTACATTATAGGCACACATCAGAAGTTAGATTGAGTCAAAATTTCAGACATTACAACAAAGAATCCTCTGTAATTATCATGAAACTAATTAAAACAAAAGTGAAGAACATTACATGAAGCAGCAAGAAGCAAGCTGTCATCAAGCTCATTTACAAGGCAGAGCTTACTAATTCCTTTTCCAGGAAAATCATGATTATCAAAACTGTTGAGCAAGGTAGCTTCCTCATAATTCCATACCCTGTTAAGAAACAAACAAAGATGTTAATATCCCAGAAAGACACAGATTGGGATATCACAACACAATGAACAAAGGACTCATGAAACTTCATTCACCAAGGTAATAGCGACCAAATTGGTTGGAACCCATCTAATCATATTGTACAAGATGCAAAATAAAAACGAATAGAAAAAAAAACAAAAACAATTTTCGGGTCATTTGACTAACAAACAATCAAGCAGATAAAAATTCTCATTTCTATCACATGGAATTTATGAAAGATACAAAATCAACCCATTTACATACTTGTCCAAGATTTTTTTGAGTATTTTTCCTTTTTCCTATTCTTAGAATATTGAAATTGAAGTTTTGTAATGTGATGCGTAAAATGACAATAAAAAATATATTATCAAATCCGTAGCAGAGACAAGTGAGAGAGAGAGAGAGAGAGAGAGAGAGAGAGAGAGAGAGAATGCCAGGTTCCAATAGATTATTCATGCTCAAATATGAACCTGTGCTTGTGGACCTTATGGAGAGAGGAATGCAAGATATTTTGAAGATCATGAAAAGTCTGAAGGACGAGCTCAAAAACATTTTGGTCAAATCCCTCTTTCATTGGACAGAGCCTTTTAATATTTCTTCTTTTTCTAATTTCTCTCATTTTGTGGAGTTTTGTTCTTCTTTTCGCCTATAGTGGGGCCTTTCTTTGTATACATCCTTTGTATTAGGGTTGCGTCCTTCTGCGCTTTTCAATTAATGAATTATTTTATCAAAAGAAATGCTCAAATATGAACCTCCTATAATTTTATAATCATCAGAGCATGCAATTTCCTGTAATCGGGCCATACTAAGCATGCTCAGAGCCTTGCTCAAGTAAAAATTATAAATGAAAGCTGCATACCTGATCCGTTCACTCTCATCTGCAGCAATAACAATAGGAGAGAAGGTTGAAGCAGTATTGTTTTGGAACCAGTCTGCTAACAGCTGACCGAGAAATAAAAATCACATTGGTTCCATAATCAAAAGACTATAACATAATTTTTTCCTAAGCCTACACAGATAATAAAAGGAATTAAAAGAAAAAAGACCCACATGAGTGCTGCCATTTTGCTATGCGCTCAAAATGCAAATTCGTTCCTCTCCTCTCTTCTAGCCAGTATTTCGTCACTATCTGATGCAGTAAAAAGTGGCTTGGAGAAGTAGCCACAACTCCAATTGTAGATTGTTGATTGCGGAAGCAAACTGTGTTCCGAAGCCCCAGATGATCCGCCAGCACCAAGAAGCGGGTCAGCTAATCCTGTCTCTGGAGAATTTAACACATGAGGCCTGAACTCCAAAGAATAAACTCTTCGCATTCCAGCTAAATAACTAGGTCGAGGAGGGCTGACAGGAGGAGTTCGGATGGTTAAAGGCAAATGACCTGGCAACAACGGCATAAGTAAATCATGATTTAAAGCCAAAAAAAAAAAAAAAGTATTGACATAAAAGTAAAAAATAGGACAAATGTTAGTAAAAGATCTCATATTGTTCACAACAACAATTTACCTCCATTCATCTCAAACCATGAAGATGAACGAGCTAATCCAGCAAGAAGAGTTGGAGATGCTGTTGTTGGTTCACCATGCTGAACACCACTACTGGACTTCAAAGGTTTTGCCACTACTTGCTCAATCCCTATAATGGACAGTACCCGTCGACCAAGACTCGCTATGTGTGGAGATGGATCCTTGGCTAATGTACACATAGCCAACACGCATTGTGAATACATTGCATTGTCTAGTGGTTTTGACCTTGAATGGTTAACAACCCCATTGCTGACACAATCATTCAATATTCCAGAATCAGAATGTTGAGATGAATCATCAGACACAGGAGAACCATGCATAATGCCAGAGTTAGCAAGAGGGCTGCTGGTGGAGACCCTTCCATCTCGAACCACTGACGGATTGTCATTGCTCACTCTCAACAGAGAACCAATCTGGGATGAAACAATATTTGCGTGCCGCATGTACTGGTTTGAGCTACCATATCCACTACTGCTGCTGTTTATATGAGCCAAAGAAGGTAAGGAATTAATCAGAGAATTAGACTGAGGTTTCCAATATGCAGCAGCAATTGACTTGAGATGCTTGTTGTGGCCAAAGGCAAAGCGAGACAAAGCTGTCAAGAATGAAAAATAGACTTAGTTACTTTTCAAAGTTTATATCAACAGAAGTTATAATTCTAAGCTATCATAATAGTAACAACAATAATAATAACTATTATTAATAGAAGAAAAAAGAAGAAGCAAAAAGAAACTATGAATACTCCATACTCAAATATACAATGGTCAAGAGTATACGCAAATGAAGAGTGAGGTACAACATTGGCCAGATCCAAGTATTTGCTCATGAAAAGAGGGGACGTATAAAGTTTTAAGATATTACTGGTCAAACATGTTGCTTTTGGCAGTTTCCAAAAGTCATCTACTGAAGGCTTTCGGAATTCAATGAATCTTGGACTAATTGGAATATCACCATATAATGGTTTGAATTTTTTTTTTAGACAGCTAAAAAGACAATTGAGCAAGTGACCAGTTTCTCAATTTATCACCAAATCCAACTTGGCCTAAGTTTATAAAAAGAAATCCCCTTAAAATTATTTTGAAGAATCCAGACTCCACACTTTTCATCCAATCATAACAATAAGTTCGTAATTAACAAAAAATAAATAAATCAAGATGCCGAAGACAACCAAACTGGACAAATACAGAAAATGGATGACCATTCACATACCCACAGCAACCTCTGCCCTAACCAGTGGGCTTCCATCTGAAACAACACTAAAAAGGCTTCTAACAATACTAATCTCAGCCTTGATCTTTTCATCATCATCACATTCTTCATCTCCTCCAACTCCAGCACCATCTCTACATGAGTCACCCCCAATGTCAAGTAGGGTGCCAAGCGCAAAAACAGCGCAAGCCCGAACCTGAAAAGAATAAAAAAATAAAAAGATGGATAATACAATTAATTAAACATTACAATTTCACTGCAAGATGAAAATCACCGATCACTTAGAGAAAAAACATAGCTCTCAAAGTAAGATGTTAAACCTCTGGCTGGGGCTCGGACAATAGAGGAGCATATATAGCAGGGGCATCTGCCCGCAAACCTTTTATTTGGGCCTTTGTGAAATCCTCCCACAGCTTTCCCATACAGAGGCAAAGCCACTGAAGAAATAAGGGATCAGCCTGTGCATCGCTTGGTGTTGAACCCTGAAGGTGCTTCAAGCAGACATGAATCAAACCAGCTTCAATACAAGCTTCCTGGCCCCTTCTGTGCCCATCCACAATCACAGCCAAAACAAATGCAGCCATTGCACGCTGTTCTGGATATGCCTCGATGCTATCAAGAAATCTAATGAAATATGTATGCCCCCCATCCTTTACTAGATCAACCTGACATGACTATCATCCCACAAGACAGAACATAATCAACATTTTGTATATATATATATAAGTAACGAAATAACATTAAAAATGAAAAGCGATAATCAGGGACATAGGGAGCATACAGGAGAAACACCTTGGTAAGAGGAACCATTTTGTAAATATATAGTGAATATATGTTAAAAAAAGAGCTTTAACAAAAAGTGGCTGCAAAAAAAGGGGGGGGGGGGGGGGGTGTGGGGGGGGTTGTTAAAAAATCAATAGCAAAATAGTGATAGAAGTTAGAACAAGAATAACCTCAATTACCAGAACTTATATAGACATGCCAGAATCTTGTAAGAACTAGTTAGACCACGTTCCTCACAAAGACCAGCTTGAAACTGTGAAGACTACTACCATGAAATCTACTTCACTCTTGCAATATTACGTTCACAGGTCTTACAACCGCCAACAGTGATAGGAAAAGTTTTGGCAAATTGTCAAGTTCAGTTTCACATTAATTCAAAGCAGAACTAATCTTAATGAACCACAATCTTTTTCCCTTCCGTAGAAATAATATAATCCTCTCAAGCAGACAAAGTGAAGGAAACATAATTTGCTATGAAGATTACTAAACATTGAAAAGGTGTTTATATCTAACTCATATGTATGGTGTGATATGGAGGCTGGTCATAGTAATATTCTCTCTCGGCATCATGGATTTTTTACCAGAAGTCGTTTTCCACATCTCTAAAAAAAAGTGAGCTTTAGCTAGTTCATAAAAACCAAGCAAATAACATAGCATCAACCCAAAACCGTGGCAACATAAACAACCAACGTTAATAATATTTGGAAATAAATTAAAGAACTCAAAAAGGTAACTCATAATGTTTGCTTTATTGGGCTTGGAATGAAACTATAAACTCAAGTTATTTTAAATAACCGAGTTCAAATCCAAGTTGTACTAAATAAAGTAAACAAGTTCCAACATTGGTCACTAACACTGAAATTCTGTTTCTCAAACCCAAAAGAACATTATTAGACCCTGGTGTTCGTTCATATGCGAAGCATACTTAAAATAGGGATTCAGGTCATTGTGGTTGATTCTCACACGAATGTGTATGAAAGGGTAAAAGTCCTTTCATATTTATAGAACTTATTTCAGTGGAGAAAATATAATTCTCGAAAAAAAAAATTCCAGCCATTACCATGCTCAAAAAATATAAGAGAAAATAATTTTATCATTACTTAATTCTATTTAAAAAATAGCAACTTAATTTTTGATAACCAAACTAAATTAGCTGAAATAATATGAAGCAGACTTAGGTATACCTTATCAAGTGCAAGAATCTTTGTCCATATGAAAACAAGAATTGGCCGTAGTTCTGGTGTCGTCGTTCGCAACAGCTTCAGGACACATGGAAATATTCCAACAGACAAGGCCTACAAAAAGCAGAAAAGTCATTAAGTTAATCATGATATTAAAAACCACTAAGCTAGGAAAGAGAGAAGCAACAACAAAGTTACCAACAACTACCAGATCTACGGCCCAGGGTCCCATGTCAAGGAATCTTCCAAGAAGAAACAGTGCCCGAAATCGATGGCCTTGACTAAGCAAAACCTGCAAGAAAGTAAGTTTGCAGACTCGTTATTATAAGCAAAGAATAGTATAAACACCAAAACACTGACCCAATGAAGAAAAAAACTCCATTCTTTTTTCTTTTTTTTTTTAAAGATGAATAACAAAACTCCATTCTGCACAGAGAAAAAAAGAAGAAGCAAGAATTGAGCTGGGGAAGGCAATGCATTAAGAAAAAAAAATTGATCTTAAAAATATAGTAATCATTCCATGAGAGCAGGCAGCATGTTAAAAGATTGCCAATCAAAGCAATTTACATGACCATGACATGATAGGCATACTAGTAGGCTCAAATCTGTGGTTGTCTCCAATGTAAGAAAATGTAAACCAACACTAACCAAGCTTTCCAGGTCGTTTTACGTAGTTACTTCCAGAATTAGCATTGGTAAAACAATTTTCTAATAAAACTCTTAATATAACAACACTGTAATTACAGACTATGCTCCTAACAAATAGACATACTAATTCAAATTTCCATCAAAGCAGAAAATAGGACTCAGCAGGGGATTCGAAAAAAAAATCATGACAGTGCACATAGAACCTAGAAAATTATAACACCATGAAATAGGAAGGATGACCAAATAATGGCCCCAAAAAGGAGCAAGACAAGTGCCACACCTGAAGGACAATGGGCAATTGCTCTGGCGGTTTCTTATGTTCAGATCCATGGTCGAGCCATACCTCAAAAGCCGTCAATTGTTCAGTGAAAAATGGACTAGGCTGAAACAAAATAAACATATGCTACTAAGAGAACCAAAAGAAAATAGTATAATTATGGTTAATGAAAGCATCATTCTTCATAATGCAATTAATATTTAAGCAATATTCATCATATCTTGCAAGCCCATAGTAAGAAATTCAAACAAGAACAAATCCCAAGGAACACACCAGGAACTCCGCATTAGGGTCCTCAATCAGTGCTGGAAGCTGAGAAAGGCAGATCTCAGCAGCCATGTCCCACGCATCCCTGCATTGTGCATAAGTGCGTATGCCAATTGAATTTTATAAACACAAAGCTGAATAAAAGTTAAAAGTATCTTCTGCGTACCACATATGATGCAGATGGGTTGGTGGCAACATAGGATAAGAGATGGGGGAACAATTAGCAGCACGCATAATTCGCTCCGCAAGTAAAAAATTTCGAAATAAACTGGCAACTAACAAATCTTGCCTGAAAAGTTTCTGAAAAAGATCTGCAGCACAAAACCACAAGTATAGGCAACATGTACCACTAACAAGAACCATAAATGAAAAGCTAAAAACCATGCTATGGTGCGTCAAATCTATAAAGTGAAAAATTACCATGAGGAAGAACATTCCAGGCAATTGTGTCCGTCACAGCTGTAAAAATCCAGTTCAATTCACCGAGAAGTGTTTTCCGGTCATTCTGCCGTCCAGGAATTTTATCTATAAGCGAATAATCAAGGGATTCACGAAGCAAGGAACGTTTGCAGAACCTGGGAGAAAAAATGTAACAATAAATACATAGATAAGCCTATTAACACATGGATTATTAACAAATAGATAGTAAACAGATAAGCAAAATTGAAAATCATCAGAACCACTCAACAACTAAAGCTTGAATATTGCACAAAAAAAAAAAAAAAAAACAGAAACAGCTCGAAGACTACACAAAAAACTTGGAGCACTAAAGTACAAATTCAAAACAGATACCTCACATGCCATAATGAAGGCCAGCAAGCACTTAAAAAAGGGTTTATAAATACAGCACAGACAACTCCACAACCAATCCAATTAAAAAACTACTAAACAACATAACAAACAAAATCTATGTTATGAATTGATGCACATAAACCAAGCCGGTAACAAAATTCAAACCGATAAGGCTAACACCACAAGATGCAAAGGTGCAACATGTGTACACTTATGCTTACAGTTCAAATGATCACATCATCTGATAAGAACCAACCCAGCAACTCCGGGAAACTATGGTTGCATCTGTTTATAGGCACCAACAATACAAGGATAGAGTTGCTACCCTAAAAGATGATAGAGTATCTTTTATGTTACCAACAGATGAACCGTAAGAACTTTTAACCAATCAAACTCTGAGAGATGGATAATATCCTCTCATCTATATTGGAGAAGTTCTACTGATGATGGACACAAATGAGGATGCCTCCATCATTCATTGCACAAGGGAAAATTGGCCACCTAACTAATACAGAAGGGAAAAAGGTAGTGTCCTCCATGGTTTCTTTTTTAGTTTTATAAGTAATAAAATTTTATTTAAAAAAAAAAAAAAAAGCGTAAGGCGCCTCTAAGTACACAAAAAGTATATACAGGAACAACCAATCAAGCCCAAAGAGAAAAAATTTGGACCATTTATCGATTTATGCGTGTCATCCTTGCGCAGGGGCCATGCTAATCTTCTTTGTATCGTTCAAATTTTATCGGATGTCCCGAAGGACACCTCAATGGTTTTTTTTTTTTTTTTTTGGCACATCCTCCATGGTTCTACTACCACATAGTAATTTCTCATAGTTAGACATCATAACCTTCTTAAATTAAAAATGCAAAATAATATCAACATCAAGCTTCATAATGGTGTAAGGGAAAGCAAGCCTAAATCTCGCATGACATAGAAGTAGATGAAAACAACAGGAAGAGCTACAAGGCAGCACTTGATTGAATAGAAGGATCAACACCACTCCGTTAATCAGGTAACTAAAGATAATAAATAAGATGGTTGACAAGATATAATCAACAGTTACAAAAAACATTCAACTCATCGAATGTGGTAAGAATAGTCTATATAAGCTAATATCAGACCTACTTAACAGCAAAGTTAAGAGGTAGAAAGCAAATCCTACCATACATATTTGGTGCACACCTTCTCACTAAGTTACAACTACATTTGCTCTAAATTATTTTTTGATAAGTAATCGAAACATCCCACAGATTCATAGGAAGTATACAAGAGAAAACACCTAGCTAACTAGGAGAAAAAAAAAACAAGAAAATCATGATAACTAAGTACCAAGAGAGAAATAAATGTCGTTGTCAAAAGAAAAATGACTCAAGCTCCTCCAACGTTCTCAAAATTTTATCATTCATTTCCCTCCAAAGGCACCACAAGAGTCAAAGAGGCACCATCTTTTACATGTCAGCACTCTGATTTCTATCAGCACCACCAAAAAGCAAGTCAACTACTTGACTAGGCATAACCTAAGACAGCCCAAAGCGCTTGAAAAAAAAAAAAAGAAAAAAAAAAAGGAAAGCAACTTCACAATGAAGAAGAAGATGGGCCACAGACTCCTCATTCCTCTTACACATACAACACCTGTGTCAATTACAAATCACATGTTGCTTCCTAAGATTGTCCATAGTAAGAATCGTTCCTAGGGCCGCCAACCAAGCAAAGAAAACCACACTCAAAGGAGCTTTAATCCGCCAAATACTCTTCTAGGAGAAAGGAGACTCATCAACACGAACCAGGACAATGTAGAAAGATCTAACATTGAACAACCCTTTTTTGGAGGAGGTCCACCAAAGCTTGTCTTCGTCTACCCGTCTCCCACTAGCTGAATACAAGCAGCTGAAAGAACAAGGCAAAGATATCCACCTCCCAATCATGAGCCGCTCTAGCAAAGCTAACATTCTACTTATTGGAGCTGCCACAAAGCTCCAGGTGGGCTGCTACAGATGCATCCTTTGCGCAATCAATACCATATAAATCTGAAAAGGCTTCCTTCAAATTATTAAATTTCAATTGTTCTAAATATAGTACCAGAAACCTTTCTCCAAAAAAATAACTATATTATATGGCTGTCCAAACAATAAAAAACACCTTTCAAAATAGTTACCAAACGATTTTCTATCAAATGTGACCACCACCACTAACACACTTTTCAAAAATAACCACAAAATAACTTTTCATAAAACAAAACATAAAAAAAACTTTTTAAAAAGCTTCCCACATCTTCATATAGGAATATTTTGAAAACACGTGCTTATTTTTTCAGGTATAGAGGCTGATTTGTTACTTATAAAAAAAATACCCCCTTTCCAATTGCTTATAAAAAAAAAAACACCCCCAACAGAGTAGAGGGTTGGCCGCGCAGCCGCCCTTGATTTTTGCATTTGTTTTGTTTTGTTTATTTAATTCATTGAAAATACTTATCAAACTTTTGCTTTTCAAAAACGTTGCCAAACGAATTTCTTGTGAACTATAAAAACAACACTTTTCAAATGTGGCCCCCACTGAAAACTTCTCAATTTTCACCTTTTTAAAACAAAAAACCCAAAACACTTTTCAAAAAATTTACCAAACATACACATAACTGTCCACTATATTCACCTAAATTTTATGCTGAGCAACAAAGTAGATAAGTTTTGCTAAGTTTTAAATCAGAAAGATAATATGTAAGCTCACAATTAAAGTCTCTAATAGGTTTTAGGACATGCAGCCCACTATTATTCCACGATGCGTACATGCTCTCAAGTCAACCATCCAAACCAAACAAACATTTAGTTCTTAGTTTAACTTTCTGTTAATGGGGAAAAATTATTAGAATATGCACTAATTTTTTAATACTTAATGCCCCCATCCCTAACTAATAATCCAAAAGGGACCAGCCATAATTAGTGTCCATGCTAAAAAGCCAAAAGATAACTTATGCTCTATTTTGCATAATACCCCCATGAAAGTACTGATTAGATGTTAGAAATAAATTATTTTTCAAATGTGAAATACAATCTCGGACAAAATTGGAAAATCAAAAGAGAGAGAGAGAGAGTATTCAGTGCACTCTTCTTTAATATGATGCCCTCTCAAAGGAACAATAAATTCAGCAGGAGTATATCTTATAAGAATTATCCTTGCCGACAAGTAATGGTCCATGTACAGACAGAAGAGGGGAGGAAAGTGGCGGTGGGTGCCTCACATCCAAAGCATGTAAGGATTAATACCCAGGAGGATCATGATTTGAACGCAAGCATTATGTGTCAACAGTTCTAGCAAATTTATTTATTGAAAAACAAAAGAGAAAGTTCTCTCAATAACTGCCACCAAAAAGGAAAATAACAAACAAATAAGCAAACCACGCACACAAAAAAGAATTTACAACAAATTAAGGACAAATCACAGTGTTACTAAAGCAAATACAACGAGAAAAAATCCATCAAAAAAAAAAATCCAAATGGAGAGAGAGAGAGAGGCTTAGTTGAAGCAAGGGCATGGCACAAGTATAGTCAGCATGCAGAATATCATAATAGCCATCTATGGCTCATTTTATGCAACCTGTTCCAGGTTATTGCAAACCAACAGATAATTCACAATGACATGGATCTTACCCATCATAAAAAATTAAAAAATTAAAAAAAAAATCGAAAAAGATAAACCCAAAAGGGATAATCTTGTTTCGTCAGGGAATGAGCACAACTGAAAATCCATGAATAAAGAAGACAAATAATATTTAAAACTCAGGCCCAACAGACAAATTATCTATATCGAAACCCAACAGTGATAGGTAGCAGCCATACCAAAAGTTAGAAAGTACAAATTTTCTAAAAGGAAATCAAGGTTTCAACAAATAGTCAAACTGAACAACCAACAGGGAAATAATTTCACCATGTTAATGCCATCTTTATAGGAGTTGTGAGGCAAGAAGTAAACACATCAGCAGGAAAATCAGCACTCTGGGGAAGAGTCTCATGTGCTTTACAGGCTGCAAGCAGAATGCAATCCCTTGAGGATCCAGAAGCACCCCCCCAATCATTAAGCTATCAAGAAATAATCAACAAAGTAATCTTAACAGAAAGAATAATCATGACCTACATTATGGCTACCACCAATTACCAAATAAAAGATTTGTAGTAAAGACACAGTTGAATACCTCATTGAAGGCATTGATAATCATCCCAGCAGCAGAGCAGTCAAAAACATATATTGATGGTGTCTTCAACCAGGAATCAAGGTCACGGATTGGCAAAGGGATATACTGCGTATAACTCTGCAACAAAAACACGAGTCAGAGCAACATGACAATCTAATTAATAATGACAATAGAACATCTGAAAAAACAGAATGTTAGAAAGTAGTAACAAACCCTATTAAAGAGCCAAATTTCGCCATTAGCAGTTGGTTTTGGCACACCATGTCCATTATAATGGAACAGAACTCTCTCAGACTTGGCTGCTCTCCGACACGTATTACAAAGTTTCTTCACTTCCTCCACAGTAGGATCAAGTTGATACTTATAGTGAGCCTGCTAAAGTTTCAATAAGTTAAATTATTAGGTTAAAATGAACAGATAAAGCAATATGTCACACAGGTACATGCAAAAAATGTTCTTACCTTCGGCTGCCACCTTGTATACTGAATACTCAAGGTTTTCCCAATTGTCTCAAGTGCTTTTTGAGGTGCCATGGAAAAAGGATCTGCAAACATGGGAGAATATATAAATTGAAGAAAGCAAAACAACTTCTAGCCATGAGAACTTTTGAAACAAAAATTCCACCTGTTCTCCATCATGTATCGTTTAATTGCCATGGAAATGAATGACATGAAAAGCAAGTCTGACTCAAACTTGCTTGGTTTGTAATTCTAATGGTAGTTAGAAGGACTCCCAAATCATTGCATTTTTCTTCACTTTTGTGGCAATCAAACAATGCACATGCTAAACCACAAGTACCAGAAATGGGAAAGATACATAAATAGTATGAACAGTATAGATAACCGCAGCACAGGATTCTTCAAAAGAATACAAGAATAATTAAAGAATTTAAAATCAAACCAGCATGAACAAAATTAGAATTGAAAAATACCATAACTGAACAAGGACACTGAATCCCTTTTAAACACTTTTTTTTTTTTTATAAGTAAATTTAGTCTTATTGAAAGCGTAAGGCGCCCCTAAGTACACTGGAAGTATACAAAAGGAAACACCTAACTAGGAAAAGAAAAACGAACAAAGAAATTAACAAAGCTAATTAACGGTGGGAACAAAAAAGCCATCGTCCAAATATACAACGTATGAAAAAATAAAGCTAAAATATCTTCCATAGAACTCTCCAAATCATAAAAACACTTGACGTTTCTTTCTTTCTAAACACACCAAAAAATGCAGATTGGCACCATCTTCCAAATCGCAGCACTCCTCGGCCTTCCATATTTTCACCGACAGGCAAACAAATCGATAACTCTTCTAGGCATAACCCAAAACATACCAAAACGAGTAAAAATGTTATTTCACAGAGCGAAAGCCACATCACAATGAAGAAGAAGATGGTCCACAGATTCTCCATCTCTCTTACACAAGCAACATCTGTCCACAACGATGATATGCCTCTTCCTGAGATTGTCCACAATAAGGATCTTGCCTAGGGCTGTCGACCACGCAAAAAAAGCAGCCCTTGAAGGAACCTGAGTCCGCCATACATTCTTCCAAGGAAAGCGTCTACCTTCATAGCAAGCCAAGGAGCTGAAGGACTTGACCTTGAACAATCCTTTCTTGGAACAGACCCACCAGAGCCTATCTGCACAATCTCTACTCACAACGGCTAAGTGCAACACATGGAAGAAGGAAGCAAACATACTTACTTCCCAATCATGCGCCTCTTTAACAAAGCTCACGTTCCACTAAGTAGAACCGCCCAAAACCTCCATATTATCCGCAACTGAAGCATTCTTCACCCAAGCAATACCAAGAGATCAAGAAAAACTTCCTTCAGAACCGTATCCCCGCACCACAGATCGTGCCAAAATTTTGTCCTAAACCCATCCCCCACCTCAAATCTAGCAACACCAGAGAAAGTTTCCCATCCTTTCCTGATGTTCTTCCACAATCCCACTCCAAAGGCACCTGCAGGCTCAAGGGAGCACCACCCACCCCACAAACTGCCAAACTTGGAGTCCACCGCAACTCTACACCAAGCATCTCTCTCAATTCCAAACCGCCATATAACCATCTACCTAGCAAAGCGCGATTGAACATCAACAAGTTTCTAATACCAAGCCCCCTTCTGAAATTGGGGTACAAACCTTCAACTAACTCACCAAGTGATATTTGAACTCTTCACCAATCCCACCCCATAGAAAATCCCGTTGTAACTTCTCAATGCGAGCAGCAACACTCCCCGGGATAGAGAACAGAGACAAATAATATGTAGGTAAATTGGCAAGGGTACTCTTAATAAGGGTAACTCTACCACCCTTGGAGAGGTATAACATTTTCCAACTAACCAGTCGATGCTCTATCTTCTCGATAACCCCGTCCCAAATATGAGTGGACTTATAGGAAGCCCCCAAAGGAAACCAAGATACTTCACCGACAAGGAAGCAACCCCACACCCTAGTATGCTTGCTAACCTTCCCACTTGATCTACATTCCCCACATGAATTAAATTTGACTGTGCCAAATTAACCTTCAAACCCAAAACAGCTTCAAACAGAAGGAATAGAATCTGCAAACAACGCAACTGAGAAGAATGAGCACTACAAAAAATCAGAGTATCATCGGCAAACAGAAGATGCGAAAAAGTAGAATTACCTACTTTGAAACCTTCCAGCAAACCCCCACTGACCGCAGCAAAAATCATACAGCTCAAAGCCTCCATCACAAACACAAACAATAGGGATAACAGAGGATCCCCTTGTCTCAATCATCGGAAACTACTGAAAAAACCATTAGGAGAGCAATTGACTAACACTGAAAATCGCACAGAAGAAATACAATGAGTTATCCACGAACACCATTTTCCCCCAAAGCCACACCTCAGCATAAACAAAAGAAAATCCAAATTTACATGATCGTATGCTTTCTCCAAAATCCATTTTACATATGACACCTGGCTCCCCTGATCTTAATCTACTATCAAGGTATTCATTTGCAATAAGGATCGAATCGATGATCTGCCTCCCTTCGATGAAAGCACTCTGAGATTTGGATATGACCTTCTCCAAAACCGACTTCAATCTGTTTGCTAGGGAACTTTAGCAATAATCTTGTAAATTCCTCCCACAAGACTAATAGGCCGAAAGTCTTTGAGGGAATTAGCACCAGGAATCTTTGGAATAAGCAAAATGAACAAAACATTCAGGCTCTTCTCAAACAAACATCTAGCATGAAAGTTATAAAATACCTTCATAATGTCCAAGCTCAAGACATCCCAGCACGCTTGGAAGAAAGCCATAGAGAAACCATCAGGACCAGGCGCCTTTTCACCATTTATAGCTGACACTACCTTCCTAACCTCTTCCTCCTGGAAAGCTCTCTCCAACCAACTGGCTTCAAACACCAAAATAGAATCAAAGGAAATACCATCCACCATAGGCCTCCACCTACACGGCTTAGAAAAGAGCTTTTGATAGAACTTTACCACGTGCTCGCCTATTTCTGTCTGATTAGAAGGAGTATCTCCAATCAATAAGGAGTTCATTGATTTGTACCTTCTATTTGAGTTGGCTATGGAATGAAAGAATTTAGTACACTTATCCCCTTCCTTTAACCACATCACCCTCAATTTCTGCCTCCAACTCACCTCCTCCAAAAGAGAACACCTCTCTATCTCACTGACAATCTCTGTCTTCTTTAGTAACTCCTCCTCAACTAAAGCCCCACAACCTTCAATAGCATCAAAAGCCTGAAGTTCTTCAAAAAGCTTCCTCTTGTTCCTCTCTACATTACCAAAAACCTCTTCATTCCATTTCTTCAAATCCTGTTTCAGGGCCTTGAGTTTGCAAGCTAAGACATAACTAGGAGTACCTTAAAACGAAAAAGAATCCCACCATTTCACCATCCCCACAAAACCATCTGCTTTAAGCCACATGTTCTCAAATTTGAAAGGCCTGCTCCCCCTAGAAATGTCACCACAATCAAGAAGGATCAGAAAGTGGTCTGAATAGAGATGGGGAAGTCTCTTCTGAGAAACCACAGGAAACCGAGCTTCCCAATCTGAGGAGACTAGAAAATGATCAATCCTAGGCCATACGAAAGGATTAAGAGTGAGCGACCAAGTAAAAGAGCCCCCCACGAAAGGAAAATCCATGAGACCCTGATCAAAGATAAAATCAAAAAAGTCTCACATAGCAGACATACTACCCTCTCCAAATCTTTCACTAGGGAACCGAGTTACATTGAAATCACCCCCTATACGTTCCACCAACCGAGAATCCTCGCCAACTCATCCCAAAGCAATCTCATATTGATACTAGAATTCGGACCGTAAACACCTGCAAAGGCCCAGACGAACCAATCCGCTACATTCCTGAAGGAGACTGCGAGAGTGAACTCCCCCCAACACACATCTACCTTCTCCACTACCCTTTTATCCCAGATGATCAAGATGCCCCCTGAGGCCCCACTGGAGTCTAAACAGCACCAATCCACATGATTGCAACCCCATAAGCTGCGCACAAAACTATTTGACATACCATGAACCTTGGTTTCTTAGAAGCAGATAATATCTACCTTCCAATCTCTATGCAAGTTACTAGTCCTTAGGCGTTTGCTCCTCTTGTTCGGCCCCCTCACATTCCAGGATAGAATCCTTGGCTTCATGACACAACTAGATGACCCCTCGCCTTCCTTTTACCACGGCTTGAGCATGAACCTCTAGCATTGTAATTAATAGAACTCTCCAAATTCTTGACCTCCCTTTTTCCCTTGGTGCCACCACTCGACAGGGCTCCCACCTCTTCATTACGATGTTCTCTTCAAGAAAAGTTAAGAGGGCCAACAATTGCAACTTATGACCCATGTATGAAATCCCTACAATGGGATAAATCTCATTTGCACACTGAATGACCCAATCAGAGTACCCCGATAGACCCCTCGAGATTGGAGAATAAGCATTGAGAGGAGGCATCCTACCAATTCCAGCTTCTCCTTCCCTCTCAGCCGTGACACACAATTCCCCCCCACTGCCTACTCCTTTAATAAGCTAGTCACCCTCCTGGAACACAACCAAATCAGAACACTCAGGAGATCAGCTGTTGGAAGCCCCAACATCAACTCTTGCATGCAAAAAAGAAGCATGTTGACTAGTTTAACGGCAGCCCCAACCCAAATACATCCGAATCCAATACTAACTTCCCCCTCAAAGCAAAAGACCCACCTCCAACACTCTCTGAACAGGGGCTAAGAGGCCACTACACCTGCTCTCTAATTTTGACCATTGAGTGATGCATATCCTCAACCTCCATCAAAATCCAAGGTAGGACTTCATGATCGGCGTCCACAGCCGGACTCACTGGCTGAATCTGCTCCAAATGTGCCCTCTCTGACGAAATGCCGACCCTCGAAAACTCACCGGGAAAGTCACTAGTCAACAAACCCACCTGGGAAGTACTATCCGAGAACTCCACCAAAGTTCCCACCTCGATAGGATCACCCAAGAACACCGGCGTTCGCAGCATGGCGTATACTCCACCAGTAGACGACGTCGCACCTAGGTCACCAGCCTGACCTGCATCCAATCTCACCCACGGACGAGTCGAACTCGAAGAGGCATGAGGAGAATGATGGTTATGGTTCTTGCCTTTTGGGTCGAACTTAAAAAGAGCCTGATCCGTGCCCAAGCCCATCTTAGACTTCCGTTTGAAAACTACCTTAGCCTTGGGTTCGAACCAACCCATGGGCCTCAAAGGCTCACCAAACCCTTTACCACCCCAATCCTTGGATGTGGATAAAACTCCACTCTTGAACTAAGGGCCCAAAGGATTCTTCAGCACACACTTGGGACCCGACCCTGAACACTGGACTTGTCTAGAATCCATTACCTTTGTCTTAGGCCCACTTCCCAGTAAACCAACCACAACTGACTCAGCATAGTCCAGCCTCTCCAAACAGACGACGACTACTTCTTTAAGCTTCACCAACATCTCTCTAAGACTTGCCAATTTGAGGTTAACACCAAAATGGGTGCTAGAGTCAGACGCCCCACGCCCCTTCACAGTATGCTTTGCAGAAGCAACAGGACCGTAGAACAAAGCAATAGGCTTCGCTGAAGGTTGTGTATGCTTCGTCGGAGCCTTAGCTGCATACGACGAAACATGGGAAATCTTCTCCGAAACTGGAATCCTTTGTTTATTTAATACCGGAATTGATCCATCTTTGTTCGGGTAATCTCCCACCAAGCTCTCTCTCACCCACCTAGGCACCCTAGCTACTAGCCTGGAAACAAAACCAAAAGAATCATCCAGCGGTGGCATCATCTTCGCCAGAACCTCTGCATAGTTTCTCCTCCTATCCCTCCCCGCCTAGACCCCTGTTTCTATCACTACGTCTCTGAAACCCGCTTTGAAGTGCTCAAGAGCCAACCATAGCTCTGAGCCAAAAATCTCTTAGCCTTTACCAGTTCTACCTTCTAGAATAAGCACCGACCCACTTCTTCTATCACCGATAAATTCCTCAACCACCAAAAAACCACCATGTCTGTTAAAGCAATGTTGAGCAATAATCCGAGGAACCCAAGTTGAGACTGATTCCAAAACACCCGTGAATCTTCCATGACCACCAGATCCTCATAGATGCTCACCAACCAAGCTAACTCGTCCCTATCTAAGAGAATAGACCTCATGCTACCTTTACAACTCTCACGAACACATACCCCTGTTTCGCCACCCACCACCAGCAATTCAAAGTCCTTGGATTCCGCCGACCATCTTCTTGGAAAACCCATTCCAAGATAATGTAGGAAGTTGAATCCTTTACAGCAAATATAGAACCAGACAACAGCAAAATGGCCTGATTTGCTACATGGGAGATTAAAAAAGATGATGGGAACAAGTCGCCTTACTCTAATGACAGAGTCTGAGAGGGATAAAATTTTTACTGGATCAGGCTTTTTGCGGGGAACCACATTTCCTGCAAATATCTTGATTTTTTTGGGTGTTGTAAGTTGATTGGAGATGGGTGATAATTGGTCTCAGGAGGTTTTGTAGCAATCATGGCTTGGGTTTGAAGTGGTCGCGGGTTTGATGGTAGCTGTGAAGCATTTTTAATGTCAGCTTTACAATTAGTTACTTTGACAAACACATTGACAATTAATTCTGTTTAAACAAACTTTGAAATTAGTTGCTTTAAGGAAACAAAAAAAAAAAGTAAACAAATAAATAATTATAATAAAAAAAAATTAAAAATTAAAAAAAATTGCAAAGACTGTTTCAACCATCTTGGAAAAACTATTTACCTCTTCAGCACATCCCATAAAAAAAAGTACAATGAAAGAAAAACATTTTCCAATATGATAAGAAGTGCTCACTAATTACATGAATATTTAATAGCAAATAGCAGGAAGTATTTGGAAGTATGCACCTATCCAGCACTCCATTATGGCACAAGGAGATATCTTGATTACATCAGGAGGATCCACACCAATATTTAAACATAAAACTAGAGCGACACATCCCGTCTTCCTCTGCATAAAATTGGGAATTAATCCAACACAGACATGCATATAGAAGACAAAATTGTTTCAACATCCATTTACCAGAATAGACTAAAACAAGGATGCAATTGAAAAATAAAAAGAGAGAGAGAGAGAGAGAAGAAACTCCACTTTGGTTATATGAAACTAAGGTGTCAAAAGAGAAATCTTCCAAAATATTCTAAGCAAGAGAAGAATGAGAGAAAATATATTGCCTTAATTTCTCGTATTGTTCATTGAAAAAAAAAAGGCAGTGCCATAATGATAAGTTTTTAGTTTATAATGTTCATCACATTGCTTGTTTTAGTTTTTACATTCATTATTGGTCAAAGCATCGGTGTGATCTGTCCAATTCCAACAGATTGGGATTGAATCAAGTCCTTATCATGGGATGTATGTGACCATTTCAAGCATGAAACTCAGGAAAGAGCTTGCTGGTTGCCTAGATGTCAAAGTGGCTATCTTGTGCACACTTGACTTAAACTAAGTTGGTCGTTATATTTGTTACAATGTAATAAGCTACTAAAATTGATATCCGTAATGTATCTTTAAAATGTGGAAAGTATAGTTTTAGTCAGTTGGTTGTGTGGTCCATAAGCAATAGGCAATAAATGACGTGTTCAACATTGACTTCCTAGATTTGTGAGGACCAGAGTTTCGAATTTACTCAATTGAGTCCCACAATGGCACCAAAAACTAATGTGTTCATAATTCAGTTCAAGTCATCCAGCTTCATAATTCACTTGATAGACTACATGCACTTAGAGTTTATTCCTAGACTATCGGACCCATGTTGATCCATGAGTTGTGCTTTAGAGGATAAAAATATTTGCATGAACTGCACGGCTGATAGACTTAAATTCAACTTCAATAAAAAAAATTGCATGGTTGGGAAGTTTGTGATCTATGGATTTTAAATTCATTCGGGCACCAAGGATGCATTAAATGTTTAGGAGTTAGCAATAATTATGATTTTCTTTTTTTTTTTGATAAGTAAGAGAAACATCATTAAAAAGTGCAAAGCGCAATCAAGTACACAAGAAGTATACAAGAAAGGCATCTAAGAGGAAGTAGAAAACAATACAAGGAAATCATTAAAACTAAACGCTAAAGGTACGAGGAACGCAGCTGACCAGGAGTACAAAGAATGAAAGAAAAAGGAAATGAGATCCTCAATGGTTCTTTCTTTGTCCTCAAACTGCCTATCATTGCGTTCCCTCCACAAGCACCACAAAAGGCAACAAGGGACCATCTTCCACACGGCTTCACTCCGAGAGCGACCACCCGTCCACCAACAAGCGAATAACTCTACCACCCGAAGAGGCATAACCCAAGACAGATTGAAGCGGCTAAAGATGGCGTTCCATAGAGCGCGTGCAACCTCGCAATGGAGAAGAAGGTGATCCACCGACTCCCCATTCATTTTGAACATGCAACATCTATCAATCACAATGACACGCTTCTTTCTGATATTGTCCAAGGTGAGGAACTTCCCTTGCGCTGCCGTCCAAGCAAAGAAAGCCACTTTCAAGGGAGCTTTGGTCCGCCAAATACTTGTCCAGGAAGAATGAATAGCCTCTTTGCAAGCAAGAGCCTTATAGAAAGATCTAACATCAAATTTCCCTTTGTGAGAAGGAGACCACTAGAGCTGATCTTCCCCATCACAATTCACTCTGGTTAAGTACAGCAAAGAGAAAAAAGAGGCCAAAACATCCACCTCCCAGTCGTGGGCCGCTTGGAAGAAGCTAACATCCCACTGATAGGACCCGCTCACCACAACCAAATGGTCTGCAACATGAGCATCCTTGTCACACGCAATGTCATACAAAACTGGGAAAGCTTCCTTAAGAGGCACCTCACCACACCACACATCATCCTAAAAACGGATCCTAAATCCATTTCCCAGAATAAGTCTGGTATGGTTGCAAAGCAAACTCCACCCCTTCCTAATATTCTTCCAAAGCCCCACCCCATGAGACCCAGGGGGGTCTAAAGAACACCAACCATCCCCAAGTAGAACCGTACTTTGCATCCACAACAGATTTCCACCAAGCCTCTCTCTCATGAGCATAGCGCCACAGCCACTTCCCTAATAGAGCCTTGTTGAAAATCCTCAAATTCCTAATACCCAAACCACCACTTGAAATAGGAGAATAGACCTTAGACCAATTAACCAGATGAAATTTAAATTCTTCACCTATGCCACCCCACAAGAAATCTCGATGCAGCTTCTCTATACGATTAGCAACACTGGAAGGAATAGGGAGTAGACAAAGAAAGTACGTAGGAAGATTAGAGAGAGTGTTTTTTATAAGGGTTACTCTGCCACCCTTCGACAAATACAACCGCTTCCAGCTAGCCAGCCGCCTCTCAATCTTACCAACTACCTCATCCCAGCTAGACTTGGCCTTAAAAGGGGCCCCCAACGGAAGACCAAGGTACTTCAAAGGAAGAGAAGAGACTCCACAGCCCAAAATGTCAGCAAGATCATCCATATTATCCACAAGACCCACAAGAACCAAAACTGACTTATCCAAATTAATCTTCAAACCTGAAACAGCTTCAAAGGACTAACATACGGAGATAGAGAAGATGATCAGGACTGGCCCCGCAAAAAACTAGAGTATCGTCTACGAATAACAGATGAGAAATGTCAATCACTCCATTGCTACTAGAGCCCACAGAGAAGCCAGAGAGAAAGCCCCTTTGCGCAGTAATATAGAACAACTTACTAAAGGCCTCCATCACAATGACAAACAAGAGAGGCGACAGAGGATCACCCTGTCTAAGACCACGAGGGCTGCTAAAAAAACCAGAAGGGGTGCCATTCACCAAAACCGAGAAACGCACCGATGAAATACAATGCACTATCCAAGAACACCACCTCTCCCCGAAGCCACATCTTCTCAACATATACAATAAGAAATCCCAGTTGACATGATCATAAGCCTTCTCAATATCCAATTTACAAAGTAACCCTGGTTCACCTGATTTGATGCGACTATCCAGACACTCATTAGCTATAAGGACAGAACCAAGAATTTGCCTTCCTTTCACAAAAGCATTTTGGGGATTCGAGATAATCTTCTCCACAACCCTTCTGAGTCTATTAGCAAGAACTTTAGCAATGATCTTGTAAACACCACTTACAAGGCTAATAGGCCGAAAATCTTTAAGATCCACAGCCCCAAACTTCTTCGGAATTAAGGCTAAAAAAGTGGCATTAATGCTTTTGACAAACTTGCTATGAGAGTGAAAGTCCTGGAAAACCCCCATGAGATCAGACTTGATCATATCCCAACAATCTTGGAAGAACGCAAGAGTGAACCCATCAGGGCCTGGAGCCTTACCACGATTCAAACCTTTAACCACCTCTAAGACCTCCCTTTCCTCAAAACGAAGTTCTAAGGAAGCGGCTTCACCCGCATCCAAATTGTCAAAAACAAGGTTATCCATCCTAGGCCTCCAACTGAAAGGTTCTGCAAAAAGAGATTTATAAAATTGAGCAACATGATCCCTAATAACCTGCTGGTCAGAAGAGATAGAGCCATTGACAGAGAGTGACTCAATGGAATTGGATCTCCTATTCGAATTGGCTACTCGATGAAAGAATTTAGTGCATTTATCACCCTCTTTAAGCCAAAGAGCCCTAGACTTCTGTCCCTAGCTAATCTCCTCCTGTAAAATAGAATTCTCCAGATCTCTGATGACCCCACATTTCCTCGGGAGTTAAACCCCGTTGTTCCTCCAAACTATCAAGAGCACACAATACTTCCATATGCATTTTCTTGCGGAACTCCACATTACCAAACTCCTGATCGTTCCATCTTTTGAGATCAATCTTCAGAGCCTTAAGCTTTTGAGAGAAGATGAAGCTGGGCGAGCCTTGAAAGCGATAAGACTCCCACCAAAGACGCACCCTATCCACAAACCCTTCAGCCTTTAACCACATATTCTCGAACTTGAACAGTCTGGGACCCCAATGAACTCCACCACAATCAAGAAGAATAAGAAAATGATCAGAACACAGTCTTGGAAGCCTTTTCTGAAGAGAACCTGGAAACTTGATTTCCCAATCTGGAGAAACAAGAAATCTATCGAGACGAGACCAAGAGGGAATCTCCTGATTATTAGACCACGTAAATGGCCCTCCTGCAAGAGGAAGATCCATAAGATCCTGCTCAAAAATAAAATCCGAAAACTCCATCATAGCCGCATTAAGACGGACGTCTCTAGATCTTTCAGCAGGAAAGCGTGTCATTGAAGTCACCCCCGATGCACCAAGGCAGCTCCCACCAAGAAGAAAGGCCAGCCAACTCATCCCAGAGAGAACTTTTAAGAGAGTCAAAGTTAGGACCGTAGACCCCAGCAAAAGCCCAAGGGGAGTTATCAGCAACGCTTCTGAAAGAACAGGCAACAACGAACTCACCCACATACACATCAATCTTCTCTACAATCCTTCTATCCCACATAATTAAAATACCACCAGAGGCCTCGCGAGAAGCTAAGTAGCACCAATCAACAAAGTGACAATCCCACAGACTTCTCACTAAACTATTGGAAACAAAATCCAGTTTAGTTTCTTGCAAGCAAATAATATCAGCCTTCCAATGCCTTAATAAGTTTCTAATGATTATGATTTTCTGATAATCATTAGAAAGGTTTTGGTTAAATACAGAGCTTAGTCATATGAAGCATCTGCACTTTCTAATGTCTCGGTGCCCAACCTTTTAAAGTATGCAATTGTCACTTAATTGCATGCTACATGTGCCATTCAAAATTGAGAAAGAAAACTTTTTGAAATTTTATATAATATGCTCGTCTGTAGCTAAATCGGTGTTGCATGTGATCTTGATCATTAATTTTAATCACCGATTCACTATTTAATATAAGTCATTTGATTATATCTATAAGAGTGCGCTCATTTAAATTTAAAACACACTATAATGTCAATTGAAGGTCATGCATTACAGCTGTATCCCAATATGCAAAAAGGAACGGTTAGGATTGATAGTAAAATCATTAGACGGCCTAGATTAAATTTTAAGTGCGTTTTTTATGCTTAGTAAGTGTGAGTGTTGGGTTGTCATTCATAGCAGTAAGAATGTGTGATAAATTTTGAAATAATACATATATATATATATCTTACTCCAACAATCCGGATACTGAAAGCATGCAGTTACGTACAATTGCATACTTTAAAAGGTTGGGCACCCAGACATTAGAAAGCACAGATGCTTCATATGACTAAGATTTGTATTTAACCAAAACCTTTCTAATGATTATCAGAAAATTATAATTATTGCTAACTCCTAATCATTTAATGCATCCTTGGTGCATCAGACAGATGACTGTCCTAGCAAAACAAATTTGGAAATCCTCTATTCTGTCAAAAGTCAGTATTTGTACTAATGGGAACAATAGACCGAGAACAAATTTAAAATCCATAGATCACAAACTTCCCAACCATGCAAAAAGTTTTTTATTGAAGTTGAATTTAAGTCTAGCAACCATCAAACCAGTTCTCCCGTCATGTTGGTGCAGTTCATGCAAATATTTTTATCCTCTAAAGCACAACTCATGGATCAACATGGGTCCGATAGTCTAGGAATAAACTCTAATTGCATGTAGTCTATCAAGTGAATTATGAAGCTGGATGACTTGAACTGAATTATGAACACATTAGTTTTTGGTGCCACTGCGGGACTCAGTTGAGTAAATTCGAAACTTTGATCCTCACAAATCTAGGAAGTCAATGTTGAACACGTCATATATTGCCTATTGCTTATAGACCACAACCAACCGACTAAAACTATACTTTCCACATTTTAAAGATGCATTATGGATATCAATTTTAGTAGCTTATTACATTGTAACAAATATAACAACTAACTTAGTTTAAGTCAAGTGTGAACAAGACAGACACTGGACATCTAGGCAACCAGCAAGCTCTTTCCTGAGTTTCATGCTCAAAATGGTCGCATACATCCCATGATACAATCCCAATCCGTTGGAATTGGACAGATCACACCGATGCTTTGACCAATAATGAACATAAAAACTAAAACAAGTAAAAATTAGACAGTCCAACTTCAACTTCCAGACCACAGAACCAATTACCTAATTGCTACACAACCTATCAACGAATACTTTTGAAATGAATTTGAGTAATGCAGCTTCTATCAGTTAATAGAATTAAAACCTAACCTAGCCCATATTTCCTAACAAAAGATTCCCCAGATAAAGGTTTTAATTTTGATCATATTGTCGTTATTGAAATGAATAATGAGATCATTTTCTGCCACTTTCAACATCAAGTTGATGGGGCTACAGGAATTTCAAATGCTAATTCTTCCTTGAATGTTGATTCTGTGTTGGATGATCCCTCAAAAAGTAAGAAGGATGAATTTAATATAAGGTTCTCTAAACACCCTGTGAATGAAAATGGTTTGGAGTGTAGATCGGAGGTTGATAGGTATTTGTTGGATGTGTATGAAGCAGCAACAAGTGAGTTTGATATTTTAATTTGGTGGAAAGTGAATACACCCAAATACCCTATCCTGCAGAGATAGCCCGTGATGTATTGGCCGTCCCAATTTCTATTGTAGCCTCTGAATCCGCCTTTAGCATTGGGGGATGTGTATTGAATTCCTTTAGTAGTTCATTGTATCCGCTTACCATTGAGGCCATGATTTGCACACAAAATTGGATCAAGGACAACCCAATTGACATTCAAGATTTGGAAGATTTTATGGAAAGCTACGATGAGCAAGGTAAATGTTTATAAATTAGATGAAACCTACTTTTCATTACTTATTTATTCATTTAACTCAAGCTTTCATTTATTATAGATGAACCTCAAACTCAACCTTCAAATTCAAGGAATGAATCATCTCAAGTTTTTTTTTTTGTAAGTATCATCTCAAGTTTTTAAGTAATGAAGGTTACGTAATTTTTTGAATTCTCATCATATTTTAATTACAATACAATTGTCATTATATTTTACATTTATTTGATTTTATAATTTGTTCTTGTAGGGGTGTTGATTTAGCTTCTATGCTTCATGGTGTGCCGTAGATCCATTGCCATCAACAGCCATTCATTTACTTTTGAATTTGAAACAGTTTTATGTTTAGACTTTTTTTTGTTTTTTGTTTTGGATTTGTAATGCTTTTTTTTTTTTTGGTGAGGATGGCAGGATGCCATTTTAATGTTTTACATTTTTTTGTTTTGCCAATTTCCCATTAGATGATTCATGATTGGTAATTTCATGTTATGGAAACTGGAATGCAGGCTTACAGACTTACGGTTACCCAGCTAACTTTAGCTGTTTTGGTACACTAATTAGAGAGATAAATCTAGTTAGTGATTTAAATAAAAAAATGGAAGAACAGAAAATGATGTAGCTGAATACCAAATATTGGATTTTTTTTTTTAAAAAAAAAAAAAATCAACAAAAAACCGGTTATCCGGTTAATAACCGGATAACTCGGCATTTGGTCAAATCTGCAACCGGTTGTGGTTAGAGCAAATAACAGCAACCGCAACCACATCAACGATTAAAAAAAAAAACCGGAGCTGCAAGAGAGACTGAGCTTACGCGGTCCTTAGGCCGCCATTTCGAGACCAAACCATTGTCCGAGGGGCCAGTGGGCGCGCAACCCTCGAAGGCGCCCAGCACCTTGTTTTGGGGCAAGTACGCCAAGCTGGTCGTGGTGGAAGCCGTGGCATTTCCGTGGCTACTACTAGCAGTCTCCGACTTCCTCCTCTGCGAGGACAAATCCCCGTCCTCGTGGCTCGAAGCGACCTCGTCCAGGTGCACTACTAAAGATTGCGAGTACCGAGACGCCATCAAGTGCCCCAATGCCATTCAAATCCCCCAGACCCCCTCAAATCAGCCAAACAGGTGATTTCCCCACTCGAACGACCGTACTATTCGGAAATGAACCAATCAAACCCTAGCCCCTCCCCTGGAGATAATTACAATCGGGAAGATTTCAGAGAGAAAGATATCTATAGAGAGAGGGAGAAGCGACGCTAATCAACAAAGCCGCTGAACCAGCGGCGCATAGAGATTCGCCTGAGGAAAGCGAGAGAAACCAGCTCGGAAAACCCTAGAAAACGAGAGAAGGAGCTCTGAAAACCCTAGGACCCCAAGACCCAGAAGCGGATGATGGAGGGAGGCGCATAGAATAGTGGCGGCACAACCAAAAAACGAAATCTCTCAAAATTAGGCTTTCGTGAAGGAAATGAATAAGACTGCGTGTGCGTATGCGCCTTGCGTTTTTTTTTTTTTTTTTTTTTGAAAGCTGTATGCGCCTTGCGTTTGGCTGGCATATTGGGCTTGTTTGGCAATACTATTTTCTCCCCATTTATTTCAAAAATAACTAACTTCAAAATATTTTAATTTTATATTATATTAATAATTTTTTTATTATTTAAATAAATAAATAATTCATAATGATACAAAATTTTTTATTTTTTTATACAAATTCTTTTTTTTTTTATATCATATTTATTACTTCCAACTCCCGCTACAAATTCCCCTTCCCTTACCAAATAAGACCATTGTGTTTGTATTGCTTATTTTCTTTTGAACCAAAAATTTCGTATAAACTTGTCCATTTAAAATTCCGTACACGTATAAGAGTGATATGCATGTTTTATATATGTATCTTTTAAACATATGCTATATTTTCTTTATTAATACTATTAAAAAGTAGGGGTGGACTTACGCTCACGCCCCTCTAACCTCAAAATTTTTCTCAAAAAAAAATTAAAAATTTTACCCATAAATTTTTTGATTTTTTTAATTTTTCCTCCCGCCCATATATACAAGGCTAAATCCGCCACTGTTAAAAAAGCATGTGAGAAGTATTTGTTATTAAAACAGTATGTATTTCTCACATACGAAGGGATATATGTTAATCTTATATATAAGCTGTATAAAAAATATTTCTATTTTTTTCTTTTCTTTTCTTCTTCTTTTTCGCTCTCCTCTATTTGTTCCTGTTTTTCCCTCTAACTTGTATATTTTTATTACTCGGATTTATTTCGTATTTTTTTCAGATTACTTCCAGATTTAGAAAGGACCACATAGAAAGAAAGCCGCCTATCTTAATTACAATCACCGCCGGACTTTAGTTTTTCTGTTATTTCTTAAAGAGAAATTTTCAAGAATAAAGTTTTCCTCCGCTAAATCGAAGATTGAGAAAATTCATCAACTTCGGTCTATTAAACTTAAAAGTACATATAAAAATTATATGCTCTATTAAAAATTACATGTTTTAATAATAAATGTTAATTTAATAAATAAAATTAAAAGTTTTTTTTTCGACCTAATTTAAAAGAAAAATTTGTTTATTTTTAAAAGTACACCTAAAAAATTCAAGTGGATATAATTATTATTGTTCTTTCCTCTCCTTGCTTTTTTATTCGTTTTTTTCTCTCATATTGAACTAAAAATGAATTAGAGTTTTCATCCTAACTAAATTGAAGTTTCATCTACCCCAGTATATTAAATTAAAATATGTCTTTAAAAAAAAAAAACAAAAAAAATTAACAAATAATTGAAAATAATCTCTTTTACATTTATGTAACATCACATCAGAAAGTGAAAAGCATATTCTAAAAAGTCTTGATTATTATGCTCTATTTTTTAATAGAGCATCACATGTTTAAATATTAATGTCAATTTGATAAACTGAATTGAATAAATTTGTTCTTACTAATTTGGAGATAAACTCTATTCATGATAGGGTGATGGAAAAAAAAAATTCTTGTTGTCAACGTCAATTCATTGGTATGATCCACCCATTGTTAACCCAACTTTAATTAAGATCAACTTGGTATATAAAACTTTAAGATTAAGAATTTTTTTTCGTTGCATGTTGATAGGTTTAAGTTATATATTAATGTTCAAAACAAATTAGCCTAGACCCAACAATTCTTACCATGATTAAGACTAATTAATTATTTTAGCTTAACAAATTAAGAATATGCAACTTGATAAGACCAATGAAAGCATCAGCCGTGACGTTGGTTTGGTGACCTCGTTAATTAGGCCTTGATCAAGACGAGCACATACAAAAGTTAAAGCTCAATGATTAACCACTTGATTTCAAAACTAATTAAGCTCCAAAGCATATAATATTTTGCGCATGCTCAGGCAGGCCGTTCACGTGCTTGTCACCGTCGACTCATCTCTTGTCACCTATCACCATGCTTGGATGACGTTCAAAGACAACCCAAATTCTCCTAATTTGATTACTACCAAAGCTAAACCTGACAGTGATATATATATACATAGAGCGTGTTTGTTTTGCTTTGATCGGGACTTGTCACTTCACTTGTGTGGATCACGGTGATTGAATCTTAAAACTATCTTGAAAACTGTCGGGTAAGATTAATTATCCCTAAAGCCAAAGCGGACCGGATCTCCTATTATTAAGTTGTTCGGATTTCACATAAATTTGCAAGTATTTCCTGCGGCCCGATATTGAGACTGGACTTGACGGATTGGTTCTATAGAGCTTTTGGCCGGACAGGTCAGACAAGGACCACCCGACGGTGAATATGTTCGAACCTAATGCATGTGAAATCTAGAGAGTGAGATTCCGGGCTACTATTAAAAAGGACAATTTTTCTTTTTCTTAGAGGATATTGGGTTAGTCAAGAGTACTCAAGACATTTTAGTTTGTCGACCCATTAAACACAAACCCTATTAATCCCAGGTGTCGGGGCAGTGCTTACCACTGCGTTTAACAAAACCATGATGATATTATGGGCGTGGTGAGATTTGTAAAGAAATAATAATAAAAGTAACAATTTGGGCACTTTGAGAGTAACTCCTCCTTCAGTACACGGCAGCATGAGATCTCCTAACTGTCTTGCCTGAACTTAAATACAAAGTGTGATTTTTCTGATGTAAGGAACCGAAATGTCTCTAAAGAGAGAGACTCTGCCTTCTCTCTAACGAGGGAAAGGTTTCCTCATCCTTTTTGCTCTATCTGGCTCTTACACCTGTTCTTACACAGTTTCCCATCCCACTTTCACCTGTCAATTTCACAGAATCTGTCCTTCTTTGTTTCTATTAGCTTCATTTCTTTTTTCCTCTCTTTCTCTTATCTCCCACTTTGGCTTTTTCTACTTATTGCTCTTTTCCCGCAACATGGACCAACCATTGATCAATCTCCAGGCGCTTATTCAGGAAACTCAAGCACTCAACTGTGATGATCCTTGTCCTTTGGAATCGGCGCCTCTCCCTTTTGATAACTCTTTCCGTTTACTGGGCAGGTTGGTTTCTCCAAATCCCCCCTCTCTTGTTTGGGTTCGTGATATTCTTAATGTCTCTTGGCGTTTTGCTTTGCCTTTTGAGGTGGATTTACATCCTGGAGATCGTTTTCTTTTCAAAGCTTTTAAGCATCGTTTGATTAAAGAAATAATGGATAACGGTCCTTATAATATTAAGGGTGCTCTGCTTGTTGTTAAACCATGGCCCCCTGAGCTTGCCTTTGAAGAGGTTGATCTCTCTTCTTGTGCTTTTTGGGTGCAAGTGCATGGTCTTCCTCTTGAAAATATGCTGGCTGTGAACGCCATTAAGATTGGCAAACTGTTTGGTCTTGAGGTTCTGACTGTTGAAGATGGTGATAGATCGGGTATCATCAATCATCATCATCTTCGATTTCGCCTGGTTATTGATGTTTCTTTGCCTCTGGTTCCGGGTTTTTATCTTCCCCACAGTGGCCTTTCTGCACTTTGGATTAAACTTCTGTATGAGAGATTGGGTGACTATTGCGTGTTATGTGGTTGTATTGGTCACCGTAAAACTTATTGTGCTGCTCCTCCTCATTTGGTTGATCCTGAACGTTACACTACTTCTCTTCGTGGTTATGTGTACCCAAAGTCTCGGAAATTGGTTTCGACTTCCCCTGCTTCGGTTTCTAGTGGATGTTCCATTCTGCCTCTGCCATCTTCTGCTGGGGCTAGGGGTGGGTATCGGGTAAGTCGGTGTCGGAAACCCCTTCACCGACTTCCGACCGAAATAGTCGGGTAAAGTCGGGGAATTACCCGACTTTATTCCGAGAAGGAAATTTTTCGACATTTTCGAATAATTCGAAATAATCGAAAAAATCGGTGAAGGGCAGTCGGATAAATCGGTAAGATTACATATTTACAGCCTAAAATTCCAACAAAGTGAACAAAGATTACAGATTACAGATTCACCATTCATTCAACAAGGTTACAAGATTACAGATTTACAGCATAAAATTCCAACAAAGTGAACAAACTCAATAACCCAAATCCGCCGAAAATGAATAAATCAAAGAAAAAAGGAGTGGGAATGGTTTAACCAATGGCTCGATTCAGTTGAAGACGAGAGTGAGAGAGACGCTCTAGATCCTCATCGGCCACTGCATCATCTGAGGCGAGAGAGAGAGAAAGACGGGCGGCTGGCGGGCTGGGCGTTGGTCGTGGCCAGATGAGCAGGGCAGGCGGGCAGCAGGTGGGCGTAAGTCGTGACTCGTGAGTGGCGGCTAGGCGTGGGCGTGGGCAGACAGGAGGCTGGGAGTGATTCTAGGGTTTTTTTTTTTGAGGCAGCAGAAGGGATGGGTTGAGAACTTGAGACTTGAGAAATGAGATTCTAGGGTTTTGCACAAAAATATGAATATATACTAGTGAGAGTTTGAAAAACGACGTCGTGGTGGGTACTGGGTAGTGGGTTTTAGTATATAGAAAAATGACGTCGTGGCCTCGTGGGAAATGGGCACTGGGCGTCTGGGTTTTAGACTAAAAGAGAACAGCAGTGAAAAAAAATTTAGTTCAATTATATCATTTATATGAACTGTCGGTCGGTCGGTAACCGACGGAATTTTATTTTTTTTTCGATTACCGACCGATAATGTATTCGGAAATAAATTTAATTTCGATTTTCGATTTTTTTTTTTCGGTAGGCGGTAGGCGGTCAAAGTCGGTTCAGTAGCGGTCGGCGAATTTTCGGTAGTCGGTAATCGGATAATTTGCCCACCCCTAGCTGGGGCTTCGGGTTCTGTTCTTTACTTACATGGTGCTGCTTCTGCCTCAGCTGCTCCTCCCACCATCCCTTCGTCTTCAGTTCCATTGAGGCGTGGGACAGATGTTCCTCTGCCTCCAGTAACCAGGCTTCATCCCTCTGCACGTTCTTCTTACTTCTATGGATAGGGAGCTGCCACGTTGTCGTACGCCCAACCTTATCAGTCGTCCAAAGGGAAAGAAAAAATATCTCCCCCTTTGGTCTCTTCTGACCCGATGGTTGTGGGCCAGTCTGATCCTCTCTTTGATTTGGGCCCCGTCTCTTCTGGGCCTACTGTGTATGGACCACATGATCAGCATAACACTGGGCATATTCACCTTGCCCAGCAAATTACAGGCGTGTTGAGCCAATCTTCTTCGGGTTTAACTGTGTTTGGCCCTTCAGCTCTTCACTTCTACTCTGGTCTGCCTCCAGCCACCACGGATCTTATGCTATTTGGCTCCCCGCTGCCTGTCTCAGTCTCTTCTCAGCACCAAGTAAGATCTCTTCCTCTTTCTTTACCATTCCCTGTGCCCCCTTATATGCCTGTTTATCCTCAAACTTCTCTTCTAGATATTTCCCATCTCTACACTCAACCAATTGTCACTTTACCGCCTCCTCCATTTCAAGTCCATTCCAGCCCTCCCTCATACAATTCTCCTCCAGTTTATTCCCCCACCAAGCCACCTCCTACAAAGACATCCCCCTTTCCTCGTCAGTCTGCTCGCCATCATCCTTATATGCCAAAAACACAAGTCTCGGTGGTTAGGGGCAGAGCTCCGGTGGCTGAGGTCTATCCAACTCCTCTTTCGGAGTTGCGTCCCATGCTGGGTCAGAAGCGGGTTGCTGTCTCGGAGGTCTCGGATTTATTTTCCCCTCCTTCCAAGAAGCAGTCTTCTGCTCTTGGTATTCGAGACCGTATGTTACTTGCTGCTCAGTCCCTGTCTTCACTGCGGAATTCTCCACCAGCTCCGGTCATTCCAAGGACTACTCAGGAACTCTCTCTTGCAGCTTCTTCTCCTGGTTCGAAGGATCCCCTGTTGGCTGCTTCTCTGGAGCTCCTGTCCTCTTCAGCAGGAAAACAGTTTCACAAGGCAGCTAGGAAAACTCGCAGTGTTACCCAGCTGGTTCTTGTGGATGAAGTCTCCCATGTTGATGCTCATGTGGCTGTATCATCTTTAGCATCTTTTGAGGCGGCTGGCTCTGCCAGGCCCCCTCCAGCACCATGATTACAATCTCTTGGAACTGTAGGGGTTTAGCTCAGTCCTCTACAGTTCGGAGTCTAAGGGCTATTATCAGGAAGCATAATCCTGATGTTATTTTTTTGACAGAAACAAAAACAGCTTCTCACTTAGCTAGCCCTATTTTGAATCAACTGGGTTTTGTAAATATGCTCTAGGCTCCGCCTTCCGGTTCTAAAGGCGGTCTTCTTTTGGCTTGGAAGAATGACATTAACTTTGTCAGTGTGTGTGTTTCTAGTAATATTATCTCTGTTTGTTACTATTCTGTTGATCCCACTGTGAAATGCTTGTTCTCTTTTGTCTATGGCCCCCCGTATAAGAAAACTGACTTAGATTTTTGGATGGCTTTGGCAGATTTTGGTAATACTTATTCTGTTCCTTGGATTTGTATGGGTGATTTTAATACTATTTCATCTTCTGATGATAAATTGGGTGGACGTCCTTTTGACTATTTCTCATTTAATCCCATAAATGAATTTATGGATTCTTTTGGTATGGTGGATTTGGGTTTCTCGGGCAATCCTTTTACTTGGTCTAATCACCGACAAGGTTTTGATTTAATAAAGAAACGTCTGGATAGGAGTATTGCTAATAATCAATGGATACATTTTTTCCCAAACTATTCTATTACCCATCTGCCTGCCCATAATTCGGATCATAACCCCTTGCTATTGGACACGTCTATTCCTCTCCCTTCGTTACCTAGGCCTTTTAGGTTTGAAGAATTTTGGACTCGTGATCTGACTTGTGGTATTGTGGTTGAGGAGGCTTGGTCTTCTCTTATTATAGGATCTCCCTCTTATTGTTCGGCAAAAAAGTTGAAACTCACCAAATCTGCTATTAAGCAATAGAATAAGCTTTATTTTGGTGATATTAAAACTAAGGTGGATAATACTCTTGCTCTCCTTGATACTGCTCAACAGGCCCCTCCTATTGATTCTAATCTTGCTTTGGAACTTCATCTCCAGAATCTGCTAGATATTTATCTTCAACAGGAGGAATCTCTCTGGAAGCAAAAATCTAGAGAATTATGGCTCACTACCACAGATCTTAATACCAGGTTTTTTCATACTAGTACTTTGATTCGGCGGAGACGGAATTCTATTAGTCTTTTGCAATCTCCTCAGGGAGGTTGGCTTTCGGACCGTTCAGCTATAGGGGATTGTTTTATTACTAATTTAAATTACTTTTTACTTCCTCACATCCTTCACCCAATGAGGAGTTATTGAGTCTATTTGATCCGATTATCTCGGATGAGGATAATTTTCTCCTAGGTTCTTTGCCTACGGAATCTGAGATATTTGCTTCATTAAAGAGTTTAGGGCGTACCAAAGCCCCTGGTCCTGATGGTTTTACTGCTCTGTTTTATGTCAAATATTGGGATTATATCAAAAACACTGTTCTTCTGGCTATTGGGAATTTTTTCCAAAATAACCATTTGTTGAGGGAACAAAATCATACGTTTATAGCTTTGATTCCAAAACGTTTGGGTGCATCCTCTGTCCATCATTATCGGCCTATTAGTTTATGCAATATTATCTACAAGATCATTTCAAAATTGCTTGCTAATAGGTTAAAGCCTCTTTTATCTAAATTTATTTCACATTTTCAGACAGCCTTTGTTCCCGGGCGACATATCCAGGATAATTCTATTTTGGCACATGAAATGCTTCATACTCTCAAATCAAAGAGGGGTAATGGTGGTCTTATGGTGGTTAATATTGATATGGAAAAGGCATTTGACCGAATGGAATGGAGTTTCATTCTTTCTATTCTTCATACTTTGGGTTTCAATGACAAATGGATCAACTGGATTCGTCTCTGTATTACAACAACTTCTTTCTTGGTGTTATTAAATGGTAGTCCTTTTGGCCATTTCAGACCTTCTCGAGGTTTGCGTCAAGGTGATCCTCTGTCTCCTTTTCTTTTCATCATTGGTACTGAGGCTTTATCTCGTTTACTTCATCACCGTTTGAAGGGTTTCAGTGTTTCTCGGGACAATTTGGCCATTAATCATCTGCTCTTTGCTGATGACTTGGTTATTTTTACCTCAGCAACATCTTCTGAAGCTTCCAGGATTAAAGTTTGTTTGGATAAATATAGCCTTTGGTCAGGACAATATATCAATATTTCTAAGTCTAATATTCTCTTTAGTAAGAATACTACAGCTTCTACTATCTCAGGTATTCAGGGATTTCTTCTTTTTGCAATCACACCAGTTTCAGCTTAGCATCTGGGTCTTCCTATGCTTATTGGTCGATCTAAGAAATCTGCTTTTTCCGATATCCTTGATAAAGTTAAGGGGAAAATTGAGGGCTGGCGTTCGAAGACTCTCTCCCAAGCTGGGAAATCTGTTCTCATTAAGGTTGTGGCTTCTTCTATCCCTTCCTATGCTATGAGCTCCTTTTTGATTCCAGATGAGTTATGTCATCGTCTGGACATGGCTTTTAAAAATTTCTGGTGGGGTTTTCCAAAAGACAAATCCCATAATTTATCTCTCAAATCCTGGAATTCTATTTGTTTACCTAAAGATCAGGGTGGCTTGGGCTTTCATCTTATGAAGGATGTTAATAATTCTCTTATTTCCAAGTTGGGTTGGAAGTTACTTTTGATTAGTGATTGTCTTTGAGTTTCTTTATTCAAGAATAAATATTTCAAATATGGGGATTTGCTTTCTAGCCCTCTTCCACAGGGGTCTTTTATTTGGAATGGTATCAAAACCATTGCTCCTTTTCTGAAATCTGGAGCTTGCTATATTCCTCATCCGTTAAGTTCACTTGCTATTTGGTTTGCCCCGTGGATTCCCACGTTGCCTAATTTCCGGCCTACCCCTCGGGTTGAGTGTTTACAAGCAAATTTTCCTCTTGCAATATTGGATTTAGTTTCTTCTTCTACAGGGACTTGGAATTTGCCTTTGTTGGAATTCCTTTTTTATCAGGCTTCTATTTCTGAGATTCTGAAGATCAGGATACGGTTTGATAATGATTCAATTCTTTGGTCTCCTTCTTTGACGGGTGTGTTCTCTACTAAGTCAGCCCATCGATTCTATACATCTCAAAGGACTTCGGTTGTTTCCCCTTTATCTCAAGTCAATTGGAAACTTCTTTGGAAGTTAAAAATAAATCACAGGCTTCGCCTCTTTCTCTGGAAAATGGTTTGGAATATTCTTCCCACAAAGGAACGTATTTTTTCGGCTATTTGGACTCAGTCTAGCTCTGATTCAACATGCTCCCTATGTTCTTCTTCCACAGATTCTCTGGTTCACCTGTTTTTGTCTTGCCCCATTGCTAGGGTGGTCTGGCGAAATTCTTTATGGCCATTGGATATTCTAGCTCTGCGTATCTCTTCTATGGCTGAGTGGTTATATTTTATTCTTCATCCTCATAAAATTGGTATTCCGGCATCTGATTCTCACTTTTTCCAAATCTTTGCAGCTGTTGCCTGTGACCAAATTTGGTTTGCTAGGAACAAAGCTCATCATGAGAATTTAATTCCCAATGCCATGGCTCTGTCTGTCAAGATCAATCGTCTCTCCAATGAACATTATGGGGCTTGGAAATTACAGGTCACACCTTTTCCTGGGTGGAAACGACCATTGGCATCTTCTTTCAAGATTAATTTTGATACTGCCATTAGGGATACTTTTTCAACTCAATCGGCCGTTTGTCGAGATTCAAAAGGCTCGATTATTCATTGTTTGGTTCAAGTTAGCCCCCCTTGTACTGCTATTTATGGTGAGGCCTCTGCGGCTCTTCTTGCAGCTCAACTGTCCCTGTCCCTCAAGCTCCCAACAGTTATCTTTGAAGGTGATTCTCTTATGGTAACTCTTGCCATTAACAATCCTTCTATCACACAGGATTGGCGAATCTCTTCAGTTATTTCGGATTTCTTCTCAACCATCCCATCCTCGACTAGCTGGTCAGCTAGTCATATCAACCGAATTGCAAACTTCTGTGCCCATCATGTGGCATCCTGGGCCGCAACTAGATTCTCGTCTAGCTGCATTCTCTCTCCATCCTGTTTCCCGATTTCTTTTCCGCCATGTTTAGGAAAGAAATCTTCTGTTTCTTTCTTCGTTCCTTGATTTTGTTTTTTCGTTGTTTCTGATTGTACTTACAAAAAAAAAAAAAAAAATACAAAGTGTGATGATAACGGTCAACCCATAACCCATTACATCAATCATATATGGTCCCCAAGGCATAAATATATGGTAACCACCAGACCACGTGCTAACACCATATATGCGATACACTTACTCTACTTACCCATTGCTGAATAAATGAACTGTCCTTCACATGACCCACGTGTAATGGGCCTAATGATGATTAATGTATTTAGTTGGTAGTTTTAGAATTAACGTTTTTAGTAGTTATAAGTTACATAATTAAGGTTGCTTGTTTATGGGTAATTATTGCTGGTGGGTAGTTGTCTTAGGGGAAGTTAAGTGTTTGTGGGTCTCAACCGTATAAGTTATCCTATGTTGTAGGAGGTAGGTAGTTATTTTTTTAGCATTCAGTATTGTATTTAAGCTTGTAGTATTGTAATGAGATATATCAAAGTATTTGCGTATAAAGCTGTGAGCTAGAGGTGGCCAAAATTGGCCCGCTTGAAGTGCCAAAGTTGCTTTTATTTGTCATTTACATTTCTCAAATATCTAGGCTCATATGACGAAAGTATCTGCAAATTAAATGAAATGCCTTAACCAAAAGCATAAATTCTTGATATAAAGGGTACATAATAACACGACTTAATAAATTAAGTGATCATATTTTTTTTTTATGCACTTACTAACATAAAACATAGTTTGACATAATATAAATGCAATAAAAATAACATAATGAATGATATGATGATCCCTAAAAGCCTAAGCATTCCGGCCATCTACACATCTGCCTCAACCTGAAAAGTGGGAGAAAGTAAGGGGTGAATGAAAGGCTCAGTAAGTAATATTTCTCAACCGAATTAAAATGGTTGGTTGAAGGGAGACAAATAGCAACATAAGTAAAAAGTAGTCGTCATAAGAAAAACATGTAACATTGAAATAAGATGTAAACTTCTTAATAATTTAAACATCATATCCTTTGTAGTTTTACCTGTATGACCTTGCATACAATTACGCACCGTATACATGAGATTGTGCAATCCAACCTTCGAGGACCAGGCAACACCGTGCCCGCGGATATGCCCTAGCCAGCTGATTAACTTCTTGGTGCACTCAACATGGCAACTTAATGATGGTCACCCCTTCATGTAACCGTAGCTTCAGTGTGGTGTACTCCATCCTAGTCTGGTATCATACTATTAACTTTTCCTTAGACCAAACGTCTTAAAACCTTCATTTATAAAATGCAATTCTACCTTATACATGCTTATTCTTTACTTCTTTAAACTTTCAATAATCATATAAATTAGCATGTGAAAAGGGTACCAATTCTTTACGTAAAACTTTATTCATTGAAAAAGTTTCCTTAAATGAAAACCTTTCTTATTTATAAATTATCCATAATTGAAAACTTTTATTCATTTGGAAAAAATTACTAAAATAAAAACTTTATTCATTTGAAATCATCATTTGGATGCTGAACATTTGTATCCATTTTTGAGTGACAATTTAGTTATAAATCATTCTGATGCCATGAGCCTTTAAGTCATTCTAATGCCATGAGCTTTTAAATCATATGATGACATTTAAAAATGAAACATAAAGCACTGACAAATTGTGATAAATGCTATAACAGGTACATGTCATTAAAATATTTAAGATAATAATGAAACATTACTTTACAGGGTAATTAAACTTTCAAAGTAATCTATCATAACATGTATAATACGAAAGTGATAATCCTTAGAATTGAAATACATTTGGAATGGGTAAGAAGTACCACTTATCTCGCTATTATGGTAAAGGTAGGCGATGATATGTTAAGACCTGAACAATAAGGTTCATCTAGGTTAGTCCAGGACTAGATACTCAAAAACCCTAATTAGGAGTCCGCAATTCTTTACACAACCTTCCTAACCTTTCCTCTTATTAAAAAATATTTTATTTTCCTTTCTTATTCTTCTTCTTCTTTCTTTCTTTCTTTTTTTTTTTTTTTTTTTGACTAGGTCCAAAATTAAGTTATTATTTTCACAACTATATTTCATTTTAATCTCACTTATTTAATTAATATTTTTGTGTTTGAATAAAGGAACCCAAGTGGGGTTAGTTTTGAAATTTCACTTAAAAAATTTATAAATCTTTTTATTTGAAAAGAATTTCAAAATTGTTTTTTTGGGAGCTTGGGTCAAGAGTTGCCCATTTAGACATCCTCTTAACTAGGTTAAGTACTAAAGCCCATAACTCACTAAATGGGTCTAAACTAATGCTCTTCATTTAGCCTACTTGGCCCATTGGCCCAAAACACATATAAAACTATTTACTTAATAAGTTTTTGGATCAAACACCCCTCAAACATGCCAAGGAAATAATTATAATTATTTTTATTTTTTATTTTTTCAGATTTAAATCAAAGTCTTTCTTGATGCCACATATGAGAAATAACATATTTTCTTAAAATAGTTTTAACATCACTTTAAGTGTTAATGTTTAAAAATATTTTATCACACAAAAGAACCATACTATAAGACTTTTTGGTTATAAAAGATTATGACCTAATCTAAAATCCATACTCACTACTCTTTTTTTAAAATCACTTTTCACGTCATTATACAACTTTGGACTTTTGGCATAAGATCCTTGGTCATTTCCATGAAGAACATTATTAAAGGGTCATTATGAAGTTTTCAATATATTTTTTTTTTTTATAAGTATTTTATACAAAAAGAGAAACATATTTTGTAAACATAAACTTAAGTAATTTTTAGGTTATAAAACTCTCATCTTACAAAATCATGTATTTTGGTTATTAAATAGCTTCATAAAGTCTTATAAAAAAAGCCGTATGATAATAAGTTGGAGCTTAAGATTGAAGGTAAATTGAAATGAAACAAATATTTCCTAAATTAAAATAGCAAAACAGTTAACTTACACAATAGTGTTTGGAGGAGAAAAAATGTGGATTTGTGTCCAAAAAAAAAAAAAGCGCTCATTAAGCGTACGTAATTAGGTGGCCACGATGTACATGCTGAAAAGAGATTTCCGAATTTAGGTCATATATGCAATTTTGATACTTATAGCAAAAGTTATATCAATTTAGTATCTTAAATGCAATATTACCCTAATTAGATTAAGCAATGGGGCTCATAAGCGTTAGACGAAATTAGGGTTGAAAGTCTATATAAGTTAAGATTTAGGAAATAATTAGGAATTGGAAAGCTTCGTTGGAACGAGAGTTAAATGCCATGTGTCAAATAGGGGTTGATAGTAGATATGCTTGTTTTCTACATCGTACTTTAAAAAGGTCCATTAGGCAATTTTTTTTTTTTTTTTTTTTTTTTTTTTTTTTTTAAAATTTTTTATTTTTGCTCTGATTGATGTTATATAATGAAAATTTATGGAGGCACCAACATTATTAAATTTATTTGAAGGCGCCCATATTGAAGGATATTTTTAAGGGACAGTATTTGAAAGCACCAATCATCTTGATCCAACATGTGAATGCACCATATATTGCAAAAAATATTTGAAGACACCAAAAATACAAAATATTGGACATCAGCTACATAATTCGACTTAAAGTTAATTATGAAGTTAACCGTTTCAATTGTTTTTTTTTTTTTTTTAAATAAATCATGTTAACTATTTTGATATCAAAGGGCAATATAAAAATAAAAAAGTCATTTTTGGTAGTTTTCTGTTTCTAAAAGCATTTTTTTTTTTTTGTTTAATTTTGTTCCCAAACAAAAATAATGGTTGTGTTGATAAAGAGTATTAAGTTAAATTTTTTTTTAATAGTAGTAAGAAGTGATTTATGTGATATAAAGTAGAAAGAATTTGTATAAAAAAATGAAAAAAAAAAAAAAATTTGTATTGTAGTGAATTTTTTTAATTAGAATAATAAAAAAAACTATTAAAATAAAAAAAAAAGTTGAAATATTTTAAAATCGATTATTTTTTAAAAAGGTGAAAATAAAAGATGAAAATGATCGAGCTTGTTTGGCAAATAGTTGTAATTGTGGAATATTTGTTTGAATAATAGTAAAAAGTGATTGATGTGAAATAAAGCATAAAAAAGTTTGAAAGTAGTTTATAGAAAAATGAAAAAATTTTGTCTTGTAATGAATTTTTTTATTTGAATAATAATAAAAAATTATTGATATGATATAAAAATTGACAAAAAGAGAGAATATTTTTTATTTTACTTTTATTTAGAGAAAGTGAAAAAAATAAAGGAAGAGTGAGAATTGTTTACCAAACATGCTCCGTGTTTTTTATTTATTTATTTATTTTTGCTTGCCAAACACCCTCATAGCTTCAAAGCACTTCAGACATGTGGTGCTCAATGATGTGATCGATGGGACTGTTACCTCTATATTTTGTCAGTGCTGTCAATTTCTCTCTAAAAAAAAAAAAAAAAACTGATCAATAAAGGAATATGTTCTCCAGTGATTGTAACATGCTCCCAATAATAATTAATGCCATTCCTCTACATGAGGGGTCTGACTGACCAGTTGTGTCACATCCATAGTATAGGCTGATTAAGGGTTGAAATTTCCTGAATAAAGTGAAGGCAATTAAGGAACAGTGCCACTCCCATCATATATGTTGTGCAGGTGCTTGAAATGGGCTTGTTTGTTAAGCAACAATATATAATGTTATTACTATTTATTCGTACTTTTTTTTATTATATTTTTCACTACTAATCAACATCAAAATATTCTTATTTTTTTTTTCACTTTTTATATCACATCAATAATTTTTTATTACTATTCAAATAAAAAAATTCACTACAATACAAAACTTTTTTATTTTTTTTATACAAATTATTTTTATTTTATATTACATCATCATTTTTTACTAATTTCAAAATTAACAACCCACTACTCTGTTCTGTACATATCTTTGCCAAATAAGCTCATTCGTACACTTGGTATGTTGTTTGTACACAAAATGACAGAAATGAGAAATAAATATATATATAGTAATATTTATTGTATAACTCTTGCACAATTCTTACACAACTTTAACAATTTTTTTTTAAAAAAATAACCATTGAATATTTGGGGCTCACATGTAAAAAACAAATCTAATGGTTGAATATAAAAAAAAAAAAAAAAATTAGTTAGAATTGTGCAAAAATTGTATAAAAGTTGTTTAAGAATCATTGGCCTATATTTTAAGACATATTTTAAAAATATATGGGCTTTAAGACATGCAAAAGAAAAGAAAAAAGGTGCAGATCCAACCTATATTTTAAGGATATATTTTAAGGAGATCTGAGAGGAATAACAGGCCTGGTCATGACCCATGAACTTAGATTCTTATACCTTATAGTGGCCTAAAAGCACTGATTGATGAGAATTCTGCATTTTGTGGGCAACCTGCCAACCGTGCATGCATATATATCGACGTGTTACATATATTTATTATGTTTATCGATTAGAGATTCATATATATATATATATACTGATTATGAGCTAATTAATTAATTAAGGAATATTAGGGCTTCATTATTTGAACAAGCCGAGGAAGATTAGCCGATAAGTAATTAGAGACTTTATTTTATTTTATTTTTTCCTTTCTAATTGATGTGGCTCTTAAAATTATTATTGGACTTGGAATGGATCACTATTAAATTTTAATCAAATGATAATTTTAAAAGGCATATCAACTTTAAAATGATTAAAAAATGGTCCATAATATTACTTTTCGTGAATAATGCATGCTTGATGATCAACACCAAAGATTATCGGTTATTAATGGGTGATTGCAAGTAATCTTCAGCGTGAAGATAGCATTCTCCATCATATATACATGCAGCAGCAAAGACCCGATAACTTTTTTCACACATGCATGTATATATATAAAAGTTATGCTAAAGATTATACTTTTATTCTTCAAAGTTAATGTGTCTTTTAAAATTATAATTGAATTTATGATTGTGATCCAATGATAATTTTAAAAGTCGTATTAATTTTAAAATAAAAAAAAAAATAGTTCATAGCATTACTTATATACATTTATTTGGTGGCATCTTACTTTATTATTATTTTTTTTTCCTTTAATTTTTCTTTAATTATATTCGCTAAAAGTGTCATCCCTTTATGTGTATTGGAGATACATCAAATTAGTCCTTTTGCAAGTGTTGCAAGTGTACGCATCAAATTAATAATGGTCCTTTTATTAATTCCTAGAAATATCCTTGTGATCTAGAGCAACATTGTTTTAACTCCTAATTAATGATATTCTTGTGACCTTGAATTTAACTTTCATTCCTGGCCGGCCTGGTGTGACCATGATCTACGAACTTAGAGATAATGATGACTATATATTAATGCCAGTAATTATTTATATATTTGCTTTAATTATTTTTAATATTGATTGAGCAGTCCTCACAAATCTCCAACAATTAAAAATTGAAATCCCAAGGGGTAACTGTAGCACTATGAAGAAAATATATTTCCAAAAACTGATTTTTTTTTTTTAACAGGTAACCATTGAAATGGGACGGAGTTTACACTTTACATCATTTGAGTGGCCCAGATAGCGGCATCAATGGTGGGGCACAAGTCGATCGAGCATATTGAAAATGACTAAAATAAGTAATATATATATATATGATGAAATTGAAACCCAATTAATTAATTAAGTGGCTATAATAATTGCAGAAAGTGCGAGTGGCATATATTTCATGGGAAGTTTGGCGGTGAGGAAGGAAGATAAAAAAGAAAAAGAGGGATATATATATATCGGAAAAGATCTGGAGTAGTCGAATGGTCACAAATGTTTTAGCTAGAGTCGTAACCAATTGGGATATTCCTTGAAATATCCACAGGCTTCTCTCAGTCTTATGCATACATATGCTGCCCACTTGATCTCTAATTTGTGCTCTATGCATCGATCTGATGTGACCTTCCCAACTCCCCCTTGTCCATACACTAAATATATACATCTTCTTCCATAGCCTTTGATTTTCATTTAATAATTTCCTTTTCTTTTTGGTAATAATTATATAGATCGAATTAGCTAGATTTGCCTATTTTCTTTCTTAATTAATAAGATTCTTTACTTGTTTCTCTTACAATACAAGCCTGTCTGGTAAGTGTTCACATTGTTGTCCCAGTCACCCAATTAAGTGGATTGTTCTCGTTATATATATATATATGCTTTTGTCCTTAAAGTATCTGATGCAGCCAAAAAAGTGCTTCAAAAAGTCCCATGTTCAACCATGTGTATGGCACCCAGAGAGCATGCAATCACTTTGATTTTCTTTTTCTTTTTTTTTTTTCTTTTTTCTTTTTTTCAGTCAGGGCAATATTGCATAATTAATTGGTGAAGGTGAATTCTTTGAAAGGAACTTCACTGAGGAATCATTATTTGTAATGAGGAGCCACTGCCAGCAAGCCAAAATATGCATGGTTTCTAGCTAGTGCCACGTCTGGGGGACCTATATATATTTATTGTATTAATTTTTTACGATTTTCTTCATCTCTAATATATATACTTGCTTTCTCATAATAAAAGTCTCATTTTAATTATATAAAAAGATACCTTCCTTCTGCTACAAGGAAGAAACTAAAAGATAAAAAGAAAGCTTTTTGTCATATCTTCCATAATTAAACCCTATAGAATTTTAGTGGACGACGAAAGAGAAAATTAAACTGATTGATTTTTTCTCGATCCCTTTGTATTATTTCCCAGCTAGCCATCCTAAAGTTGTTTTAAGGCCTTGATTTTCCAATTAATTAAGATACTTGGACTTACATTCTTTTTCCACAAGTGAGACGTGTCGTGATGAATTAATGAATAAAGACCATGTTGAAAACGAAAGTGCAATTATTTGGATGTCCTTTTAAAACATCCACACATCCTGCTTAGCAATTTTTTTTTTTTTTTTTTTTTTTTTTTTTTTTTTTTAACAATTTAGCTTTAATTTTTATATATATAAATTTTATTTTAACTACCCAATATCTAAAATACTTACATCTTACTCTCTCTTTTATCTATCCACTCTTACTATTACATTTACAATATTATTTCTTTATCAATTTTGACTATTTCGAAAGATGTGAGATCGAGAATAAAATTAATTTTTATATCAATTTTTTTTTCTCCATTATATTGAACTATAGTGCTTAATTTGCAAATTTGCTTCGTATTGTAATAACTAGTATTTTTTTAATAAAAATTATAATTAGATGGGACTATTTTTTTTTTTTTTTTGGTTACTATTTTGTTGCGAGAATGCTCTTAATAAACGTAAACTTTGACACATTTGAGGGGCGACAGCTGTGATTGCATGCAACAAGAACATCGAGACAAGGACTGTAAAGGAATCAGACCTATATATTGACATTGGAAAGGTTTGTCTGTTTTGAGAATGAAGACAATATGTACTTAATGAGAGTGTTTCTACGAGCATCACGCAAACAATTTCTTTTTCGATCTTTTTTTTCTTTGATCATGCAATCAATCACAGGATTGTGCAAATAATATGTAAAACAATAAGTAATATTCTTGATAATTGCTAAAATAACCATTTTCTTTCTTCTAATAAAATCATAATATTATTATGCTATAGACCAAGAATCAAAGATTATAATTGTTGGGAATAATCCGACTCAGACCATCGATCTAAAGAGTCTTGGGCCTTCAGGTCAGTACCGGCCTAAAGAGAATTGGTGGCCGTAAAGCTGAGACATGAAGATTCTCGAGTAGTCCTATCCTTGGAAGATAGATAGACACAAAGTAGTTATTCCTGTAAAAGGTATTCTCGAGAATACGCAACAGGAGATACATCATAATTGAGTCCCAAGATTAATGCAGACATCTTGGGACCATAGGTCAACTCATTCAGCCAAGGCTTGGGACAAGCATGTCCTGAAAACTTAAGTCTCAATCAGCCAAGGTTCGGGACAAGCATGTCCCGGAAACTCAGATTCAGCCAAGGCTCAGGACATGCTTGTCCCGAAAACTCAGGTATCAGTAAGCTAAGGCCCGGGACAAGCATGTCCCAAAAACTCAGGTATCAACCTCATCATATAAAATCCGGATTAGAACCCTATTCCAAGTTAAATTGAGGTAAGAGTCACAATTTAGGATATGACTCCCTCTTCAAATCTAATCCCTAAAGACCTGGGAATCCCTGAAGATCCAGGATCACTCTGAAAATTCGGACCATATGCTACTTCTACTAAGGAATTAAAGTTCAAATAAAACTCTGATGGCACTCCTAGCCAGTCGAAGATCCAGGATCACTCTGAAAATCCAGACCATATCCTACTTCTACTAAGGAATATTTAAAGTCCAAATAAAACTCTGACGGCACTCCTAGCTAGTTAAGAATGAGCAGGAAACCTAATTTAGGTTAACCTCTACCTCTTTACCTATAAATAGGCTCGTACCTCAGGTATAAACGATAGACTGATTATTTTATGTATTGAACATACTTTTCTTTGAAAGCTAATTTAGGTATTGAAGCGAAACTTTCGAAAGGGTCTCTTAATTTTAGTTGTTTTGCAGTATTTTTTTAAAGAGCGTGAAAAACATTGAAAAATGCACCATTCACCCATTACCGAAAACTAACCTAACAATAATCATAAAAAAGTTGGGATGGGAAAATACAAAAGTTACAAGAGAAATGTTTGTATATTAAAAATGGATTGTCCGTGTAGGATTAAAATAAATATTGGGTACGACTCAAAAAAAAGAAAAAGAAAAATATTGGGTACGTGTCAGTGAAGAATAATAAATAAAAGAATAAGGATGTTTAGGTAATATGCTTCGTAAAAGAACGAGAGAGAATCAAAGCCACCCAATCCATATTATCATCGAATTGATTGATTTATTATTCTTTTGAAAACTCGATCGACGTCTTTTTAAGGGCCTGGATCCCTTTGTACAACTCGTTTTCAAAGTGCCAGGTCCCCGAGTCGAAACCTTCTCTCCCTCCTTCACTCACAAACGGATTTTGGAAAGAAAAAAAACCCATCAAACTTCAAAGTTTTCCACTCATTTCTCAATGCTTTTAGGAGCTTAAACCGATGCAAATTCATTCATCTCTCTCTTCCCCCTGACACACCCAGAAGCTTTTTACTGCTCTCTCTTTCTCTTCCAAATTCCTCAAAGAGATGGCAAGAAACGAATGGATTAATGGGTACTTGGAGGCGATTTTGGACGTGGGAAGTAACACAAGGAAAAGGCTTGATGGGAAACAGAGTATTATTCCAAAGTCTGAAGAGAAAGAAAAGGAGGAAAAGTTATTCAGTCCGACAAAGTACTTCGTGCATGAAGTTGTTAATAGCTTTGATGAGTCCGAGCTCCACAGGACTTGGATCAAGGTTCGTAGCCTTAGCTTTTGCTGAAGAGTACTGTGAATTAAAGGCTAGGATTAATGCATTTTTAATTTCCTAATTTAATCACTGAGTAAACCTAGCTACGTACTTTCTAGTTTCTAGCAAGCCATGGATTTGTTCTACTAATACCTAGTCCTACATTTTCTACGTATCTTGTTTTTTTTTTTTTTTATAACTATATTCATGCATCGTAACTGATCAGGTTATGCGTTCTAATTGTCTGTAAAGCATTTTTAACACTCTTTCTTCCCCTACTTGATGTCAAATTCAAATGAGTCTCGAAGCAACTTTAATTTTATTTATTTATTTATTTTTTCATTTCTAGCTTCTTGCCTTGAGATACAAAGAATATTATTACAATCATATTAATTAATTAATTAATTAATTTATTTTATTTTTATCGGTTCCTGTCCTCTTTTTAAATACTCATCCATTGTAAGTATCATAGTAATCACACAATTTAATGAACGTAGCTCCAAAAGGAAAGAAAATGAGGTGAGTATATATGCATGTATATATATCACAAGTTAATTTGCGTGGCAATTGTTGCACCAACATTGGTTCTTCTAGTTGGCCCCACAAGCAATTGGAACATTAGTTGGGGACCACACGCTCATATATATTAGCCTATTTTTCTTTTCTCAATTTTTATGGTTGTCTTGCCAAAAGCCCAATTACAGTAAATCCAAAACAATAACTAATATTTCATAAATATCTTATCATATTGATGTGACAAGATTAAATATATCAATTTTTATAGTTATTAGATTTTTTTTTTTTCTGAGTCACATTATAATAACATTAATATATTTCACAATCCAAAATGTTTGGACATTTTATAGTTACTTATATAGTAAATGACATTACACTGTTAATGTCGTTTTATTGTTTAAACGACACTGATTGAATAGTGTCGCTTTCTATTCAAACGACAATAACAATATTGTAATGTCGTTTGAGCTCAAGCGGTTCTAATTAGTACCATTTGAACAATAAACAACACTATCTTAGATTCTCTATCCTATTCAAACCGCCCTAATTAAATAGTGTCTCTTTTTTTTTTACCATAAATGACACTATTCAAGTGATCGACATTAAAGTTTTCTTTTTTGTAGTGTAATATTGTCACGGAAACCACGCAAGAAGCATATAGATGGTCTAAAGTTTACATGCCCTACTTGTGATTTCCAGAATGGCGTAAAAGAAGTTGGAGAAAAAGTTCTTGATCAGATTCAAGAACCATAGTGGCCGGCCGCTGAACTTTTGAAAAAAAAAAAAAAAAAAGTGAAAATACGAAAAATCTTTAACGTCCTATTTATTTATCATTTTATTTATGTATAATCTAATTAAGGGTGTTTTCTTATATTTCAATATTGTGCTACGAGAAAAGTAGAAAAATGATAACTTGTGATTGACGGTGAAGGACTGTTACAGGTTATAGCAACAAGGAATACCCGTGAACGCAGTAACAGGCTCGAGAATATGTGCTGGCGCATTTGGCATCTCGCTCGCAGAAAGAAGCAGGTGAGAGAGTACTGAAAATTAAGATTTAGACCCCAAGTTATTAATCTGATTCATAAACTTAATTAACAAGTTTAATTAAAAGCAAACATGCACCATATATGCACATCTATCAATAACAAAATCAAAGTATGAATGAAAGAAATCAACTCAGACATTTTAGTAACCAAGTGAAAATTAACCTTTCGAACAACTCTTCAAAAATAAAACTATATACTTTGGGACAGCCAATATCAAAGATGTCTATTATAGAAGATTTGTGTTTCAAATTTTCTTATAAAAGTTGATAAAATTGAAGTTTTTAGGTTACGTCGGCTAGGTTAAAGCAGTCTGCTATAGTCGCAATTGAATGCCATTCGAACAGGTTTGAGAATGAATAATTCTGTCCAAATCCTGTTCGAACGGCTTTCAATGGGATTGCAATTGGGCATTTTGTCTAGATTTTCAAACTAGACAAAATATCTTAATTTCCATGCTGAGCACTTGGCACAAGTCAGGCTTTATAAAGCAATTTGACAAACTTAATTCGTTCCCTTCCTTTTCTTCTGTTTTTCCCCCGGCCCCTACTTTGGGGGTAGAAATAATTAATCTTGAATTTGGAGCAGAAGTTAATACAATAATTTTACATCTGCAGATAGCATGGGATGATGCAAAGAAACTAGCTAAACGGCGTATAGAACGTGAACAAGGCCGTAATGATGCCGCCGATGACCTTTCCGAGCTCTCAGAAGGTGAGAAGGAGAAAGGCGATGCCAACCTCTCAGAACCCGTAAAGGAGATCTCCAGGATCAACTCAGAAATGCATATTTGGTCAGATGATGATAAGTCTAGGCGACTTTATATTGTCCTGATCAGGTATTTTTTTGCATTGTCATCGCTTTGTGAATTCTAAATAAAGGGTTGTACTTTGTACACGTGGTCAGTTTGGTGCAAACTTATTTCCATGATCAATAAAAAAAAGAAAAAGAAAAAAGCACGAAAAATTGGCAGATACACTTGTATAATTTTGATGGACATGAATTAACTTTCGGTTTTCATAGTATAATATTTGTTCTTGTAGTATTCATGGGTTGGTGCGAGGAGAAAATATGGAACTTGGAAGAGATTCTGATACCGGTGGTCAGGTGGTTATTTCAAGACAGCCCCTACTTGTGCTTAATTATGGGCCTAATTCTCGGCCCACTAAAGGCCTTGACTGAACCAACCACGTACGGCTGGCTGCTAACTACCAAATCAATCTTAATTAATATTGCTCTATGTTTTTACATGCATGTCCAGGTGAAATATGTTGTCGAACTTGCTCGAGCTCTGGCCAACACAAAAGGTGTCCATCGTGTTGATCTCCTAACCAGACAAATCGCCTCACCAGAAGTAGACTGGAGCTATGGTGAGCCCATTGAGATGCTGTCATGCCCATCGGATGCAAGTGGTAGCTGTGGAGCCTACATTATCCGCCTGCCTTGTGGGCCACGCGATAAGTAATTACATTCCCAGTCTTAAACTTACGCTATATGATTAGAATGGCGTGACAATGAAAATCAGTTTTTTATTTTATTTTATTTTTTTTACAAATTCTTGTTGACCTAGATGCTAATTTTTACTGTTACGTCATTTTAGTTGTATGACAATAGCATTACTCCTAAAATAAGATTGATCTATTCCTATTGGAAAAGGAAAAATGAGTTTAATAAATACAAACAATCCTTCACAGGTACATACCAAAAGAGTCACTTTGGCCTCATATACCTGAATTTGTTGATGGGGCTCTAAACCATATAGTCAACATGGCAAGAGCTCTGGGTGAACAAGCCAATGAGGGGCAGCCAACTTGGCCTTATGTGATTCACGGCCACTACGCTGATGCCGGAGAGGTGGCGGCACATTTGTCCGGGGCCTTGAACGTGCCGATGGTGCTAACAGGCCACTCATTGGGCCGGAACAAGTTTGAGCAACTGCTTAAGCAAGGGAGGCTTTCTAGGGAGGACATAAATGCAACCTACAAAATAATGAGGAGGATCGAAGCCGAAGAACTTAGTCTGGATGCGGCTGAAATGGTGGTGACTAGCACAAGGCAAGAGATTGAAGAGCAGTGGGGTTTGTACGACGGATTCGATCTGAAGCTGGAGAGGAAGCTTAGGGTTAGGAGACGGCGTGGAGTTAGTTGTTACGGGCGACACATGCCAAGGATGGTGGTATGCACATTTGCCTTCAAACTGAAAGAATGACTCTGATTTTCGATCTGGTCATTTATAGTCCTATCATAAGCTAAATAAAGGGTGCATGTGTTGCAACATAAAACCCACAAATTAATGCATGCTATTGCTAATTACTATGCGTCATTAGGTTATACCACCGGGCATGGACTTCAGCTATGTCACAGCACAAGATACTGTGGAAGGTGATGGCGATCTCAAGTCATTGATTGGCTCAGAGAAGTTTCAAAACAAAAGGCAACTGCCTCCGATATGGTCTGAGGTTGAAATTCTTCTCTTATTCTTACTTATTTTGATGTGGGCGTGTCATGCAATGCATGTCGTTTAACTGGATTTTGCAATGCAGATAATGCGATTTTTCACGAACCCTCACAAGCCCATGATACTTGCACTGTCCCGTCCTGACCCCAAGAAAAACGTCACCACATTGCTGAAGGCTTTTGGGGAATGCCAACATCTCCGGGAGCTAGCTAACTTGGTAATTTTGCATTTCAGTCAATTTCCTCAACGTACACAATTAACATAATGCTGAGCTAATTAATTTGTTTGTGATTGGGTGTTACTATTGCAGATACTAATACTTGGCAACAGAGATGACATTGAAGAAATGCCTAATAGCAGCTCGGTTGTTCTCACAACAGTGCTCAAGCTCATTGACAAGTACGATTTGTATGGACAGGTGGCCTATCCCAAACATCACAAGCAATCAGAAGTTCCTGACATTTACCGTCTGGCTGCAAAAACAAAGGTACATTGTTTTATGAATTGATAGATTTAATCATCACCTGGGATGCATGGTCCTGACCAAGGATTTTTGCTATAATATGCATGCATGAATGGTCTTAAACCTTGGCTGTGATGAATGGTCGGCTCTTATTCCTTTTGATATATGTTTATGGGTAAAAGGACCTTCGACAAACTCTATTGTCTTAAAGTAGGCCACATCTTAACCTCCTTTTCTCCTTGCAACATTAAAATTTGCTAACAGTAAGACTTGGCGGCTTTGTCTCTTGAAGGGAGTTTTCATCAACCCAGCTCTCGTGGAACCTTTCGGTCTCACACTCATTGAGGTATGCCTCAGCTAATTAACTCAAAGCTCTAGTGGGCTTAATTAGTTAATTTCAATGACATTAATCAACGGCAACATATATTATTTACATATACATTGCTTATGGTTTATTTCTATACAAAATGTTGCAGGCAACTGCTTATGGTTTACCTTTCGTTGCCACCAAAAACGGAGGGCCTGTCGATATTCTGAAGGTAATGAACTACCATATTCCCATCTCCAACCTACTGGAACTACATACTCTGTGTTTCTTATTCAAAAACTTGCTTCCTAAAACCCTTCAATATTCCACCCAAAAGCTCGAAACCATATACTCCTTCCATCCCATATTTTTAATGCCGTTTATAAAATCCTACTTTTTAAGAAGACCTCATTTATTACTTAATTAATCAGACACCTCATACTCAATTCTACCATCAGGAACTGCGTTAAAATAAAAACTAAAGATTCTTTGCGATAATATTGATAATGGAATGGTATATTTCACCTAACTAATGGAGGTCTCTGTTCTACCAGGCACTAAACAATGGACTCCTTGTTGACCCACATGACCAGAAAGCCGTAGCAGATGCACTGCTAAAGCTTGTTGCAGACAAAAATCTTTGGCATGAATGCCGAAAGAATGGCCTAAAGAATATCCACCGTTTTTCATGGCCAGAACACTGTCGAAACTACCTCTCCCACGTTGAGCACTGTCGGAATCGCCACCCCACCACTCGTCTCCAGATCATGCCAATTCCCGAAGAACCGATGAGTGACTCTCTAAAGGATGTGGAAGATGTTTCTTTGAGATTCTCCATAGATGGAGACTTAAAGATCAATGGAGAGCCAGATGCAGCAACCAGACAAAAGCAACTCATCGAAGCCATAACCAGAATGGCTTCCTCCAATGGTAAACCTGGTGTCAGTTACTGCCCTGGTAGAAGGCAGTGGCTGTTTGTAATAGCCGTTGATTGTTATAACAGCACCGGAGATTGCACTGAAACCTTTCAGGCAATTATCAGGAATGTCATGCAAGCTGCACGCTCAGGTCTAGGCTTGGGTCGGATAGGCTTTGTATTGTTAACCGGTTTGACTTTACAAGAGACCATAGAGGCATTGAAAGGCTGCCAAGTGAACATAGAAGATTTTGATGCATTGGTGTGTAAAAGCGGAAGTGAGATGTATTACCCGTGGAGAGACATGGTGGCTGATGTGGACTATGAAACCCACGTGGAGTATAGATGGCCTGGTGAGAATGTGAAGTCGATGGTGACAAGGCTTGCCAGGATAGAAGGTGAGGCTGAGGATGACATCGTGGAGTATGTGGATGCATGCAGCTCTAGGTGCTACTCTTATAGTGTGAGACCAGGAGCCAAGGTGAGAAAAATTCTGATGGTATAGGAAACTTCCTTATAAATGGAAGGTATTACCTCAAATTAAGTGTTTTTTTTATCTCATAAAATTCCTAACTATGATTCCTATGTATTTAAATGGCAGACTCGAAGGACAGATGACCTCCGCCAGAGGCTGCGAATGAGAGGCTTCCGATGCAATCTTGTCTACATACGCACAGCATCGAGGTTAAATGTGGTGCCATTGTTTGCATCAAGAATACAAGCACTAAGGTCAGCTCCCCATTACTGTACTACATAATGTAAAACGCTTATAAATACGTGTATACATCGTAATGGCCTCATCAAAAATATGAGTAATTCAATATACCACATTTTTATCCCACAACTATCTCACAACGTTGACATGACAATCTCAACCAACCCTTAGAATTTTTTTTTTGGTCAGCATTGTGGGATAACAATGGAATAAAAATGTGGTTTCTAGCATTACTCATCAAATATAGATAAATCCACGTAACAAAAAGTTTGCAGTACCAAAATAAAAATCAGAAGAGAACTTCCCATCATGCTTGTGTGTCAAGCAGGTACCTTTCAGTTAGATGGGGAATTGATCTTTCCAAAGTGGTTCTGTTTGTGGGCGAAAGAGGGGATACAGATTACGAGCACCTTCTTGCTGGCCTCCACAAGACCCTTATTCTAAAAGGCTCCGTGGAATATGGAAGTGAGAAGCTTCTTTGCAGTGAACACAGTTTTAAAAGAGAAGATATAGTTCCACAAGATAGCCCTCACATCAGCTTTGTAGAGGAGTGTTGTGGAGTCCATGATATCTCGGCAGCTCTAGAAGCTCTAGGGATCAAGTGAATAAATTTTCCCTTTGTTTATCTTGTTTTCACTATTATCATTACTACTATTATTTTTTAGGGTCTTTTATATAGATAACTCAAAGGTGAGAATGTGAATACATATACAAGGGGAATATATATCTAAATATTGTGTAAAAAAGTTTCAACTTCTGTAAGAATATACATGTAAGCTTTTCAAAAAATTCATCTTGTGCATATGACATGATCTTTAATTCGATTCATAGATGTAATGACAAAGTCACCATAAATCAAATACTATCCACAACATTTATATGCATTCTAGATTTGCTTTAGTGTGTACAGCTTGTTGGCCATTTTGGGCCCTGAATGCAAGATGTAGCACATATAATCTTCTTCATAATCTGGGGTCATAAATTTAGCATAGCTAATGTCTACTTATGGTGAATGGATCAGTGGCTGGTGTGCATGTGAACCAATGTTTCCACGTTTTATCAAAGAGTTAAGAAATTTTCAAAATGATGAATCGTATATTTATTGCAACCCATTTTTCGCTTCCCAGCTGTATGGAAAAACTTACCACCTTACAATATGAAAGCATTTTTATGTGTTGAAACTATTGAATTGTATTGGCCAGCAATGTGTACACCTTATAAGAAAGGCATTCCCTTGTTTAGTTTCCCAAAGAAACTACTCAAATTACTAAAACTTTGTTTTTATTGGTAAGATTATTTAAACTCAATCTTCAACAACTCTAATAGTTTCATCACATTCATGTTGCAATATTAGTCTTAAAAGAATTCAATTCTTCTTTGTTTGTAGGATTACCTGTATAGAAAGTCACATATTCTAGTCCACTATTGCTTTCGTTCCTAAGCCTTCCAAGTTCTCCGAGGTTCAAGCACTTATTGCATGTTTTGTCGCGCACATAGGTCCACACAGACCTTGTATTCTTCTCCGCAAGCACATTTAACAGGAAGAGAAATTCCCTGGAACAACCAGAGGCTTTCATGAATGACAGGGACAATTATTTATGGAAAATGCAAATTGAGTCAATGAATTGCACAAAAAATGACTCATCCAAAAAAAAACCCAAGTAATGGTGACTAATCTGACAGTCAAGCTTGACATTCCATTCTTTTAAATTATCATTAATCTTCAGAGCCTTGACATTTCCAAGAAAGCGCACATACTTTTAAGTAAAAAAAAAAAAGGCGCAACCAAGTACACAGAAAATGCAAGAATGCATAATGTGCTAGCTGAGTCTTATCTTTACCCATGATCAAGCATAAAATCCTTCCATCTTTGGACACAGCTTTGGCAACATTTATAGGCCATGTTGCCAAATGATCAAATAGTTTCTAAGGAACTGCGTAATTTCAGCAAAAGAAAAAGGCAAAGCTAATCACTCTATTTACCTTCAGTTTTTCAATTTGGTCTAGCAGAGACTGCAAGTACTCAGTTTCTCCAGCTTTATCTGATAAAAGGGCATTGTGTTCCTCTTCCAGGGTCTTTATATCCATTCCTCTTAGCTCTGGCTGTAGTCACCCACATATTAAGAGAAAGGCATGGTTGTGAACTTGTGTTTGTATAAGAAAATATGAATATAGGATGGATTAAGTGCCACCATTCAATTGACTTTACTTAAAAGGTTCAAATGCTCATCAAGTTTCAAAGAACCTTGTGTTGAACATTCCAAATTACTCCAAAACACAAAACAACTAATAAGCTGGTGCAGAAACAAAACGGTGGTGGCATCTTCTGAGATCTGGCATTTAGGCAACAAATAGTTACATTCTACAAACATTTCTGCACTCCTGGGATATAGATATTTCAGCACTACCATGTAACTAAAAGCAGTCTGACACACACAATTGCACCCCTGTTTGTGATGCTGAGAAGAAAACTGACCTTAAAATCATTTGCCTTGCACTTAACTTGCTCAAGAAACTGCTTCGTCTGAAACATAAAAGAATGCATGTGCAAATATTCAAAATGATCGACTTTTAGTCAATAAGATTACTATAGGAAATATCAGCTTCCCTTTGAATATTCTTCCTGCTATTCTCTCTCTCGTGTTTTTTTTTTTTTTTTGGGTGGGGGGCGGGGGGGGTAAAATATGACTGGAAATCTTGCAGACATTATACATCTTTTCTTCCACTATAAAAAACAGAAACATCCTATATATTTGCAGCTATTATGCATCTTCTATTCAACTAGAAAAAAAATAAATAAAAAGCTCATGCTCTGAAAAAATCTATTTGAAGAAAATAACTGAAACTAAAACTAGGGAATCAGAAATAGCCACAACTTTTTGAATAATCATAAAGAAGCATTCTCTTCTACTTTCTCTTCAGATATTCAAAGCAGAAGATAGTTGAACTACCAAAAGTGATCCCAATCCACTTCAACTCAAATTGAAATACCGCGTAAGATACTCATCACAAATACAAATCAAATTAACTTAGTGGCTTCAAACCTCCTGAATGCCACACCAGGATTAATTGAATATATCTAAAGTCTGCCACATAGAGAATCAATTTTCTTTTAAACAAAACTATGTTTTAAATGATGAATTGTTAGATATAAAAAGTTACTTTTAGGTAAGCAGTTAACCCACATGTGAGAAAGACAATAAATTTGAGAAAATTCAATTCACCTTGAATCAATAATGTGATTTACAGATAGCTCATTCCCTAATAGCAGAAATTAATGAAATATTACATGTGCGATAGAAGTTACTATACTTAGTGAAGTTATACAGTCAGTATATGCTGCACCAAATTAAAAAATCAGAATAGATCTAAATACGGTAGACTATAGTATATAAACAGGTAACCTTGCTGTTCTCCATAACAAGTTTGGATTTCATTCGTGATATCTCATCGAGGTTGGCTTTAGCAGAGTCTAATTTCACCATCAGGTTCTTCTTTGCTCCATTTTCCTATTACTCCAAAGATAAAGTTATAACCTGCATCCCCATAAATATTATGATCAGAGGAAGGAGTGTTGTACCAGATTGTCCATAATGAGGTCGCTGTCAATGGTAGCCTTCCCTGCAAGAGAAGCCCAATATAAGAGGAAGATAAGGATGTCACATTCTAAGTAAAAAAATATCCTTCAGAAACTTAATTTCAAAACGTATGACTGCAACCTATAGACAGATTTTCTTTGCACCGTGGATCAAGTTTAAAATCTTGAACAAAGGGTAGCTTCCCAGCTTGTACCAAATCATATTTCAGCTGTTTCATAACCCATCTCACACACCTTTCTAAATTAAATGCTTCTCCTGATCTATTAACATATTATCTAGCATCCTTTAACCCTACTTCAGTAATCTAAAGATTTATTTGAGGTAAAAATTTAAATGCCAAACATTTTTTGCTACTGATTTTGTTAGGTTTTAGTGTTGGCAAATTCAGTGTCAAAACATGTGTTGTAAGACTTGGTTAAAATTGAAGATTCGAAGCTGTCAATCGCAACCTCGATCGTATTGCATTCGATTGAGATAGTTTTTTAAGTTTCAATTTGACAATTAGAACGTCTTGATCGCAAGCACGATTGAAGGGGTGAAGACATTTTAAAGTTCAAGTTCCAGAATACCTCAATCGCAATCATGATTGAAGGGGGTTCGATCTAGGTGATGAAGGTATCAAAATTCAAGTTCCAGAATGCCCCAATTGCAAGGACGATCGAACCTCGTTCGAACGCAGCTGAATCTCGGTGTTTCACAAGTCTCATTGAGCCTCAATCGCAATCACGATCAAAGCTCGTTCGATCAATGCTAAGCCATGGTGTTTCACAGAATGCCTCAATTGCAGTCTTAATTGAGACCCTCGATTGCAACCTCGACCGTCGTTCAATCGCCCTTATGCGATCTTTGTGAAACCCAAATCCTCGATCAATCGAGACTAATTCCCATTTGATCGAGACAGCTGTAGCTTGTTTAATTCCTGAACCGACTTACTCATTAAACATCAGTTTTCCTCGCACCTATATAAGACCATTGAGCCACGATTTTCATAAGGTGTGGAGGCACTTGTTTAATATTCATGGAAAGATACCAAACCTTCCTAAGCCTATATTGAAACACAAACCTCTCCTTGATTCTCATTAAACCACACAAAAGCTTTTAGCCACCAAAGTTCGGGGTTGTAAAGGAAATTTTATAAAAGAAAGGCTAGAGTTATGGAGCTACTACGGTAGAAGACAAACGGGTCGTTTATTAGGTACAAGTCAGGTTCTTTACTGCAAATGTTTTGTAAGTATAAGACCGATTGTAATTTGTTCTTCTATAGTGGATAATTTTTTTGGGGTTGGCTGCCCCTTGGGTTGTAGTACTTTTAAAGAGCTCTTCAAAAGGTTTACACTTCGTCAGCAAAATTCCTATATCAAATTTATTTTATGCTTTATTTGATTTTAGTGATTGTGATTGTGGTTGTGGAATTTTTATTTGGTTGTGATTATTGCAAACACCTATTCACTCCCCCTCTAGGTATTGTTTGGAGTCTCTGTGAGTTTTTCATATTTGACACTTCTTCCAAGACTGAATGGTTAAATTACCATAACCTATTGATGTGTTTACGTGGATTGGGTGTATGTGGGTTCTAGAGGGGCTTCGGGAGGTATTTTGTTAATGTGGGATAGAAGAGTAGTCGAGAAGATTGAAGAGTATGTGGGGAGGTATGTGGTAGCTTGTGCATTTCGTAGTGTATCAGTAAATTTTGAATGGGGATTTGCGGGTGTTTATGGTCCAAATGATGATGGTTATAGAAGAGGGCTTTGGGATGAATTGGCAGGTTTGAGGAATATTTGGGAGATGCCTTGGTGTATGGGGGGGGGGATTTTAACATTGTTCGATACCCGAGCGAAAGAGGGGGAGAAGAGAGATCATCCCAGGCTATGTTTGAGTTTTCTTAGTTTATTTTTGAGCAGGGTCTCATCGATATTCCTATGGTTGGGGGGAGATCCACTTGGTCAAATTCCCGCTCTTGGTCCAGAATTGATCGATTTTTGCTATCCACAGAATGGGAGGAATATTTTCCAGAGGTATCTCAAAGACGCCTGCCTCGGATTCTTTCGGATCATTATCCACTGCTGTTGGATTGTGGAGTCGGGAGACGAGGTAGGGGGTCATTTAAATTTGAGAATATGTGGTTGCAAGCGGAAGGATTTGAGGAGCAGGTGAAGAGTTGGTGGGGATCGTATATGTTTGAAGGTACGCCTAGCTTTGTGTTCGCCAGAAAGTTAAAAGCATTGAAAACTGATCTTAAACATTGGAATGAGGAGGCGTTTGGGAATGTAGGGGTTAACAAAAAGAACATGGAGAAGGGTCTGTGTGAGCTGGATGTGATTGCAGAGGAGAGGACGTTATCCGAAGAAGAAAAGTCAAAGAGAGAAGAGTTTTCTAGAAATTTAGAGCGGCATGTTTTTCTTGAAGAAGTGAGTTGGAGACAGAAATCTAGGGCATTGTGGTTAAAAGAGGGTGACAGTAATACCAAATTTTTCCACCGGTTGGCTAACTCACATAGAAGATATAATACGATTGAGGCTCTAGTGGTGGATGGACAATTGATTGATGATAGGACAGTTATCCAAGATCACATTGTGGAGTTCTATAAAAAGCTATATAGTGAGCAATATCAGTGGAGACCAAGGGCAGATGATTTATCTTTTCTTTCCATTGATGAAGATGATAGAATATGGATGGAACGGGAGTTTGGGGAAGATGAAATTTGGGCGGTTATACAAAATTTCAAAGGAGATAAGGCTCTTGGGCCTGATGGTTTCACTATGGCATTTTTTCATAAGTGTTGGGAGATATTGAAGACTGATATTATTGCGGTGTTAAAGGAGTTTCAAACTAGTGGAAAGTTCGAGAAGAGCCTTAACGCTACTTTTGTGTCGCTAATTCCAAAGAAGGCTGGAGCGGTGGATATCAAGGATTTTCGACCGATTAGTTTAATAGGGGGAATGTACAAAATCATCTCAAAGGTTCTGGCAAATAGGTTGAAGGCAGTATTGGAGAAGGTTGTTTCCCATTCTCAGACATCTTTTATCAAGGGGAGGCAAATATTGGATTCTGTTTTGGTGGCCAATGAATGCGTGGATAGCAGGATTCGATTTGGAAATCCGGGCATTATTTGTAAGCTGGATTTGGAGAAGGCGTATGATCATGTAAGTTGGGAGTTTCTGCTTTATGTTATGAAGAGATGTGGTTTTGGGGAGAGATGGCGTGGTTGGATTGCTCATTGTATTTCTACTGTTTGTTTTTCCATAAATATCAATGGGTCGCCTTCAGGGTTTTTCCGTAGTTCTCGGGGTCTTCGACAAGGGGATCCTTTGTCTCCGCTTCTGTTTGTGTTGGTGATGGAGGCGTTCAGTCGGATGATATTTGCGACGGTGGATAGTGGGCGCCTATCGGGGTTCTCAGTGGGATTGAGTACGCAAGATGCTACGATAGTTTCCCATTTATTATTTGCAGATGATACTTTGATCTTCTGTGATCCTATTGCTGACCAAATTCGAGATTTGAGGTGTTTGCTGCTTTGTTTTGAAGTAGCTTCGGGCTTGAGAATTAATTTGTCTAAATCTGAGATGGTTCCGGTAGGTGAGGTAGGGGATGTGGAGGAATTGGCTAGTATTCTTGGGTGTGGTGTGGCTTCCCTTCCGATAAAGTATTTGGGTCTTCCTTTGGGTGCTAAGTATAAAGACGCTCATATGTGGAATAGCATTATTGAGAAGATGGAAGCTAGACTAGCGGGGTGGAAGAGGTTGTGTTTATCTAAAGGTGGGAGGTTAACGTTGATCAATAGCACTCTTTCAAGTTTACCTACGTATTTTCTTTTTCTTTTCCCTATTCCTGTGGGAGTGGCAAATCGTTTGGAAAAACTTCAGAGAGATTTCCTTTGGGGCGGTATTGGAAATGAATTTAAATTTCATTTGGTTAATTGACATACGATTTGTTCTTCTAAGTTTTCAAGGGGGCTAGGAGTGAGAAATATGGTTATGTTCAATAAAGCCTTGATGGGTAAATGGTTATGGAGATATGCTGTGGAGAGGGATGCTCTTTGGAGAATGGTGGTGGACTTCAAATATGGAAGTATGAGGGGTGGTTGGTGCTCTAACGAGGTTGGGGGATCTTTTGGGTTTGGAGTTTGGAAGAGTATTAGGAGGGGATGGGATGCTTTTGCAGCTCATGTGAGATATGAGATCGGGAATGGTTCGAAAGTGCTGTTTTGGCATGATGTGTGGTGTGGGGAGATTCCTTTGAATACTCTTTTTCCAGAATTGTTTCTAATTGCTAGAGGCAAGGATGCGTGGGTGGAGGAGAATATGCAAAGACAAAATGGCACAATGCTGTGAAATATTTTGTTTTCTCGCCCAGTTCATGATTGGGAGGTCGAAGCGGTTAGTAGATTTTTTGAGATGTTGTACACTCTTAAAGTTAGAAGTGAGGGAGAGGATAAAATGTGTTGGACTCCAGCGCGAAAGAATTCGTTTGAGGTAAAGTCTTACTATAAGGTTTTATCTAGTCCTATTCAGTCTTCCTTTCTGTGGAAAAGTATTTGGAAAGTTAAGGTCCCCCGGAGAGTGGCTTTCTTTGTGTGGACGACAACATTAGGAAAAATTCTAACGTTGGATAATTTACGAAAGAGAAACATTATTGTGACGGAGTGGTGCTTTATGTGTAAGATTTCTGGAGAGTCCATTGACCATTTGTTTCTACATTGTATGGTGGCTACCGAATTGTGGAGGACAATTCTGCAAATGTTTGGGATGGTGTGGGTAATGCCGCGGTTGGTGAAAGATATGTTGGGGAGTTGGAGGGAGCAAAAGGGTAATCAGACTTTGATTCCGATTTGGCGCATGACTCCATTGTGTTTGATGTGGTGTATTTGGAGGGAACGAAATGCACGCTGTTTTGAAGATTGTGAGAGTGATTTGATGAACTTGAAGAGAATGATGCTACAAACGATGTTTATGTGGAGAGGAAAATTTCAGTTTATGCATGAGTGTTCTTATTTTAAATTTATAGATAGGTGCTCTCTTTTTTCTTTGAATTATGGGCTTCTTGTATACGTCCTGTGTAATATGGGTTGCGCCCCTTTGCGCCGTTTGAATGTACTTTACTTTTCAAAAAAAACTTACCAATCAAATATAAAAGAAAAAGAAAAAAGTTAATGATGCTCCTTCTACTCTTCCCTAAGTTCAGGAAAAAATCAAAGGTTTGCATTTTCATTGATGTAGGTGCAATATATAAACAATTATCACCAACTAATGTTGTAGAAGAGTTCCAATTAAAGAGATCAATTTTAGCTAACTGATTACAATCCCCGATGACCATTTTACATTGAGGAGAACTTCAAAGGCCAAAACAAAATAAAGGCGGGGCTTAGGTGAGAAGTTCACAACTACCTAAATTAAATTAAAAATTCCAAGATCCATACCTTCAGTTTGACCTGTTTGCTCATCAATTCTAACATTGACCTGTATAAAGTCCAATTAGTAGTCTATAATATGGTTTGTTATCTGATAGAACTTTAAAAACTCTTTTGTGAAAGAAAATCCAAGAAAGATAATTGAAGAAAGCAAAAAATCCTAAAAAATAGTATCATTAACAAACACTTCATGTAGTTTAAGGGAAAATTATTTTAGAGGTCTATGGGATTTAACCTTTTTCAAATTGCTCCTAAGGGTTTAATATTCGTTAAATCATTCCTTTAAGGTAAACGCCATTATCAAATCACTCACTACGTATGATGCTATTAGGGTTTTTAACAGAGAAGTATGACAAGTAAGCTTGTGGCCACGTCAAAGCAAGTAATTTATTGACATGTGTACACATTGTTGAGTCAGTACTAGTTAACTTCTCTATAATATTTTAAGAAAATGTCACATTAGAAAGGAAAAAAAAAAAAGAAAGAAAGAAAAGAAAAGACCAAAAAATAAAAACGACATGGTTGGGGGTGGCTAAACCACCCATCTAGCCTTTGAGTGTGGTTTAACTACCCCTTCAAGCTTTTGGAGGTGGTTCAAAAAAAAAAAAAAAGAGGTGGAAAAAAAAGTTCTTTGTTAAGAAAAAAAAGGTGGTTGGGGGTGGTCAGACAACCCCATCTAGCCTTTGGGGGTGGCCAAACTACCCCCTCAAGTCTTTGAAGCTAATTCGGACAAAACCCGTATTGGGTGGTCGAGCTACCCCAAAACTGGCATTTAGGGGAGGTCCAACCACCCCCTCTGACCTTTGAGGTAGTCAAACCACCCCTTCAAGCCTTTGGGGTGTCTAAACTACCCTTTTCAAACCTTTGGGGGTGGTTAGGACACCCCTTAAGCTAGTTTTGGGGTAACCGAACACTTTTATGGCCTTTAGGGTTGTTGAACCACCCCTGAAACTTGCATTTGAGGATGGCCAAACCACCCCCAAAGGTCAATTTTGGGGGTGCTTGACCACCCCCAAAGGTTTGAGGTGGGGGTTAGCTCAACCACTAGCTTGAAGAGATTGTTCAACCACTCCTAACCTCATTTTTTTTTTCCTTTTTTTTTTAGCATGATATTTTTTTATGGTATGGTGAAACTAATTATTATTGACTCAACGATATGTACACGTGAGTCACGTGACGATAAATTACTAACTTTGACGTGGTCACAAGCCTACAGTCACTGTTCTCTGTTAGAAACCCTAATGACATGTGTACAAAAAGAGTGATTTTACAACAAAGCTTACCTTAAGGAGTGATTTGATAAATGTTAAACCCTAGGAAGCAATTTGAAAAAAGATTAAACCCCATGGACCTCTACAATAATTTTCCCATAGTTTAATTTTTTAAAATCACCAGTTGTCTTAAAGGTTTAGACTTTAGGAAAAAGTAAATTTAATTGTTTAATTAATATTCTAATAACGTATGAGCCCAAACTCCCAATCAATAAATGAAGTTTAACACATAAAATATTTAATTGAAATTGGGAGTTACTACAAAAACAAAGTTCAAAATCAAAACCATTGCTCCGATACCATGTCAAATTACCAGTTGTCCCAATAGCTTAAATTGATAAGAAATGGTGAATTTAATTAAAATTCTAATAAGTTCAAATATATGTAGTTGAGAATACATGATGTAAAACCTAAAGCCTAAACTAAAACGATATAGCAAATCAATAGAGAGAGAGAGAGAGAGAGAGCGAGAGAGATGCTAGATCTAAGCAAAAATCAATATCCATATTCCACAAAAGTGCATTCAAGAGAGGACTAGTAAAAGGAACAGTTTAGGAAGATACCAGGGAAATCAAGTACAGGCATTCAGCAAATACACAATCACAATATTTTGTGGGCTTGTGGATACAACTACACATGCACAGAGACACACATCAGATTCAGCCGGTTATCACCTAAAGGATGCCTGTTCAGTAGTACTATTTCAATGGTGGAAAATAATTCCTCAGCCTGTTTTTTGATTTAAGCTTTCCCAAAAATCAAAAAGTGAGGCAGACTGTACAATATGCTACTAAAGCAATTTAGAAAGAGCTCTAACAAACACACTTCAGCTCTTTATTACCCTCTGCTGAGTCCAATTGGGCTCATAAAGGCCAGCTGAAAGCTATCACAAGTATGATATAAAAGCAAAAGGGGGAAAAAGAAGTGAAAAAAGTCTGATGTAGAGGAAAGTACCAAATCATGCTCTTCCAGTTCTCTGCTAAGTTTTTGAGACCTGACCCAATCCTAACAAAAAATTAAGGAGACCATCAATTGAAGGTTGGAGTGTTGAACATAGAACATTAAAACTTACAAGAAGAGTACTATCAGAATCAAACCTGTTGTTGCTGTAATTTGGCATTCATATCCTCTGCAACCTTGGAGTAGTAAGTGCTGTTATTGTGTACAAATTGCATTGATAATCGTTAAACAATATTTCATGCACTTCAATTGTTGCAGGTTGTGCTTTGAATTACCTCTTCTCCATAACTTTGGCAGAAAAGTTGGCTCTTTCTTGTTGAATAAGCTCCAACGTCTGTTTATTAATGAATCAAGCTTAAAACCAAGAAAATAGCACATAGGTACCAAACTGTTTGTCCAGTGACTAATCAATCATGTGACATACATCCTTATTTTTCAAAAAAATAAAAAACTGTATGCGGTACCCCTTATATGCAAACCATTTCTACCTTTCAAAGACTAGTATAAGGTTATTGAGTTGTTAACAATCATGATTATCAAATCAGTTTCACCTGTTTAACACCCCTATCTACCCCTCTCGAGGTAGTCCACTGAAATGTAATAAAAGTAACCTTCTATGAAACATGTTTATTTTTCACATACTTAACAGTTAATTTAGGATTTAGAATGCCTTGAGTGGCGGGTTGTCCTTCTTGTACAAAATTAAAGGATCTCTCTTCTTTTCTTTCTTTCTTTTTTGTCTTTTTGTGCAATTGTTAAGTTCTACGGTACTCAAATGAACCTTTGTGCTCTGATTATACAATTAACTGCTAATTGATAACTCTTCAGTAACTCCTGTAACTGTAAGATCTTCCTCTTCACCGTCACCATTCATAATCTTTTTCATGTAATAAGACAAACAGATTCCAAAATCTCTACAACTTTGTACGACAAAGAATCTAACTATGTACAGAAGAAGCCAGTACAGAAATAGTGACATTAAGATGTAGAATATTACAATCGCATAACCATACCAGATAAGAAAGGAAGTATAATTATGACATAAGATCACTCTGTCATTTTTCATCTGACTACCAATCTATGAACATCTTATTGTATAGTTGGTACATTGAAGGAAGGGTGGCTAGTGAGCAGGTGCCTATGTTGCTACACGCATTAGCTCTCCATGTAAAAGCATGGCACAGATATTAAGCAAGTTAGTGGACACAAAAAATGGACAGCATCCCTAGAATGCTAAGCATCACTTTTTCTAGGAATGGAGAAAAGTACGTCATAACAAGATAAGAGGCTCTCTTCTTTCAAATATTAATTACTTCTTTGTATATGTTTCTGAGCTATCTTGAGCAACACATGGATTTACGACTAGAGGCTTGAACATAGACGTGCGCGCACACAGACAAAGGGGACGGGGGCACCTGCGTAAGTGTGGATGAATCAGACTCCAGAGAGGCAATCTTTCTCTGTTTTTCCAAAATCTGGGAGCATATTTGACCCTTTGCCTTCATCATTAGGTCAGTATCTTCTTGGAGTTTCTTTGTTTCAGATTTTGCTGCAAAATAATGATAAAAAGCTTAGAATGTTAGCAAACAAGGATAATAATTAGACAGCTTTAACAAAGAGATGCATTTCATATGTTTTTCATTCCAGAATTCAATAAATTTATCTAACTCGAATGCTGAAATAAGGACTGCAGAATAACAACAATAATATTGATGATGATAATAATAGCAAGAACAACAACAATAAATACAATATTAACAGTAATAGGCATCCAAAAATAACTGCAAAATTATAAAAACGAAAAATAGTACTCATTCCAAACTACTCTGTAAATAATCATGGCTTGAAAACCTTAATCATTGATAAATAAAACAAAAAGGAAAAGCAAATAGCACACAGAGAGTACAGAATCAAGAAGGCCTTTAATAGGTCCTAAGAAATTAAATCTCTCCGTATACCCTAGATTAAACAAGCCAAAGGAAGCCATATAGGCCACCGGCAAATTTATGTGTACTTTTCAAGATCTATTAAGATTCCTTACAAACTGTTCATTCTTTTAACCAGACGACATACTATAAAATGTTTGGCTAAATATGCATCAGAATTTTTCAGAAAAATCAGTATGAAACATATTCACATACATTGACACTGTAATATATACAAATAAACATGCATTCGTACATGCACGTAGGAAAACAAAGTGAAGAAGATAATTAAGCAGGCTAACCAGAATTGAGATCGTTTTCCATGGTTTGAATAGCGGTTAACTGCACTTGCTCTTCGACAGAAATCTTCGCGGCTTGATCCTCCACATCTGTTAATATTCATTTCAGTCATTGTTACAAATCGCTGTGCACTCTCGAACTCTTTTAATTACTTTCCTGATTTTAAGAGAGAGAGAGAGAGAGAGAGAGAGGTACCGTTCATCTGAGAGCGCAGAGTCTTCATGTACTGCAAGTACTCTTCCATCTGCGAATTCACAGAGAAATGCAATTCAGACTAAAATTCCGTTCTTCGAATTGGAACCAAAATTGGTTTAACTGAGAGAGAAAGGGAAAGATTCTATTTAATTTGATCAAACCAACCTTATATGATTGCTCCACACACAGAGAGAGAGAGAGAGAGAGAGAGAGAGTTTTTAGCCTTTTAGGTATTTGGGAAATGGGTAATAGAAGAATGGAGAAGATTTTGGAGGGAAAAAGCAGTTTTATAGTAGTACACGCACAACCGCTACGTTGTCTTCCGATTACGGTAATTTGAAATAAAATGTCGACCCAGCGGACAAATCAGAATGAATGTCCTTCTAAATCTCTAAAAATTGTATAAGATTAATGGAAAAATGTAAATTCCATCCATGTAATTTACCTGATTTAGGGTCTGTTTGAAATTGTGTTTAAAAATAAAACGTTTATAGTTAAAAAGAACTTTTGAGAAAAATCTTCACTTTCAAGCTTTTCCTAAAAGTGCGTTTTGACATTTTTACTAAACAGACTCATTTTTGTTTTGCACAACTTTCTATATATTAAAGTACTTTTTAAGCTTCTTAATGCAATCTCAAACATGTCTTCACCAATTAGCTCCATGTAGTATTAAAATGAATTCAAAGGCTCCTGACGTATGCCAAAAATATAATTTACTCCCTATAGTTAAATTCCGTCCACTGAATTAACAGATTCTGATAGTGTGACATGTTAAAGCCAATAAAATTACAACATGTGTCCTATTTGAGTCAGTGTCACAGTAACGAAATCTATTAAGTCAGTGGATGGCATTTGACTATAGGGAATAAATTATTGTTTCGACATACCTCTCTGAGTCCATTTTGAAACCACAATGAGCTATTTGTAATTATGTAAACTACCGGGATTGGTTTTACATTTTTCCCAAAAAGATTAAATTACCAAAAAAAAAAAAAAAAGGACCTTCTCAAATATATAATTAAACGCATAATTATAAATTTAGCATATTGTTGAGGGCCAATGTTAAAGGACTCCCACCTTGACAAAAAAATAAGAAGAGCTTAAATCATGGGGTTGCAACTACGGGCAAGCCGAAAAAGAGGCCCACCAAGATCACCCTCAAATATATGGGTTACTAAAAGTCTAAAAGAAATGTTAGAGCATCTGTATAAGCTCTCCGATTTGAAATTTTCTCTAAACTACCTCATGTCAGAAAACCTCTCTAAATTTAACCCCTACAAATCTACAATTCTTACGCCATTCAATAAAAGATATCATTTTATTCCGCTTCTCGCACTTTTCTTCGCCTTCCGTCTTCACTTCCATTTCTCTCTAGCGCCTTCCAACTTCACTTCCTCCCCATTTGCTCAAAGAAAGTATGGCAGGACCTTGTGAAAATCTAGATCTGGACTGTATAGATCCGGACGTTCGTCGGCGGTCTCCAACCACCATCCGATCCCTCCCCCTCCTCACCTTCCTCTTCCTCCTCCTCTCCTCCGCGTTCACCTCCGAGTCAGATCACAAGGTAAAGTTACTCTCTCTGTTCCTCTAGCTCTCAGTCCAAACCCTAGAAACAACTTTGTTGCTGAGTGGTGACTCGCCAATTCAACTCGTAGATCTTGTTAACCTCGTCATGTTTTTCTGTGGTTCCAAAATTGTTGTGGAGAGAAAGAGCTCTTCTGCTACGCTTGCTATTGGTGGTTGCTAAAAAAGAAGGAAAGAAAAATTAAAAGCAGCAGAAAAAATCGGTGAAGAAGTAGTTTCGATTGGGCGTTTCGTGGTTTTGGGTGGTTTTGTTTGAGGGGTGTTCATTTTTGGGAAGAATCGGGACTTGGTGGAAAGGAAATTGGGGATTTTACTAGGAAAAAATTGGTGGGTCTGGTGGGATTTGGGCTAATTTGTGGAACTTAAAGGTGGGTCGGTGATAATTTGGAGGTTTTGGGCATATTTTTGGTGGGTTTGTCATTTGTGAAGGGATTGGTATTTTTTTGGGCAATTGTTGTCCTTTTATGATATGTAAGAATTCAAAATCAGATGTTAATTTACTCTTTTATGATTTGTAAGTTTTGATTCCGTGTCTCTTTTCACTTCTGCAAATTGGGTATGACGTTACCGTGGAATGCTTGAAAAACCCCCATTATTCTCGTTGATTTTCTAAGAGTAAAGGAAAAATCTGAAATACGCTTTTCTTTTCTTTTCTTTTTTTGATATGGAGAAACACATCTTGTGTTTTCACTAAATTTGTCTAGGCTTTGTGAAAACCCAAGGTGTATTTTTTTAATCTGGGGTGATTTGTGAATATGTTGTTATGTTTTGGTTGTTTTTCTCTTTTATTAAGTATGTTGTTCTTCAAAAAAAAAAAAAAAAAAGTATGTTGTTCTAGAGCAATTTTGATATTCATGATAGGTAGTTAAAGTGGTTGCTCTCAAAACTAATAAAAAATAATATCTAGTTAAAATAGATAAGTATTTAGAGAGTTTGATGTAAAAAACTTTTTAAAAGTGATAGATAAAATAGTAAAAGTAGATTATTTAGTTAAAATTTAGAAAAAATTTAGAAACCTGATGCTACTGAAAGGCCAAAAGACCGTCGAACGCTCATAATGTTGCAAAGGGATGTGAACTACGGTAAAAAAGTAGATCATGGTACAATCGCTAGCAACTCATGAGCGTAATTATCATGCTACAATTAGAAGCTCACAAATTGGGACCACTGGACACCCATACCACGACTCACGAAAATTAGGCACTTGATCGGGATATGATGATGCACCCTAAAACACATGATGACTAGACAATTGATTAGTATATGATCAATGACCATGAACTCCAAACACATAACAATTGGGAAATTGATCAGTATGTGATCATGTACCCTGAAGAATATTAAAGTGGGGTAATTGGTCAAGCTCGCGGCCATGTACCCCTAGTCTAGATCGGGCAATTGACTAGCATGCAGTCATGCATTTCAAATTATACCGGGCAATTTGTCATGTACCATAGATTAAATTGAGCAATTGATTATGTGCAACATATTAGATTAGATTACATCGGACAATTAGTTATATGTCTCACTCACTCACTCAAAAAACTTAAATCGGACACATTCTAGAGAGAGGAGATTTTGGTGTGAGAAACAAGCCGGAACTCGACTCTATTTATAGATTTTCTATACAAGCTATAGTGCTTGGTCAACTGATAATTGGGCTCGATTGACCAAGCTCTAATGAGACTACAGACATTGAGGAAAAAGCAATGGACTTCATATTGAGGTTGGTCAATAATTTAACGAGTACGGATCTTATGAGACTACAGATATTGATGAAATGTTACTATTCCTTCTTGGGTTACCACTCTTAGATTCTGAAATTTTTATAAAGAAAGAGGAATATAATTCATCGATTATTAATTAGGGTTAAGTGAGCTTTGTAGCTAATGGGTGTAATAAGGATTGTTAGAATTCGTTTGAAAAGAAAAATATTGACTTTAGTTTCAGTTGAACATTCGAAGTGGGAAAGTCGAACGTTCAAGTCAAACCCTAGTGCCGAATGTTCGACCATATGTCCTGTAGTACAGACCAGACGATCAAACCATGTGTCACAAAATACACCAAACATTCGATTAAAAAGCCGAATGTTCGCTCAAAACCCTAAGACCGTTGGTAAATAGTACATCGAACGTTCAACAAAAGTAGACCAAACGTTTGACAAGTGGCAAAATTGTGTAAAAGTAGCTCATCCTTATCCTCAAATGTTTGGGTCTATAAATACCACTCCCCTTCGCCACTTTAGCTTATTTACACCCCTTTCCAATTATTTTTCTTCTAGAAGTAATGTGAGAGAGTACCTTGGTGGAGAAGTGGTGTTCTTGGTCCTTTGTGCTTATAAGGAAGTAACTTTCCTACCCCAACTCGTTTGATTTGTTGTTTTATGTTGTTGGTTTATTTTCGTAGCATAAGCTCTTAGGTTCAAGCCTTTAAATGGTTTTGTTGGCCTTAACGCTAGCTTAACAATGGATTAACGCATTAATGATGTTGAATGTATCTTTTTCTACATGGACTCATTATTGTGGTTTGTGACTTTGTTATGGATTATGTTAAGACTTGAGGACTTGCCTAGAATATGTTTTCTGACGTTTTGGTTCGAAAATAGGTCTTTGCCAAGCACCGAACGTTCGACCCTGCTCTGGGTGAACGTTCGATGTTGATACCGAACGTCCAACCTCTTCTGTGCGAACGTTCGACGATTGAGCAGTGAACCTATTTTGAGCATTTTAAGGTTTAGGGTTTGTTTTAGCTCGGTTTTATAACTAAGGGTTGGTTTTTTCTCATATTTCAAAGTTGTGGATCCAGTGGATTTTATGGAGGAACCCTACGACATAAGTGAGTAAAACTAACATTGATAGTTGTTATTATTTTCTTCCCGCATAGCATGACTATTTTATGTATTATGAAACGCCCTAGCGAAATTAATTAATTTCGTGGTTCGTCTCCAGCCATATTCCCTACAGAAAAAGATTCAGGGATCTCACTCTCTCGTAAGAGAGCCTGCAACATAAGATTTTTCTCTTACATACAAAGATAACTTATTAATTTAAAAAACCCACAATCTCAAAATCAACCAAGCAACTAAAACATCATAACATAGATAATTCTCCCAATTTTACGGTTAAAGACCAGTCATCAACATAACATAATATTACAAACCAAATCTAAGAGTCATAAAATCACATAAGGTTTCAAGGCCTAGTCTTAAGAAGGTAAAGCAAATGTAAGATCTCCACCATGTCACGACAAGTATCTCCATCATCACCCTACATGCCCTTCAACCACACAGGATCTAGCTCCTAAAAAATGATCCTGACTATATCCTCCAAAAGAACCATCATCCTCGCGATCTGTCATCTACTAGACTATCTATAAAACAACATAGGTTTTACAGGTAGAAAAGATACAAACATAAGTCCACAACTTAGTGAGCATAAATGTGCATGGTACACATGTTATCATAAGGTGAACTCATATGTTTAAGATATAAATAACATGCAACAATGTAAATTTATAGCTCCTTGTTTGACAAAATGACCACAAATGTAATATAGATATAATATATGTTCTAATAAGAGAATCATGTCAAAGTTCAACCCCATATAGTCTACCCATAACTATTAACCCCTCCCCAGCAAAGTTGATGCTATCTTGGGGGAACTGTAGACAATACCAATGCTCTAGATACCGTCTAACACTACCAGCCCGACTAATTCCGACCTCGGGTGGCCCACGCTACTAGCAAAGCCATAATGGTGACCCTATCTGTACATGGTGCGTTGATCATAAAGAACCATTGGATCGAAGGTCAAACATAAGAGTAAATCTCTTGACAATAGGGTTAACATGTACAATAGTAAGCCCATAGCCGTTATTTCGCATGTATCGGTGTACCATGTTATACGATACAATTTAATATTTACTGTCTTTTATATGCATGCTTTTATAAATTCATCATTTTCATTATCTTGTTATTCATCACTCATTTTCACAAAAGATAGCTCACAGTATAAAAAATATATTTATGTGAGTTGTAAGCACGCATGTTTGATACACAAAATAATCATGCTATGCGGGAATAATAATAACATGTATCCATGTGAGTTTTACTCACTTGTTTCATAAGGCTCCTCCACAAAATCCTGTTGGGATTCTTGAACCTTGAAATTTGATAAAAGACTTACCATTAGTTCTAAACCAGAGCTAAACAAGCCCTAAACCTTAATAAGTTCAAAATAAGCTCACCATCTGACTGTCGAACGTTCGAACAAAAGAAACGTTTGGTCTCGACATCGAACATTCGTGCAGTGAAGGATCAAACGTTCGGTGCTGGGCAAAAACTCATTTATGAACCAAAAAGCCACAAAACTATTTGTTGGCAAGTCCTAATGTCTTAACATGATCTTTAACAAAGTCCCAAACCTCAATAATGAGCCTATGCAACAAAAAAAAATGTATCCATCATCGTTAAATTGTTAAAACACTAATCTTGCATTAAAACCAAAAACTAGTTAGAAATAGAAACCATTAAGTTAGGGCATGAAAATAAAAACTAAAAGGTAGAACAACATCTAAAGAAACGAGTTGGGTTAAGGAAGTTACATCCTTAAAAGCAAGAGGACTAATGAACACTTTTCTCCACCAAAGCGCTCCCTCTCACACACTCTAGGGCAAGATTGATTGGAAAGGGGGTGGAAATAGGCTGAAAAGGCAAAGTTTAGTGTACTATTTAACCAACGGTCTTAAGGTTTCATCGAACGGTTGGTGTACTTTTTGAAACAAGGTTTGATCGCTCGAACAATGCTATACATCATAAGATTGAACTTTTGTGACGTACTATTGAAAGTTTAGTGTACTATGCAGAGCAAACGTTCAACTTCCCTATTCGAACGTTCGACTGGGAGAAAAATCAAAAATTATTTTTTTAACGAATCCTAACATTACCATTACTTTAATTAAGGCTTACTTATCCCTAATTAATTAGTTGGGGTATCACATATTAAATTTGCATATTTACAACTCACATGAAGTACATTTTTATTACTGTGAACTATATTCTATGAAAATGAGTGATGAATAAATAAGATGATGAAAATGACGATATGTAAATGCATGCATGTAAAAGACTAAATGAAAGTGCATTGTATGACATGGTACTCCAATTTGTGCGGGATAACGACCATGCGTTTACTATACAAGTTAACCCTATGGTCAAATATTTATTTTTATTGTTTGACCTTGGATCCAATATTTGTTTGTGATCGGCACAATCATGTTTGATTAGTGGTCACTACATATAGACGTCATTAGCAGCGTGGGCCATGTTGTGAGTTTTAATGAGTACTCGCAAGCGTACGAATCGTTTGCAATATAGTGTGTGCAAGTGCGAGGTCGAATCCACAGAGAAATGGTCAAATATTGGTGTCTTGTTTAATCAACCTCATTTTAACCTAGTTCCAAAGGTTTGAGGCTTGATTCAAGAACAAAAGATTAAATAAAAGAGATGAAATGAAATATGCAAATTAAAAGGAACTAAGGTTAAGGAATCTACCAAACCAAATTCAACAACTCACACTCTTAGTTTCCACTTGAACACCCAAAGAACATTAAACTTTGGATGTCGTTCAAGTTTCTCAACCAAAATCCTTAGAACCATTAAATGAATCCAACTCAAAGATAAATCACAAAGAGTACCCATTTGAAATCAAATCATCCAATGTATCCATTTAGTGAACAAATCACAATGGATATCATCATTCAAACCGATAAAACAATGTATCCATCGGTTGAAACACATTAAATGTCCTATATCTACCACCAACCACATTCATTGCAAAAAGATAAAACATTTAAATGAATGGAACTTGAACAACAAATATGATATATCATTAAATGTGCAAGTAGTATAACAAGAATGTGAGTGTCATCAATGGAAAGGTTTCATCCTCAACTTTAGTTGAGGTTACTAGCCTTCCATGACTAAGAATACCACAAGAAAATGAAGAACAAACATGGAGAAAAAAGAAAAGCTTTATAAAGAGAAAGTATCTAAGGACAAAAGCTACTGAGATAAACTACAAAATGCACGAAATTAAACCTATCTACTGTTCTCTGAACTCTCCCAACAAGGAGGCATGGCTATGGCTTTATAGAAGGAAATTAGGGCTAAAAACCCATGTAAAATGACTCCTCTAACCCCCTCTAGGTAACTCTCTTGCGAGAGACAACCAAGGTCACGAAACCAGCGTGTTCTACTGCGAAAATCAGAGGGAGAACTGTTTTTTGTCATGGAGACGCTCCTGATTGGGTGTTCTGGCGTGCTTCTGCAAAAGTAAGTTTTGGGAAAGTTCTATCGATCGACTTCGGGCAAAATTCGATCGATCGAATTTAAGTTCGATCGATCGAGTTCTTCAGAACTTCCGAATTTTCCAAGCAATTCCAGATGAATTTGCTATTCCTCACTTATTGACCTACAAAATATAAAAACACAAAAACTAACCAAAGCATCAGAAAATAACAAGGCTAAAGGTCTAACTAATGTAAACCAAGGGGTCCAAATATACAATATTTGGTACTCATCAGGCCATCTGAGGTTGGACACGATCGGACTGCTAGTAATGAATGAAAGGCTGCAACATTTGGGGCATTGTTATTGTGATACAGGTCCCTCGAGACAGCATCAACCTTGCAGGGAAGGAGTTAATATATCGGGTAGACTAAAAATAAAATATTGACTTATAATTTAACCAAGTGTGTGTGTTTGTGTGCAAACAAATATTTTAAATGCGGAATTTAAATGAGACAAGATATTTGTTATAAAGTGGAAACTCTATGAAGAGAAAAAACCACTTCGGGGCAGCCAAACCCAGGAAATCCACTATCCAAAAACAAAGCTAGTTACAAAACACTCGTACTCATATACCCTTATGTAGTAGTCATACCTTTAACTCTAACGTGTAACCCAACGCGAACGCCTCTCAACCAAATCTTCCAACTGAAGGGGTTTTTGATGGATTCATTTACCCTAGGACCGACCCCTAAAATAGACTTCACACGAATAACTGAGCACACACCGGCAACGGCTTGAGAGCTAGCGGATCTTCGATTCTCCCTGAACACCCTCTCAAAGCACTATGGAATTCACCACCGAATTCTATACAAAACACTAGCCTAGAGCCCCCTATTTATAGGCTTCAAGAGACCTAAAAAACTGCTGAGATTCGGACTCTGGCTGGCGAGTGTCTAAACGGAAGTTAGCCACGTCTGGACGGATTTATGCGTATCCTTCAGAAACAACGCAATTCTATCCTTATCAGATTCACGTCCAGACGGCTTGACTGAGCGTCCGGACGGTCTTCGCTAAAATCTTTTTCGCGTTCAAACGGAACTTTGGAATATTCTGAACTACTGCATATCGTCTGGACGTGTTGCCGTGTCGTCCGAACGGCTTGCAGAGACTTCCCAAACAGTGTCGACTTCTGAAAACAGACTCCTTGTTGAATATTGATTGACCTAGCGTCCAAACGGTGTTGCTCTGACGTCTGGACGTCTTCAATGTTTATCTGTAAGACACTGCAGGGCGTCCGAATGATTGCACTTCTGCTACATAACTTGCCTTACCAAGGATAGCGTTCGGATGGTAACACCACATCGTCCAGACGGTTTGCAGCTGTCTTCCCATAATTGTGTTTGAGGCAAAAACCCTATTTCTTGTCGAACACTTAATGGCATCCGGACGGTATTGCCACGTCGTCCGGACGGATGCACTTGAACACTGGATTCTTCTCAAACTTTTAATAGCGGCCGAACGATTTGCCATTACGTCCGGACGGATGCCTACTTGACAATTCGAAGTTTCTAGACACTGATGGGCGTCCGGACGGATGTTGCTAACTGATGAGTGTCTGGATGGGAACACCACATCGTCCGGACGGTTGCTTGGGATCCGACTTCTCTGAGTTGGAATCTGCACATAATCTTCCTTGAACACTTAAATAGCCTCCATGAAGCTTGTGACACTTGCAACTTGTCATAATACGGATCTTTCTACATCAGAGAAATAAACTCTGAATATCTGAAGACTCTGAAATATACGGCATCCCTGTGAAAGCAGCAACATTACATAATAGTGATTTTGTCAACAGAATGCAGCCAATCAAAAACTAACATAGACCATATGGTGTTAACCTATGACACATTTCTATTAATTATCATGTATTATATTGATTTTGCATCGTCATGTCATATGATCTTTAAAGTGATAATCTTATCTAACATTACTGCATGTGATTTATAAATAACTAAGTTCACTATATGATAACATGTGTACCATATATATTATTAGTTACTAAGTCTTGAACTTTGATAAGCGTAGAATTTTACACATTTAAGCCCCTAATTTGCATACATTGATCCTTTAGCCTTGTTATAATTTGATTTTTTGTAGTGTTTTACATGCTTTCAAGTTTTTCAAGAGAAGTGCAACAAAACTCATCATTTTTTGACTGTTAAAGATAAATTGAGCATTTTGCTAAGTCATGTTGTCACTAGCAAAGGGTGAAAATGAGCCTCACTAAATTCTCAGAATTGCCCTTACAAATCAGTCATCTTTGTGGATTAAACTGTATTGATTTAGAAATCAACAAGGATGAATGATATATTCTTGGAAAGATCCAGATGTCTATTTTCTAGAAAATTTTACGGCTCATAAAAATAATTTTTCTAGAGAAAGTTATGGCAATTTTAGTAGACAAAGGTTAGGTTGGGTGTGATGTCAACGTGACAAACTTGAAGGAGATATTAAATTTCGATTTTTTGGGAATTTGCATGGCTGGGAAAGAAATTTGAATGCCTAAATAAGTATAGGAAAAAATTAGAAAATAAAAAGAGGCACACGTTCAATTGCTAGGATTTTGTTGAGGGCTCTATAAATACATGTTTTTTTCTACTAGATTTTCTTCTAAGGTGGCCGTCTTCACACATGGGAGCTCTTGTTATCTGAGTATTATCATCATAGAGGAGTTGTCTTTTCTTTTTTTTATCTATTGTTTTGTGATGATGATATTTTTCATTAGAATTATGTGTAACTAAATATTTTAGTTAGGGTTCGATTGAAGCCCTAGTCATGTTTTCTCAAGGATTTCGATTTGCTTTGTTACAAATTATTTTTGTGATGCTTAATTGATTACTTTCAGGTTTTATTTCATTCTTCATATGGCTTATGTGTTATCTTGATCATCATATACATGTGTTATATGGAGATTATCATCTATGTAAATTTAGACGACTGAGTCTTGAGCCTACAATAATTGACGAAGGAACCAATTATGGGTTATTAGGATTAATCAATATGAAAAACCATAATAGATACCATGTTCAAGGTTTTGTGTGTTTGTTTCCATTATTTTATGTTTTCTTCAAGTGCAACTTATGCTCCATTTGTTTCGGTGTAAAATGGTTTTCGTTGTTAAATATTTTCAGGGAAGTCATTTTTTAGGAAAATATTTTTCGCCGAAAACATTTTTCGATGTTTGGCGCGTCCGAAAAATTACAAAAATTTTTATATTTTCATTCAATCATATTAATTTATTAAAAAATAATTTTTATTCACAACATATAAAAGATTAATGTAAAATTGTATAAAAATATTTTATATTAGCGCATACGGATTCAGGCAAAAGTGGTCGGAATCTGGCTATTTGTGTTGGATTTCGGCGAAGAAGGCCGGAATCTGACACAAAACTGCCGGATCTAGCAGGTTCCTGGCCAGAACGGCCGGATCAGGCAAGATTCGGCCATTCAGGCCGGAATCTGGCATAGTACCGCTAGAATCTGGTGACGGTTGCTAGACGTTGCCAGATTCCGGCATAAATTTTCAGATTCCAACACTGACTGGATTCCGACCGGTGTCGAAATCCAGCAATAGTCAATTGCTTGAACGTAAAGGTCGTCGTCTGCCGTCTAAGGAAAAAGCATAAATCATTTTCCAAAATTTGCGAAGCATTTTTTGTCAAACGGAAATTATTTTCAGGCTGACTATTATTTTCATCCCTACCAAATACTGAAAAGAAATCATTTTCCATAAACCATTTCTTGCCGAAACAAACGGAGCATTAAAAGATACCATGCTAAATACTTTGAGGATGAAAAAAGTTAAGAGTACACCCATACCTAACTTGTTGTTTATGGAAATCAATAGCTTAAGGAGTAAATACCATAACCTTTGGTTGACAAACATTAAGTATCTAAATATAGTTTGTAGTATTGTGCAAGTTGTTTGCTTGAAAGAAGATGATTAGTGGTGAATATCGAAGTCTTAACTTATTTTCTTTCAAGCCTTAACCTTTTTTTTTTTTTTTTTTTTTTTTTTTTTTTTTTTTTTTCTTTGGCCTTGTGGGGTGGCCAAACCACCCTCATGGCCCTTGGGGGTGGTTCGGCCACCCCCAAGGGGCCAAACCCTCATCTTTTTTTTTCCTCTCTCTATTTCTCTCTCACTCTGGCCTTGTGGGGTGGTCGAACCACCCCCAAGGACCAAACCCTCAATCATTCTTTTTTTTTTTTTTTCCTCTCTCTCTCTCTCTTTGGCCTTGTGGGTTGGTTGAACCACCCCCATATATAACATGATTTCATCTAAGGTCGTCCTTAAGATACTTTTTTATAGAAACCAAGTTTAAATCATTTACACATTTGGGGTTGTCCTGCTAAAGTGATGATTTACCATTCTCGCATAAGGAAATTAGATTCAAGGATAACCAATGGATCTTTTATAGGCTATGCAGTAAACTCCAAGGGGTTTTATGTTATATTGTCATTCTCATAGTACTATAATTGTTGAGCTGATAAATGAAAAATTTTAGAGGATTCTAAACATAGTGGGAGTGCTTATCTTCAAAAGATTGAATTAGAGGAAGCACAAGAGTTGACTAAAGCTCCCATATCTAAATGACATTTGATTATGCTCAAGGAAATCCAAACTGACTACCTTGAACCACAATCAAATACAGAACAATCAACTCATGAGGAACATGTTCAGAATGAACCTACCCAACCTCCTCCAAATGCGGAGGGAGTAGGATTAAAAAGATCCTCTAGGATAAGTAGACCAACAATCTCTAGTGATTATATTGTATACCTCCAAGAGTTTGATTTTGACATTGTACATAAAGATGATTCAAAATTGTTTTCATAAGTCATGAGTGGAGATAACTCCACATTGTGGTTCAATGCCATGAAGGAAGAGATAAATTCATGGCTAAAGCCAATAGTTTTACTCATAAGGAAGGCATTGATATATTATCATGAAACATTCTCTTCAATGTCTAAGAATGATTCATTTAATATAATCATGATATTAGCAGCTCATTTTGACATAGAGCTACATCAAATAGATGTGAAAATAACTTTGATGAATATGGATCTTAAATAAGAGGTTTATATGAGACAGCCAAAAGGTTTTATGGATAACAGTAAGAATGCTTGCAAATTAAAGAAATTTATTTATAGGTTGAGACAGGTCTCCCGTCGGTGGTATACAAAATCTTTACAAGATTAGTATATATACCTTAAGGTCAGTGAGAGTAAAGTAACATTTCTAGTCATATATGTAAAAATTATTTTGCAAGTAGTGATTTAGGTTTGCTACATAAAGTTTCCCTCACAAAACTTTGAAATGAAGGATTTGGGTGAAACCTCTTATGTCTTTAACATAGAGATTCACAGAGACATAAATTAAAGAATATTAACACGGTCTCAAAAGGCCTACATGTGGTATTAAAGAATATCAGCCCAATCCAACCTTTTCAAAAAAGAAAAGGGATGGGTCACTAAATGGGCTGCTCGAATGGGCCAGCCTAATGAGGAAAGGAAAGTGACCCAACCCGATTCAGTCTAAAAAAATAAAAAGGAAAAGGAAACTGGGTCATTAAGTGGGCTAATGCAAAAGCCCAATACAGTAACCCACCAAGTATTAAAAGCAAAATGGCTCATATGGGGTTTAGAACTTGAGTTCTCTAAATATAAAGGGCTTAAAGCCACCTACTAAACCATTGGGATACACATATATCACATCACACATGGTTAAGAATAGTTATATATTATACTTATATTATAGTTACTTAGTTATATAGAGTATATTAGACTTACTACTTGCTCACATTATACATATACTATATTTTATACTCTTTAGTTATATAATAGCCTAGTTCGAGCTTATCGAGTAATCCGACTTAGCTCGAATGACATTTTCAACGAGTTTGAGCTTTATTTCGCCTAAGTTTTTAAAAGAGCCAAGCTTGAACAAACATTTCATAGCTCGGCTCGAGTTCGAGCTCGACTCATAAACGAGCGAGTCTTGAAATCTTAAAGTTCAGCTCGGCTTGATTACAACCATATCCAGGGTCGTCTCGATAAATTTATAGGCCTAAGTCGATAAGTTTAAGTGATGATCTTTTCTTATATTTAAATATTAATTAAAATAAATTTATATATATATATAACATGTCAATTAGAGCACTTTCTTCTATTTGTAAAAATGTATTTTAATTTTTTTTAATAATTTATTAGATATAGAATGACTTATCACTTTATTCAAAGACATGAAATAATAAAATTTAAAGAAAAATAAAGAGAGAAAGAAAAAAAAAAGTTATATAGAGATTGACGTGTAATAGAGCATAATGCATAAAAAATTGTTCGACATTGAAGACTCACTAAGAGTGTAATTCTTTCTATTATGCATAACGCAAACAATGACAATTTATTCACTTTGAAGACTTTTTCATACTTTTCTAAACATTCAATTCAAATAAACATTGGAGAAAAAATTATTCATGTTGGACTAATTTCATGAATGTAAAAATAGAGCTTTTAAAAATAGTAAATAAGTGTAACTTTTCAATAATATATGGATGTTTTCTTTTCTGAATGTGAATAATGAGACTTTCAATTTGTAATTACTTTTACCATAATTGATGACCGTTAGAAACTATTTATTAAATATTCACCATATTAAAGTCTTAATATGTTTTGGAAATAACCTTATTGTACAATTATTAAGTGGTAGCATTAATTAAAGAATATTTTATTAAATTTTTACCATATTAAAGCCTTAAAATGCTTTTTAGAGCCTTAATTTTTTTTTTTCTTAAAAATATATAAACTTGTTGTATAATTATTAATTGAGAGCCTTATTCAATTCAACCAAAATCACCTAAAACTCGAGCGGCCCACGTGCCATTACAATACCACTGTCTAAGGGGGTGACAGTACTTTTGAATGGGCCCTCTCATTGATCTAATGGAGATGCAGATGATAAAAATAGAGATGAACAAAGACTAGGCGAAACAAGCATTGTACGGCTAATCTCAGACTTCTGCTTTCGAATTTCCTCCTCAAGCTTCTTTTTGTTTCTCAATTCTCATCATCCAAAGTTGAGAAAACCTTAAACCACCCCATCGAAAAATCACAGACACCCAGAAAACTAAGAGCGATCAAGACAGAGCTCCAAAACTCAATCACAACCTGGCCACCAGAAGTCGGCAAGGCACAACATGTAAAATAAATAAATAAATAACCCAAATGCTAAACCTTTTAAACTTTTCTTTTTAAAATTTACTCCTTAAATAATCTGTCACCATCCTATACCTTTTAAACTTTTCTTTTTAAAATTTACTCCTTAAATAATCTGTCACCATCCTATACCACATATTAGAGCATTGGCCGTCATGCAAACAAAAAACCAGCAAAAAAACAAAAAAAAAATCATGCAAACTAGCAGTTTCTATGGCCCACAAGGCGACAGCTTTTTGACATTGATAATTCGAGAAAATTCCAAACCGACAGAAGATGTGGCCAAGAAGGATCTTTAGGACCACTTAACTCTTACGTCAGAAGATTTCTATACGTAAGAAGATTTTCCTGTTTAGTGCATGAAAATGATTTTTGTACTACTTTGATTCTTATGCAATTTAAGATATATCGGTAGGACTATGCATATGTGTACACAATTCAAAACATATTGATAAGACTTACCCCATATGGATGAGTCTTATCAATGTGTCTTGGATTGTGTAAGACACATTGATAAGACTCATCTCTCATCTTTTTGTCTCATATTAAGGATTGTGTTGAAATTTTGTGAAAAATGTGAGGATATCTAGAAAATAATATATGTAAAGAAATAATATTTAATTGATATAAGGAAAGATATAGGAAGTTATTATGGAGCGTATTTGAATAGAGAAGTAAAAAGTAGTCTTATTTTTTAAATTTTTTTTTTTTTTTAAAAAAAAAAAAAGAAACTACTGTGAATTTTCTTACGACTAGGGAGAAACTGTACCGTTCTTCTTATTGAGTAAGGTTGATGGCAGAATTTTTTTGGTATTGATAAATATTGTTGGAATGACAGAAATTTCTTACAACTCACATATAAAATTGACATGTCTCATTGGCATGTGAGAAACACATGTTATTTAAATAGCACGTGCTTCTTACATACTTTTTTAATAACATTAATAAAAAATAATGTGTTTCTCACATGTTTAAAGGACACATGTCCTTTTTATGTGTGGGTTGTAGGAAATTTAAATCCCTTAAAATTACTATTGGATCAAAATTAAATAGTGGTCTATCACAAATTTAATGGTAATTTTAAAAGCCACATTAATTTTAGGAGAACAAAAAAAAAAATACAAAAATAATATGTAGCATTAATCCGCCTACCTTACTAGATTTGCCTTATTTGGAGGTGAACTCAACCTCAAATTGGGTCTTAAATTTCAAGAATTAATATAGTAATGATTTATGAATATTTAGAGTATTTGAAAGTTGTACCAATTAAGTATGATTTTATGAGAAAAATAAATACGGTAAAATCAATTTTTTTTTCTTACCCTGAAAAGTGATTAAATTATTTATTATAACCAAAAGAACTATTTATCAAAAATTTAAACTAGAAAGACTAAAAATGCATTTATTTATTTATTTTGGGAAGAAAGGTCGTTGCGGTCTGATTTGCTCGTAAATTAATTCGATTGACAATGACGGAACACAAATGATTAATTTGTCGCAATGGAGAGCAGAAATAACTGGCTTGTAAAAGAGTAATTCGATTGAAAATGACAGAACACAATGACAGAACAAAAGTTATTATTTGGTTACCTACCTAGAATTTATTGGACGCACCTGTACGAATCGACTGCCATTTTTTATTTAAGTCAAAATGTCATAAGTCCAAGGTGAACCCTGGATGTTTGAATAAGACCCACAACAATACAAAAAAGATTAATTGTAATATGTCTAACTACAAGAAATGGTGGGACAAAGAGATGAATTTGGTTACTCTTCATTTAGTGTGAAAGTAGTGTATAGTTAATATAAAAAAATAACTATGTCCTCACTAATTAACTAAATAGAGAGAATCTTTTCCATTTCAAATGGAAAGGATTCTTGTCTGTCAAAGAGATAGTGTCAAAGACGGCTCGAGCTTACACGCTCGTGTAATGAATGCCACTAATTAAATAAGGTCTTAATCAATAATTACATAATAAAATTATTTTTTTAAAAAAAAAAAAATTAAAGTTCAAAAAAGTATTTTAAAGTTCCAATATTATAAAAATTTAACAACATATTCTTTAATTAAGGCCTACACTTAATAATTATACAATAAGACATCGTTTAGTTTACGGAATAGGCCCTTCCCAAACCAGGCCAAAGAAAATTAAAAAATTAGTTAGACTTTGTATTGAAAAAGTAATAGGTAAAGTAAAAAACAAAGTTTTTTTATTAGCTAAAACTCATAATATTTCTGGAATGCTCTTAGTAGAGGTCTCAAAGCCGATGAATGCTTGAAGGGTGTTTTTTTTTTTTTGAAAAATGCTACACTTTCTAAAAAATTTCTCTAAAATCTGATTCTCAAATGATGTATCACAATCCTATTTAATTTATTACTTTGAAATTTGTGTCACAATCTCATTTAGGGAGCAAATTTTGGAGAGAATTTTTAAAAGTATAGCATTTAGGTTTTTTTTTTTTTTTTTTTTTTAATGTATTTATTTATTTATTATACATGTTGTGCCAGGCAGATTTCTGGTGGCCGGGTTTGTAAGAAATTATATATGTGTCCCTATGACACATTTAATTTGTTGTAATGGTAACGGTTAAATAATTACTGTAACGATAATTATTTAATATTTGTATTAAATATGATTATTCCACATTATATTTCATGAGAAAAACGGTTTTTATATTTATTATTTATGATTTAATTCCCTAATGTAATGAGGAAAATCAGCTAACTAATGAACATGAGGAGTCCCTGTCCTACTTATAGAAAGAGCCATATGTATCTATCTATTAGCACTGACAGACATAGGTCAAAAGATCTTTTCTCTAATTTTAAGTTTTCTAGAATTCATGTTGTTGCAGAAAAGTTTATTCATCTCGCTTGAACAAAACAATAACTAAAAATAATTATAATTATTCTACTGCTTATTTAAATTAGCATTTGATTTATATTATGCTAACAGGATTGTGATTGAGTTTTGGAGCTCTGTCTTGATCGCTCTTACTTTTCTGCGTGTCTCTGATCTCAATTGTTTGTTTGGATGATGAGAAACGAAAAGACGCTTGAGGAGGAAATTCGAAAGTAGAAGTCTAGGATTAGCCGTACAATGCTTGTTTTGTCTGGCCTTTGTTCATCTTTATTGAATTTGTTATCATATGCATCTCGATCAGATCAATGAGAGGGCCCATTCAAAGGTGTCTCTCCCTTAGATAATGGCATTGTAATAGAAGCGTGGGCAGCTCAAACTCTAGGTGATTTAGACGGTCATTTAAGGCCTTCAATTCAATTGAATAAGATCCCAATTAATAATTATATAACAAATTTATATATTTTTTGAAAATAAAAATAAAAATTAAGGCACAAAAAAACATTTAAGGCTCTAATATGATAAAATTTTAATAAATAGTCTTTAATTAATGCCCCTACTTAATAATTGTACAATAAAAGTTATTTCTAGAACAAATTTTAAGACTTTAATATGGTACAAATTTAATAAATAGCTTCTAACTTAGGCTCTCAATCATGGTAAAAGTAATTACAATTTGAAAGTCTCATTATTCACATTCAGAAAAAAATATTCATAAATTCTTAAAAAATCCCGCTTATTTATAAGGGATAATTCCACCGTTGGTCCCTGTGGTATGTCATAATTATTTTTCACTCCCTATGGTTTAAAAAGTGCATAGGAGGTCCCTGTGATATGCAATAATTACGTTTTACTCTCTGGGTCGATTTTCCGTCCACCATTTTGATGGAATCTGTTAGCCCTACACGTCAGCGCCATGTGTCGCCACGTGTCCATCTTCATAAAAAATATAAATTTATTAATAAGTAAATAAATTTATTTATTTTTTTAAAACAAAAAAAAAAAAGAAGAAAAAAAAAAAAGAAAACTGGCAGGCTCCACCCCTTTGCCACCTTTTTCCTTTTTTTTTTTTTTTTTTGAATTTGAATTTTTTTAAAAAAATAAGTATTTTTATTTATTTTTTTAAAAAAATAAGTATTTTTATTTATTTTTTAATAAATTTATATTATTTTATTAAAATGGACATGTCAGCGCCACGTGTTGCCAATAAGATGGCGATATATGGCGCTGACGTGGCATTTGACGGAATTTGTTAAAATTTTTAACCGAATTTGACTGTAGGGATCGATTTGTAATTACTGCATATCACAGGGACCTCCCATGCACTTTTTAAACCATAGGGAGTAAAAAATAATTATGGCATACTACAGGGACCAACGGTGCAATTATCCCTATTTACTATTTTTAAAAGCCTCATTTTTACATTCATGAAATTAGTCCAACGTGCATAATTTTTCTTCAATGTTTATTTGAATTGAATGTTTAGAAAAATATGAAGTCTTCAAAGTGCATAAATTGTCATTGTTTGCATTATGCATAATAAATAGAATTACACTCTCGACGTCTTCAATGTCCAACAATTTTTTTTTTTTTTTTTTTTTTTTTTTTTCCGCATTATGTTCTATTACACATCAATCTTTATATAACTTATTTCCATTTTTCTAATTAGTTTTCTTTAAATATTATTATTTCATGTCTTTGAATCAAGTGATACGTTATTCTATATCTAATAAGTTATTAAAAAAAAAAAATTAAAATACACTTTTACAAATAGAAGAAAATGTTCTAATTGACATGTTAAGTAAAAGTATATTATATAAATATGGCAAAAATACAATTAACCCCCCCCCCAAAAGTTTGACTACTTTTTCAATTTTGCTTCCAATGTTTAAAACTTTGCAATGTGCTCCAACGAAGTTTCTAAATTTGTCAATGTGGCCAATCCATTAGTGATTTCCATTTGTTCTGATGGTAAAGGGCTTACATGCTTCGCACGTGATTTCTTTCATGCGAGCTTCTCCATTTTACCCTTAGTTAGACACGATCAATTACCAAACTGACCTTCAAATTTTTTATGTTGGATGACCTTGATCTTGTTCTCCTTCTCTTTTTCTCTTTTTCTTTTTTTTTTTGCCGAAACCTTCGGTCTATAGAAGGCTCACCAGAAGTGGAATCGCTCCCGACTGTCCGATTACGATCTTGTTCTCCTCTAATTGCGAGAGCTGGAGCAGAGCACACGCTGCTCTTTCTTTGACCATCCATGTCCTTGTCTTGAGGGCTTGAACCAAAGGCTTAATCGCTCCCGATGCAGCTATGTGCTCCTTGTTCTCTTCGCACAGTGAGAGATTCAAAATCGCCGTGATGCCGTTTTCTTGGAGATGAGGATCAGCGGAAGAGACCAACGAAATCAACAACTTCACCACACTGACTTTGGCAATTTTGAACCTATTTTCTAGCTTGGCAAGGAGTCTGATCTCCATGGCCGCTTGCTTTTGCTCCTCAATTGAATAGGACTCTAGGTTCGAGAAGGGTTAGCGGATCAGCTTGTCTGAGTTATCCGCCACATAGGAGATGAGGAGTCGCCGGCTCTCCGAAGAAGCTGTCTGAAACTCACTGGATCTGTCGCTGTTACAGTCCCTAAAAGCTGAGGAGTCGCCGTTGATACTCAGATCATTGAAGTTCCGCACCAAATATGTGTAATTCGCCCCCCGCCCCCCTTCCCGTCTCCATGGCGTCAATTTAGTAATTGACTGGGTCTAACTGAGGGTAAAATGAAGAAGCTCGCATGGAAAAAATCATGTGAAACACGTGAAACTCTTTCCGTTAAAGTAGACGAAAATCACTAACGGATTAGCCACATTGACAGATTTGAAAACTTTAATGGGACACATTGCAGAGTTTTAAACACTGGAGGCAAAATTGAAAAAGTGATCAAACTTCTGGGGGTTTATTTTATTTTCCCTGAAAATATTAAAATAAAATAAATTTAATTAATATTTAAATATAAAAAAAGAGCTCACTTAAACTTACTGACTTTGGCTTCAAAATTTATGGAGCTGCCTTGAATGGCATGGTTCTTATATAGATAATGGTATAAGTTTTGTAATGCGTAACGAATGGTTTGTGTAACGAACCATGTTGGTTTTTATTCGGCTAACAATCACTATTAGGAGGCTACTTTTGTTGTGTTTATCCACTTGATAAAAATTAATATTTGGGTGTCCGTGGCTTGTTATCTTGTTTGTATGTTTCGTTCTTTATCCAAAAAAAAGAGAAGGAAATATGCTAACTATATATATATCTTGTTTAATTTCACTCAAACTGATATTCTCTTTGCAAAAAAAGAAAAGAAAAGAAAAACATAATTTACTTATCTGTATTTTACTTTCCAAATTTCTTTCAAGAATAAGAAATTAAATTATATATGAGAGACTTTTCATATTATATATATAGCTCATTAATATTCTAAAGTGAGTGAAAATATGTTTTAAGTATGCAAGCTAGCTAATAGTTTATTTTTTTTTTCTCTTGAAAATTCCATATTTTAAGAGATTAGGCCTCATCCATTTGCAAGATGATGACAAAAATGACAAGTGCCGCCTTATTTTACATTAAATATTTACATTGGTTTATTTTCTAATTTACTATTAAGTAATAAAATTATCTATGAAATTTTTATATGTAGATTGTTCTTTTAAATTATGTGTTCAGAAATGTATATATTTACTTTTTATATATATTCTAACCGTATAATATACATAATTATAATTATCGGGAGTTATGAAGAATAATAATTTTATGAGCCTAGTTAATTTTAAACGAATTCGCGCCAAGGTGAATTTAATGAATCTGCCAATAGATCATTTGATGTTATATGAAATATATAATTGCACTTTTATTTGAAATGTCTATTTATTTCGTTCTTTCAATTTTATATTTTAATCTTGTCAACAGTTAACCAAAAATCCTAACTCCATCGTCGACTCGGCTTGAGGATGAAATCCCCATGGCCAACATCCTTTTTAGCCACATCTCTTCAATCGAGACCGACTCCTCCGAGTTCACCTCAACGGCAAATGGCAGGGTGATGATTAGGCCTATACAAATGGGGGCAGTTATAATCGCTTCGTAACCGTTAACCTTATAACTGATTTTAAATGCGATTATAAATTACCGCTAACCACCTAGGACGGGATAGTTAGCGGTTAATAACCCCTAACTGCTTACCATTTTATAATTATATATACACATTAAAATATATATAAACTATATTTTGAGGATTACAGAAAAAAGTCATTTATTGGTCTAAAGGTACAATTGATTTGTAACCAATTATTCAACTATAAATAAAGTGAATGATATACGATTTGATTGGGCGGAGCCAGCTTTTAGACTTTGAGGGGGTTAAATTGAAAAAAAAAAATTGGGAGGGCCAAAACTAAAAAGATAAAAGAAAAAAAAATTATGGGTAAATTTTTTTTTTTTTTTTTGAAAAAAGCTTGGGGCTTCAGGAGGCCATGAACTCTGAGGCTCTACCTAGCTACGCCTCTGGACTTGAAAAATAATGAACTACGTGGAAGGAGAGTTGGGGAAGCTTAACTTAAGTGTTTCTAACACAATTTAAAAATCAAGGTGTAAGTATTTGCACCATTCACAACTTTCTTCGTGCGCATGTTGAAGCAATACACGTATATAAATTTTGTGTTGGCTTAATTAAGTTGAAGCGGCAAAAGCCCTTACATAATAAGTGTTGTTGTTGTTGTTCTTATTAATTATTATTTTTAAAATAGGATCAAAATTAGTTCAAAAACTGATACAAAAAGTCCAAAAGTTCACATATAAAAAGTGGTTATCAAACTATCGGTTATAGATTTTAATAATATTTAACTGCTGGTTATAAAATCATCACTAACCGCCTAAACAGAGTGGTTACGGTTATTAAAATTCAATAATTATCTTAGGCAGTTGCGATTAATGGTTAGAGCCAATAACTATTAATCGTACCGCTTATATAGGCCTAGTGATGACAAAGAATTAAAGAGGTGTTTTCTTGTCCTCCTACAGCTCCATTATGGAGAAAGAAGGAGAATTTTTGGTGGCAGTGGGTGGTGATCGATGGTCGATGCATGTATGAGGTTGGTAGTTTGAAAGATGCTTTTAATTTTTAACCTGGATTGATAAAGGGACAACTTTTGGGCCTTTTTTTATTATTTTTTTTTTTTTTGAGAAAATTCGAAAGACTTTATTAATCAAGACCGTAGATCTTGCTCAGTAAGTACAATATTGAAGCGGAAGATTATTGATCAACGAATTTTTTTATTTTTTATTTTTTTCTAAAATAAAAGGTAGGGGTGTATATTTGGATAGATTTTTAAGATATGCGGATGTGGTTATTTACCACTTTCGCATACCCTTTATATATAATTAATGTATACATTTTATATATATTATAGTTAATATATTAAACACAATACAATGCTATCAACATCCAGTGGAATGTGTTATATTTAGGTAGTTTATGTTTTTTGTGTGTTATAAATTTGTAATATTTTTATTTTTATTTTTTTATGTTGGATTTGTAATTTTTTTTTTATATGTTTGTTGGCTTGATTTTTATGCTTATTAAATCATGGATAAAAAAACATATAAGGGTGTTTCTTGTAAGCATTTATTACTATTAATATTTTGAGGTCGTATCCCTTATCCATCATGCGTTTTTTTTTTTTTTTTTTCCTACATATTTTCGGTCTTACATTATGTTTTCAAAATAAGTTCAAAAGATTAAAAATCAGTCAAAATTATTTTTAAAAGCGTTTAAAATAAGCTCATTACCTATTTGCGGATAATGGATAATAACCACACTTAATAACCGGGCAGAAATTACGCGGATGCAGTTATCTAAAAGAGATATCCAAATTTTGCGATTGTGGGTACGGATATTACAAATAACTGCAATCGTATTCGCATGTACACCCTTAAATATAGCTTCAATTTTATTTATTTATTTTTAATTTTTTTTATATAGGTTCAAAATATATGATAGTATTGATTGAAAATTTGTAATCCTCGTGCGAGTGTAGAAATTTTTTATTATAACTTTCTTAATACTCAAGGGCAAAGGCTATTGAAAGTGGTCCAGCACACCGCAACCTTTTATGAGATGGTCGAGAGTCATGGCCATTGTGAGAAAATATGTAAGGTATCCATCATTAATTAATTGCAACTTTTGAAGAAAATACCATTGACGTCGATAAATTTTGTACTTTCAAGCATTTGACCACCGATGATTATTACATTGTTCATAATCGAATATTAATGCTCCATTTCTTCCGACGGAAACTATAATCAATATTAATGTTCCGTTTGTTTCGACGTAAAATAGTTTTCGTCGTAAAATGATTTTAGAGAAGTCATTTTTTTGAAAAATATTTTTTGCCGAAAGCATTTTTCGGTGTTTGGCGCGTGCGGAAAATCACAAATATTTTTGTTCAATCATATTAACCTATAAAAATCAATTTTTATTCAAAACATATAAATATTAATGAAAAATAATATAAAAATTACTGAAGACAAGATTCCGTCACTGACCGACAGGATTTCAGCTACTTTTACCGAATTCCGCCATTCCGGCTACTATAGCCAGAATCCAAGATAAATGCCGGAATCCGAACAGTTTCGTCGGAATCTGGGTTGGTCGGATTCCGGCATACTGGCCGGAATCGCCAGAATTCGGCCGTTCTGGCCGGAATTTTCTAGCCAGATGCTACCGGCCGGCTGTTCTGGCTTGATCTATCCTGCCAGCCGGGATGTTCTGGCAGATCCGGCCAGTCGACCGGAATCTGGGCTGACCGGATTCCGGCGACGATTGTCGGATTCTGTCGTCGGATTCCGGCGACATTGCCCGAATGCTGTTGGATTTCGGTACCGGCAAGATTTTGTTGATGGTCGACTGCTTGAAGTGAAGGTCGACTATGTCGTTTAATAGGGGTCGAATGCGTCTGGGGTCTTCAGAAAATGATTTACGCTTTTAAAAAGCGTAAATCATTTTCCTAAATTTACTAAACATTTTTGGTCAAATAGAAATCATTTTCCAGTTGACTATTATTTTCGCCCCTACCAAACACCGGAAAATGCCGAAATCATTTTACGCCGAAACAAACGGAGCATTATTCTTTTTTAAAAGGAGAAAATGCAAAATAGGTTTATCTAATTTATTTGATTTGCAACTACTTTCATCATGTGGTGTCAAAATAAGCTCAAAATTTTCTGAGGTATGTAAAAAAAAAAAAATTTGCTTACTACATTTAAATTATATTTATTGATTTAATAGATTTTTTTAGAGTGATATTGACTTAAATAAGACACATGTTATAATTTTATTGACTATAATGTGTCATACTATCGAAACTTCTTAATGTAGTTGACATAATTTAACTGTGGAGAGTAAAATATTTTTGACATACTTCAAGAGAATATTTCTTTCTTTTTCTTTTTCAATATTTTTTCCATCTCTTCATCTAATTGATTTTACATATTAGAATATAGTAATATTCATTGGACAAAGTTTTCCTTCACGTTGGTAAAATTGTCACCTATTCTAGTATTCTTTGACCATGTGAAAAGCAAAAAAATAAAAATTATGTACTTTGAATTGAATCCGTGTTTTTTACGCAAGGAAGTTTGTACGGTGTTCTTTTTTCACAAAGGCTTTATTTTTAAATTTAATTATTAAATTGTGGTATGTCTTTAGAGCATTTAATTCTCAGGTTGAGTTTAAAAGATAACTTTATCTTCTTCTTTTTTCTTAAACATTATACTTGAGCTATGTGAAGAAAATAATAGAAATCATCAGAGTTGAGTTAACGTGTTGATTTTGTATGTTAGATTAGAGACTTAATTTGAATTGAATCCCGTAGTGATCATCTACTTGGGTTTATAGATTATAATACATTTACACTCAAAAAGAAAAAGGTCCAAAAAGGTTTAAAGAGAATATTTCTTTCTTTTTCTTTTTCAATATTTTTTCCTAACTTGAAATTGGAAAAGAAAATAAAAATTTCAAAGACAATAAATTTATTGAAGAAAATGGATTATATCATATTTTTTTTTTTTTTTTTTTTTTGAACACAGTGCTGTCTTCTTCCATTCAAACTGATAGAACAACTCCCCAAAAGGGGTACAAACCAGTGAAGAAAACATTACAAACAGGGCACTAGTAACAAATCTAACGCCCAAAGGCGAGAAATAGGCCCGATATCTAAATCTGTATCTTTTAACTTTTTGAAACATAGGAAGACCCAAATAACATATTATTTTTCCTCTTAACAGGATTTTTTTTTTTTTTTTTTTTTTATTTTTTTTAAAAAAATGGGTGTTCATTAGGGATAATATATATTTTTCCCAACTTTTGGGGGCCGTAAATTATTTCCCCTACTTTTTCTTTTGGGGGGTGCGTGGGCTTGGTTGGTCTATGTATAGGAAGCCTTCAGCCTTGGACAATTTGTGGTGTGGTTTGAAACACGTGGATTTTGTGGATATTGGAAATGGTCTATATATTGGAAGTCTTGGACTCCTACCTTTTGCGTACTACCTAAATAAAGGTAGTGTCTCGGACTCTTGCCTACGTAAGTGAAAGCCAAACGTGCTTTTTGGCACTTTCAGTCATTTTTAGTGAAGGACCAGTACTCTTCGATAGGCCCTCCATGGAGCGCTCTTTCAGTGTGCGAAAAGGTGCATGGACTGAAGAGGAAGATATCCTTCTGAGGCGGTGCGTTGAGAACTATGGAGAAGGAAACTGGCATCAAATTCCTCTCAGAGCAGGTAGTACAGGATGGAGATCAGGGAGAGAGAGAGAGAGAGAGAGAGAGAGAGAGAGAGAGAGAGAGAGAGAGCAATTGTTTAACATTCTTTTATTTGATGTTTTTTTTTTCCTCTCTTAAACATTAATCCGAGGAAATAAAATGGAAGTTCTGTTTTCAATAATGCAATTTGCAGGGTTAAATAGATGCCGGAAAAGCTGTAGAATGAGGTGGTTGAACTACCTAAAGCCAAATATCAAGAGAGGAGGCTTCGCCGCAGATGAAGTTGATCTAATTATCAGGCTCCATAAACTCTTAGGCAACAGGCAAGTCCAGTTAACACAATTAATACTCCAACTGATCATAATATTAATACAGGATGGATGGTCAGTAGTTAGACATGCATGCAGCTGATGCAAATATATAAAACCATCAAATGAATAACTCGATGCTTCTAATTTCTTTTTTCCTTTTCCCGATCGATCGAGAACTGATATCGATCTTTATATATCTGGATGAGATCAGAGAGAGAGAGAGAGTACTAATCTTAACCAAGGCAGTTCCGAGCGTGGCCAAATGATTTGAGAAAAGAAGCTAGGTTTGTGCTCAAGCTTGTTCTTAGTATTCTGTGTATATGCGATTGTCTTAGTATTCTAATCCAACGCTAGCTAGCTCCAGTTTGTTCATGCTATGCGTGTCGAAAAGTCCGGTACAACAATAGGGATATATTGTAACGGTACGTCCACCAAATGTAGACTCAACACGCAACCAAATAATTAAACAACCAAACTAAAAATTACACTAATATATTGAAGAACTATATATCTACTAATTAACATATACGTAAACCTTACTTCCTGGTAGTTTTACCATATACTACTGTTGTAAGACGACGCGCTCCTCACATGTCTCTACTCAAACTCTTTTATAGTCCCGAATTCTTACCAATTCCCACTGTAGACTTCTTGTTGTCTCTTCAAAATGTGTAATCACAGCACCGTGTTGGCTTCTTTAAAACTTTAAGATATCAACACAAAGATCTTCTTGGAGTACATTCTCAAGCGACTTGTGCAGTATCACACAAAGCTCTTTGACTTGATCTCTCACAAACTCTCTAGGAGATTTTCTAAAATTTTGTGTATGAGGGAAAGTAGTTATTTAAATGGAAATTTGTTGACTTTCGGATACAATAAGTGAGTGCATGGACGCAGCAAGGGTTTCGTAACCCTAACCGACTATCTTGTCCATACTTAAATCTGTTCCGTCCGGACGCACCTATTCCAGATCTGCACTATCGGTAGTACCGTCCGAACACCCTTGCTAACAAGATGTTCCTGGAACTCCAACTGTCTGGACATATCATTAATTTGTCTATTTGGACACCCTTGAACCCGAGAGAGCCTGTTTGCTTAGCTGTCCGATCTCTTAACGTACACTTTCAAATCGTACATTTTAAAATCGCAAACCCAAACGAATCTTTAGTATTCTAATGCATGGCTAGCTCTAGCTAATATGTTCATGATATGCGTCTTAATTAGGACTGCAATTAAGTTTTGAAGGTTTTTTTTTGTGGTCTTCGATCATGTATTTTTCTTTTTCTTCTTTTCTTTTCTTTTCTTCTTCTTCTTTGTTTTTTTTTTTTTTTTTTTTTTTTTTTTTTTTTTTTAATTTTTTTTTAATGTCTAAGTTTTGTAGCTATTTTGATATTTCTGATGATAGCAATGTCATACGATGCCATCAATCATTTTCTTTTGCATGCATGAACTTGCAAAACTCACTCGACGAATCATTCTTTTTTCCAAATACCGCATATATTTACTCAAAATAGATTTCACACCATTTATACTTCATGTAAGTATAAGGTATGCATGTTTGATAATAAAGTATTCATGCTACAAAGATTGATAAAAAGGTTTTCACATGAGTTTTACTCACATTGTTCGGAGAGATTCCCTTATTACATGGCCTCAAACTTTCTAACTCTGTTTCTTGCAAAAGGTTCTACTATTAGTCGCACGATTAAACTAAAACGCAACTAAAATCCTAAAATATAAACTTTTAGACATTATATCTACCACACTTACCATTCGATCAGTATAGGGGCCATTCAAATGTTTTGACTAATCGCTCGGTTCTTGGTCATTTGAACGTTCTCTGAATTGAAATCGTAAAACTCCAAAAGGTTCTACCTTTAATTACCCTACCAAGCTTGTTCCAAGGCCCAAATAGACTTTTTACCACTACTCTAAGCACCAAATAGAAACAAAACACCAGAGTCCAAATCTTGTAACCAAAAATCTAACTTTTCTTAATTCCAAAAACATAAAGCTTCTCTTAAACTACTCCAAAAAATAAAGATATTCATGTTATCACCTTAAATAGTAGAAGATCTATTCTTAAACGGTAAGGAAAATGAAATAATGGATGTCATCGAAAAACTCAAACTTAATTTCTAACTCAAGAATCATCATCAAACCAATAATAAATCAAACTAAAGACTCTCTAGCAACAACCGAACACACACCTCCACGAAAATACACCCTACTTAGAAGCAAACAAATTTTAAACAAGTACAAATTATGAAACACACCGTACCAAACCCTCTAAAGATCCTTCATTCTCCTATCTCTATAGGGTTTGGTAACTGCAAAGGGGCAATTAACCTAACCACCATAAGGCTAGCTTTGATCGAGGTGCCTTCCTTCCTAAAGCATGAAAATTTTGTCCAAAATGGTTGGTCGCAAATGCTGTTAATTATTGGGAATATATTGTACCCTCTAACTCTTAGCTAGAGGGTACTTTCTATTTGAAGAGAGGGGCATGGATCGTCTAGCTAGGTGTTGTTAGCTTCCAGAGTAGCTATAGGCATGTATACCAAATGTATGTTTTTTCTTTTTCAGAGTTGTTCCCTTAAGGCCCATTTGACCAAGAGAAATACTATACATACTCCACAAATCTACACTTTTAAGTATATATTCATTGACGTTCGTCAATAGTAAAAAGTCACTATTGGATTCATAATCTAATGGTAATTTTCATTGCTACACCAGCAAGTATGCACATAAGAGTATCAACTTGGGAGTACATGTAGAATTTATCTTTGATTAAATCTATTCAGCTCCAGTTGTTTGTATTTATTGGTTTCCTAGCTAGAGGATGTGGGAGCTGAGGTTCCTTATTTGTTTTATTCCCTAATCCTTTTGGGGTGGGATGTTTAGGTGTGCTTAGGGATTGTTCTAGGTGTATCTTGAATTTTTTGTTTAACCTACTTTTTTTCTGACTTATTTTTTTCTTTCTTTTTAACTAAACACTTATCAAACAAAAATCCAGCTGGAGTTATGTAGCTCAGTCTGCTTACAGTAGAGCTAGTTTTTTTTTTTTTTTTTATTTTTTTTATTTTTTTTAAATTTTTTTTTTTTTTTTTTTTTTATTTTTTAACCTAATCACAAAGTACACTGTCACTACACCATGCATATGTATAGTTTTTTAAGCAATCAAATTTATATACTATTTTAGTGTTATTAGTTTTAAAGATCCAAAGACGAGAAAATTATTTTAGTAATTTAGAAATGGATATGTAGGATAAATTGTAATTGTGCTTTGACTAATATAAAAATAATAAATAGATAAAAAAAAAAAATTATAGTTTGAGTAGACCTTTAGATAGAGCTCAAACTCGTTTGACTATATAGCTAAGTAATGTGGCTTGTGGCTTGTGGCTTGTGGCTTGTGACTTGTGACTTGTGAGTATATATGCACAATACCTAGATAGAGGCTCGAGGGCAAGCCTGAGAAACAGTTTAAATTTAAACAGTCTTTTATGTTCCGTTTGTTTTGACGTAAAATGATTTTCGTCGTAAAATATTTTTAACAAAATTATTTTTCAGGAAAATATTTTCCATCGAAAACATTTTTCAGTGTTTGGTGCGTACGAAAAAATTATCAACGGCGAAAAATCACCGGTGACAAGATTCTGTTACTGACCGGCAAGATTTCGGCCAGTTTCACCGGATTGCGGCTACTTTTGTCGGATTCTGACAATAAATGCTGGAATTCGACAATTTTGACATAATCAAAGTTGGCCGGAATCTAGCAATTTGTGCCGAATTCGGGCCAAAATGGTCGGAATCTGACCAAAATTGTAGGAATCTAGCCAAAATGGTTGGGATTCAGCCATTCTGGCCAGGGAATGGCTGGATCCTGGCCATCTGGCAGGAATTCAGTCGTTCTGGTCAAATCCCGACCAGCTAACCTGGATCTGGTCGTCCTGGCCAGGTAATGGCCTGATCCCGACCAACTGGCTGAAATCTGGCCGTTCTGGCTAGCTGGCCGAAATTCGACCGTTCTGGCTAGTTTTGCTTGTATCTGGGCTAGTCGGATTCCGGCGAAGGTGGCCAGAATCCGGCAACAGTGACAGGACATAGTAGGATTCCAGCACTAGCAAATTTCCGGCGATAGTCAACTGCTTGAGCATGAAGGTCAACTACGTCATTTAAAAGAGTTGAATGCGTCTGTCATCTGAGGAAAATGATTTACGCTTTTAAAAAGCATAAATCATTTTCCAAAATTTACTAAGCATTTTTTGTCAAACGGAAATCATTTATTTTCGCCTTCTCTAAACACTGAAAAATGCCGAAATCATTTTCTAAAAAACATTTTACGCCGAAACAAACGGAGCATTAGAGTTTGGTAGGAAGAACTTCTATTCAATGTGAATGAGAATGGAAAGGATCCCAAACTTTCCTTCAAGCTCATTCTAATTAATTACATTACATATAATTTTGTTAATGAGAACAAACGAAGTCTGACCCTTCTACTTTCTCTAGCTCTCTTTCTTTTTTTCCCCTTATTTTTTATGCATGCTAATGCATGTGGTCTTCTTTTGTAGACAGGTTTAAGGGTTAATTGAATATATACTTATTGAACATTTTGGTGACATTTATATTCTTTGTTTGTGTAGATGGTCACTAATTGCTGGTAGGCTTCCAGGAAGAACTGCTAATGATGTGAAGAACTTTTGGAATACACACCTAGGCAAGAAGGGAGTTTCTAGCATCAAAGACACAAAAGAAAAAGGACAAGGCATTGTGAAAGTGAATGTGATAAAACCTCGACCTTGGACTTTCTCCAAAAAATTGACTTGGTTAAGTGGGAAACCTAAAACTACAGAAAGCTTTAAACCAGAGGACAATGTGAGCAACATATCTCCAGCGTCGGAAAGTAGGATTAAGTGGTGGGAAAGCTTGTTAGATGACAAGGAAGATGATGAAAGAGCCACATGCTCCGTAAATGGGTTAGATAAAGAGCCCGACAGAGATCTTTCGGCCGAGAAAATAGAACCAGAAGCAAAAGTTTGGAACACTTTTGATGAGGATGATCCGAGTTTCTTGGCTGACTTCTCTTTTGACATGAGCCTTTGGGATTTTCTCAATGTTGACTAGTAATTTTAAAATTAGAAATCCTAGTCCTTTCTTTAGTAGGATTGTCATTAATTATGAATCTAATCCATTAGGATTTAATCCTATTTATTCTCTATTTGTGCATCTTTTTTTGAATAATAAATCTGATTTCATTCAAAAAACTAACATAGCAAAAAACGCTCTACAAAAACAAAGTCCTAGACTTTGAAGAAACAGTCCCCGACTCCCCTGGATACAATCCGGAATACAATCAAGCCATATTTTAGTGGAACCATATTGAACATCCATTTGAGCAAGAATATGGGCAACAAAGTTACCCCCCCACCCCCTCGCCACCGCCCCGTTTGGTGTGAACAATCCGCTAATCCTGAAAACTCCACATGATCTCTCTAATGTCTTCCACAATTTGTCCATGCCGAGTCCAATTAAATCCTGTTTTAGAAAAGGATTGAACCACCTGTAACGAATCACCTTCCAAAATAATATTTGAGAAACCCCTGTTGCGACAATACTTTACAACACGTAGAGCAGCAATAGATTCAGCCACAACTGGATCCATACATGTGTCAAGAAAAAATCTACTAGTAGAATGGACCCTTCCATTTGAATCTCGTACTATAAATCCCATCCCATCTTTCTAGATGTTGAATTCAAAGCAGCATCCCAGTTTGTTTTAAGAGTACCAGGAGGAGGTGGTTTCCATCGGACCACGTCAGGCGGGCCCAGCAAATTGTCAACTGGAGCCCCCACAACTCGTTTGATTTCCATAGCTGCTCGATAACCTTCTATGAATTTGGTAGCTGAAATTATAATTTCGTTAGGGTGATTGAACTCTCCACCATGAACAGCTGAGTTTTGCCTAAACCAAATTATGCGTGCCACTTCTGCATGCCTATCAAATTCCTCATTTGTGCAGCTCTCAATCAGATGTTCGATCACCTCAACAAAGGAATTCCTAGACACAACACTCTACTGAATTTTACAGTCACAATCTCCCCGCACATCCGAAGCCGAGGGACAGTCCCAAAGGACATGCTGAGCAGTCTCCTGTGCATAATTACAAAAAATACATGATGAATCTAAGACAATACCTTTCTTCTGCAGATTATCTTTTGTGGGAAGAATATTGTGACAAGATCTCCACAAAAACATTTTGACCGGATTTGGAACATGCATTCCCCATATAGTTTTCCACAATGAATAGGAATTTGAATTGTGAGAACTTTCCCCCTGATCAACCTCTTTACTATCTTTCTCCAAATGATAAGCGCTTCGAACCTTGAACTCACCTGTTGATGTCCCCCTCCATATTTGCAAATCCGGTTGACCATATCTACTAAGATGAATAACAGTTATGCAATCGGCTTCCTCCTTACTAAACATGGAATAGATGAGAGGAACATTCCACCACCTCGAATCAGGATCAATAACAGCACTCACTGTAGCATCCATAGGAAGCATCGTCCGAGGTGATTGGACTGCATACGTCATTGGAGAAGGTAACTACTTGTCCCCCCAAATCTTCACTGAGTTCCCATTTCCAATCTACCATAACAGACCCTCATTCAAAAGCTCTTGAGAGGATAAAATGTTACGCCATGCAAATGAAGGACGTCGTCCTATTGTAGCTTCCTAAAAAGAGCGCCTAGGATAATATTTTGCTTTTAAAATCTGCCTTGCCAAACTAGTGGGATTATGAATTAGCCGCTATCCCTGCTTAGCTAACATCACTCGGTTAAAGCACCTCAAATCACGAAAACCTATACCTCCCTTGGTTTTGAGAAACCCCCCCCCCCCTCCCCCCCCCAAAAAAAATCGTTCCATCAAAGAATTAATTTCCGTACTCAGCCCCACAAGAAGAAGGAAGGCGCTCATTATGTAAGTCGGGATAGCCTGAATCACCACCTTAAGAAGAATCTCCTTACCCAGCATGGGACATAAATTTGTTCTTCCAGTCATGTAGTCCTTTTCAAATCCTGTCCTTAATGCTCTTGAATTCACTCATCCTAGATTTGCCTACTAGAGCAGGTAGCCCAAAATATTTGTCATATCTCTGAGTGCTGGGAACACCTGATAACTAAAGAACACAATCACAAGCCTCTTGACTTGTGTTACGGCTAAAGAAAATAGATGTTTTTTCTTTATTCAGCTGTTGTTCAGAGGCCTTCGCATATTGCTCCAGAAGTTGGGACAAACGTTCCCAATCCCTTGAAGTAGCCCTGCAAAACAATAAGCTGTCATCCGCAAAAAATAGATGATGTAAACATGAGGTCCCTTAAGAGATGACAGATGCCTTGTGAGCCAACCCGATTATTTGGATTTGTACAGCATTGTGCTAAGGGCTTAAACACATATAATAAACAGGTACGATGAAAGATAATTGATCTCCTTGACGGATCCCTCTAGCAGGCTGGAATTGGTTAGTTTGTTGCCCATTGAGGAGTATGGAGAACTGGACTGATTTGAGACACTGCATGATTAACTCCCTCCATTTTGGTGCAAACCCCATCCTCCTCATCACCGCATCCGAAAAACTCCATTCAACCATGTCATATGCCTTGCTCATATTTAGTTTCATAGGAACATACCTTGTTTTCCCCCAATGACGCGTTTGCATAGAATGCAACGTCTCATAAGCCGCTAATTGCTATAAGAATGTCGTTTCCTATAATTAAAGCCCATGTCAATAAACTTTTATATTGTATGTAAAAATTAGTTTGAGCTTTTATAAAGAAAGAAGCTCAAGATTAGTGTATTTTTTCTTGATACTAGTGAAATGATAATTTTGCTAAATCAGGATAAAATTCATTAATGGTTATGTGTTTTATATATATATATATATATATATATATATATATATTCACATTTTAGTTTTTGAATCACACTTTTGTTCGATAATGGTTATAAGCATTTTATATTCATGTAAAAAATTATTATTGTTACTAGCAAGTATGTAGTTGGTGTTGTTGATGTTAGCCCCCACACAATAAAAAAGAGGAAAGGGCGGCGTGTTACGTGCCTAACCATGTAATAGATAAATAAAGGTAGTTTGAAGAACCTTAATACCTCCTAAATCAACTTAAGAGCTTAATAATAATAATTTTTGCTAATTTATTCGTCAACCCAATAGATTTATATAGAGTTACAAAGAAATGTGATAAATATAAACTACTCTCGATCATAGAGATGTATCCTATAAATATCCTATTATTAATAATTATTAATAAAGATAATACACAACTGCTTAGGGATTACATACTATCCCTTTATTACCTACTTAACGCTCAAATAGATAAATAATAACTAAATAACAAAGATACATAATAACCAAATAAATAACAAATACACATGACTGCTTGTGATCGAGCTAGCTCTTTTGTTCTCATCCTTTGTCCCATCTAGTACGTAACATGGCGCCACAACAGTCACCAAATCCAGGGGCAGAGCCAGCAAGGAAACCCCCTCTCGACCTTTGTCTAAATAATTAATTATTTATTTAAAATTTTTTGTCTAGGTAGAGTTGTCCACTCTCACTCACTCATAGGCATCAAGGGCATCAATTACTGGTGATTTGGATAGAAATTTGTATAACGAAGCCGTAGGCTTTCTCAAACTAGAATTAATAAAACTTGAAAAAGACAAACTCGTATAACAAGATCCAAAACCCACACCAAATTGAAAAAGGTTAAATGCTTCACAGGTACTTGTGGTTTGGACCGGAATTAAATAGTTATCTCGGTTTCAAAAAATGTCATGGATGGTACCTATCTTTAATAAGAAAACCTAGTTGAAATTTCTGTCTGGATTCTGTACGTCCATTTTTTTAATGGCAGTCTACGTCACCCTGCTTAAAATACTGACACTTGTCTCAAATCCTTTGTGACGGTGTATCATAGGTGATGTCCATGCTTTTACTATTACTTAGACAAAAAAATTATTAAAAAATTACTTCTTTTATTAAAAAAAAATTAGGAGAAAAATATTGGGGGTGGCCAACCACTCCATAGCCAAAATGGGGGTGATCGAAACCACCCCCAAAAGGCCAAAGCGAAATATATATATATATATATATATATATATATATATATATATATATATATATATATTGTGAGGATTGGCTCTTGGGGGTGGCCGAAGCACCCCCATACCCATTGGTCTTAGGTAGCTAGGCCACCCTCAAGGCATTTGCGGGTGGTTTCGGCCACCCCCGTTCGGCCATGGGGTGGCTGGCCACACCCATTTTGGCCTTGGGGGTGGTTTGGCCACCCATTGTTTGGCAATAGCCTATAGGGGGTGATTCGAGCCACCCGGTATTTACCTCTTAATTTTTTTTTAAGAAAAAATATAATTTTTTAATAATTTTTTTGTTTACATGACAGTAAAAGCATTAGTATCACCTGTGATACACCGCTATGTAAGATTCAAGATAAGTGTCAGCATTTTAAGCGAGGTGACATGGACTGTCGTTAAAAAAATGGATGGAATCCAGACAAAAGTATCAACTTAATTTTTTATTAAAGACAGGTACCATTTGTGACACTTTTTAAAATGAAGCCGGCTATTTGATTCTAGTCCAAATCTGTGGAGTATTTAACCTTTTATAAAAAGATCAAAGCTTGGATCGAAATTCGCACATAACCCAGAGGTTGAAAACAAAACTGAGATGCCAAATCTTGCAGAAAACTAAGATTTGAAAGGAGACACAATAACAATAAGAACAGAAGGCAGAACAGGCTATAAGAATGGAAGATGGATATTTTGTTTGTTCATTTGTGAATAAGACAGATAAGAGAGATGAGAGACAGACTGATAAATCCCTCATTCATTCCTTTTAATACTTAATGGGAGAAAGAACCTTGTATTCTTGTGGTACACATTTCTATATGTCAACAAGCAAGCAAATAACAAAAGGCCCTTGTAAAGAACTTAATATCTTTTACTGTAATTTATGTTGTAATGCAAAGGTAGTTATATGAATGGTTGATTGTTTAGAATGGTAATTAGGAAATGATGTATGAATAGGAATGGGTAGAACAACTGCCGTAGCTATATTGAATGGATCAAAGGAACATAGGTCTGAGCAATTCGAGAAGCCCAGGGTCTTCCAAGTCACAAAGAACAAACAGGCTAAAACTTTCAATGGATTATTACATGGCTTAGTAAAACTACTTAAAGCCCAAACAAAAAGACAAGTAACAAATCCAGCCCTAAAATTCAGGCTGAATTTTCGGCCCATGCACGTTCCTGTATAATAGCAACGTGCGTGATATCCCCTTCCCCAAAACGCACCGGTTAGCTTCACCAACTGTAATCCAAGCATCCAATCCACGTCAGCTGTAATCCACCTCCTAGTGAAATGCTCACCAGCTGTATTTCACTTCCTCGTTGAGTGCACGAGAGGATGCCACGTGTTTTCCAAAAACATCTATCTACAAGCCTTCGTTTCTCTTCTCCAACCCTAGCAACTTCTAGCAGTTGTTGCCTCCTCTCTCAAACATAACCGTTCGGTTATGTCTGAGATGCACATAACAAATGCCCCTTCTTTAAAACACCTTGCCTACAAGGTGTGGGTAGGTGTCTTGCAATTTGTACAAAAGTTCCCAAGTGTTATCTTCTCTTAGTGCGCCACATCATTGGACCAGCACCTCAGTTGCGGGCCGGCAGCCAATCTTCCACATCTGACGCTCCAAGATGGCCTCAGGTTCGGGTCGCAACTCCCCATGCCAATCAAATGGTGGCAGAGTAGGGAAAGGTAAGACCTGTTGCCCCAATTTCTTCTTTAAGCATGAAACATGAAATACAAGATGTATTTTCGATTCTGGGGGTAGATCAAGCTTGTGTGCTACTGATCCTATTTTTCTGAATGATCTGATAGGGACCAAAGAACCTGGTGGAAGCTTCAGATTTCTGCGCAGGGCCATTGATTTCTGACGGTAAGGTTAAAGGCGTAGGTAAACCCAGTCCCCTATCTCAAAACTCCTCTCTGTTCTGAGTTTGTCAGCATAAAGTTTCATCCTACTTTGTGCTTTCTGCAAATTTTCCTTCAATAGCTGAATAATTTGTTGCCTGCTCTTTAATTGACTGCCAACTGCTGCATTGGCTGTAGTACCTGAAACAAAGGATAACAGCCTAGGGGGAGGATACCCATATAAAGCTTCAAATGGAGTGAACCCCGTAGAAGAATGGTGGTTAGTGTTATACCACCATTCTACCTTAGGTAACCATTGAGTCCAAGCCGTAGGCTTCATTCCAACATAACATTGGAGATACCCTTCTAAACACTTATTTAAAGCTTCGGTCTGACCATCTGACTGAGGACGGTAAGCTGAACTAAAGGCCAAATTAGTCCCTTGCAACCGAAACAGTTCCTTCCAAAAGGAACTAGTAAAAACAGCATCTCTATCAGAAACTATAGTTGGAGTAGACCATGTAGTTTAAAGGCTTGAATAAAGAATAAGTTGGCCACTGTCACTGCTGTGTAAGGATGGGACAGGGAGAAGAAATGACCATACTTAGTCAGGCAATCCACAATAACTAGGATCACACTGTGACCATGGGAGAGAGGTAATCCATCTATAAAATCCATAGAAATATCAGACCAACTCTGACTTGGAATGGGTAAAGGTTGTAATAACCCTACAGGATGGACATTCTCAACCTTAGAACCTTGACATACTGAACATTTCCTGATCAACTTTTGGATATCCTTCCTCATTCCAGGCCAATAGAAATCAACTTTAGCTTTTTGAATTGTTTTATGATACCCCGAATGACTAGCTTGGGGATTTGAATGAATGTTATGCAGAATTTTCTCCTTAAAGGGGGAGGACTTAACTATATAAATTCTACCCTTCTTCAATATTAAGTCCTACTGTAAAGTAAAACCCTTAGGAGCATTAGAGCCTTCTTTCAACTGTTGTAACAGATTTTGGGTCTCTGGGTCTGTAGAGTAACTGAGCTTCAACTCCTGTAACCAAGTAGGTGTAAGAAAGGAGATTAAAGAACAAGTAGATTCCTGCAACCCCGGATCTTCAAACACTCAAGATAAGGCATCTATGACCTTATTTTCCTTTCCTTTCTTATACTCAAGAACAAAGTCATAGCCCAACAGCTTAGACATCCACCTTTGCTGAGTAACTGTATCCACTTTCTGCTCTAATAGAAACTTTAAAGATTGCTGGTCAGTTTTAATAATAAAAGACTGACCTAGGAGATATGGTCTCCACTTCTGAACTGCTAAAACTAAGGATAATAACTCTTTCTCATATGTAGAAAAGAAAGAGCTTTACCTTTTAGAGCCTGACTCATAAAAGCAATCGGTTGTCCTTCTTGCATCAAAACTACTCCTATTTCGAGCCCACTAGCATCACATTCAATCGTAAAAGGCTTAGTAAAATCTGGCAGCCTCAAAACTAGTGGGTGTGTGACTGCATGCTTAAGTGCTTGGAAGGCCTTAGTAGCATCTTCACTCCACTTAAAAGAATTTTTTTTGAGTAAGGTAGTTAGAGAAGCAGCAATAACCCCATAGCCTCGGATAAATTTTATATAATATCTGATAAGTCCCAAAAAACCTCGTAGAGACTTAATTGTTGAAGGTGTTAGCCAATTAGACATTGCTGTAATTTTAGAAGGGTTAGTGCTCGCCCCCTATTCTGAAATAAAATGGCCCAAGTAATCAATCACCCCTACCCCAAATCTGCACTTGGACTTCTTAGCATACATTGATGAGTGTACAACACACTTAGCACTTGTCGCAAATGACCCTCATGTTCCTCAGCTGACTTGCTATACACCAAAATGTCATCAAAGAAAACTAAGACAAATTTTCTGAGGAAAGGCTTGAAAACTTCATTCATTAAGCCTTGAAACGTAGAAGGTGCATTGGTTAGCCCAAAAGGCATAACCAGAAATTCATAGTGACCCTCATGGGTCCTAAATGCTGTTTTAGGAATGTCCTTCTCCTTTACTATAATTTGAGGTATCTCGATCTGAGATCCAACTTCGAAAATATTCTAGCACCAAAAAGTTCATCCAGCAGCTCATCAATGACTGGAATTGGAAATTTATACTTTATAGTTTCGTGGTTCAAAGCCCTATAATCCATACACATTCTCCAACTCCTATCAGCCTTCCTAACCAGTAAAATGGGTGAAGAAAATGGGCTTTGATTGGCTCGAATGACCCCTGATTTTAAGAAGTCCCAGGCAATTTTTTCAATTTCTGTTTTTTGATAATAAAGGTATCTATAGGGCCGAACACACACTGGCTTCGTGTTTTCCTTCAACAAAATTCTGTGGTCATGGGTCCTCATAAGAGGTAGCCCTTTAGGTTCTTAAAAAATAGCCTGCAATTTAGTCAACAACTTCTCAAACAAGGGATTAATAGTTTCTGTAGGTGCAGGATCCTCGCCGCCCATCAACTGTAACAGCACCTCTTTATTAGAAGACTGCAGAAACTTAGAACTTTCCGCTATTGAAATCTCAGTGGGAGTCAAGCCTTGCCACAAAATCTGCTCTCCCTCCCGACTAAAGAGCATAGTTAACTTCAAGAAGTCCCAAATAATAGGACCTAAGGTTCAAAGCCATTAAGTCCCGTGTACTAAATCACAACCACCCAAAGTGAGAATGTAAAATTCTGTGCAAAAAGTATTCCCTTGCACCCGTATAGACACTGCAGGACATGTGCCTTCACTAGACATGGGCTGACCATTAGCAACCTTCACACCAATTACCTTAGATGTCAACTAAGGCAAACATGCCTTAGAAACAATAACTGGATCCAAAAAGTTGTGTGTACTTCTTGAATCCACTAAAATAAATACCATTTGCTGCTGAATAATTCTCACAATCCACATGGTATTAGGGCTAGGAGAACCTGAAATAGCATGAATAGAAATTTCTGGAGTTTCTACACACTCCACAGAATTTTGTTCCTTAACCATCTTAATCTCATCCATAGAATCAAAGAAAACTTCCTCAGCTGGCTCGCTATGTTGAATTTCCACTCTTGTCATTAGATACAGCTTAGGAGTTTTGCAAATATGAGAAGAATGCCACTTCTCATCGCAAGAGTAACAAAGACCTTTAGCCCTCCTTTCCCTCATCTGGGCAGGAGATATCCTATGAATCGACATAGTAGGGGAAACTTTTTTTACAAAAGGGTTTGAATTATCATCCCTCTTAGGACCCAAATTCTGGTCACCAAAATTACTAGACTGACCATAGGTTGTCTGTTTTCCATATACTGAAAAACTAGAAGAACCTGATTGCTTGAACCCCCTTCTAGAACTCAACACATACTCTTCTTGTATATTACCTAAGCCAAAAGCTTGCCCAAGACTTGTAAGAGCCAACATTCGAACTGGCAACCTTATATCATCCTTAAGACCACTCAAAAAACAACTAAGTTTGTAGGGTTCAGTTAAGCCCCTTAATCTATTGGACAAGGCTTCAAACTGGGCCTTATAAGCAGCCACAGAATGGGTTTGTCTCAATCGGGTTAGGGACTCCATTGGGTCATCATAGGTAGTCGGTCCAAATGTTACTAAACAAGCTTTATCAAAAGTATCCCATGTATTTATTAGCCTTCACCCTCCATATGAAAAGAAGCAATGGGAATTCTGTCCATACCTTGGATTTGATTAAAATCAAAATACTGAGTAGCTTTGTAGAGCAGCAGGATTTTGCCCATCAAAATTTGGAAAGTCCATCCTGTTGAACCGACGTTGGTAAGGTCTCCCACATCCCGAACTGTTCCCTTCATGGTAATCTTGATATTGCCTTCTATCTTCATGCTCTAACCTCACTGATTTCTCATGCAACAGGGCATTCATAGTTGCTGTCAAGGTCTCCATTTGCTTCTTGATCTCAGCCAAATTGCCCACCTGCTTCTGCATAGCATCAAGATCACGTTGCATCTACGCCATCCTTGTGACGTCTGCCATTTGTAGGATTGTCTGAATCTGATACCAATTATAAAGAACTTAATATCTTTTACTGTAATTTCTACTGTAACGAAAAGGTAGTTATATGAATGGTTGATTGTTTATAATGGTAATCAGGAAATGATGTATGAATAGGAATGGATAGAACAACTACCGTAGCTATATTGAATGGATCAAAGGAACATAGGTCTGACCAATTTGAGAAGCCCAGGATCTCCCAAGTCACAAAGAACAAACAGGCTAAAACTTTCAACGGATTATTACAAGGCTCAGTAAAACTACTTAAAGCCCAAATGAAAAAGACAAGTAACAAATTTAGCCCTAAAATTCAGGATGAATTTCCGGCCCACGCACGTTCTTGTATAACAGCAACGTGCGTGATATCCCCTTCCCCAAAACGCACCGGTTAGCTTCACCAACTGTAATCCAAGCCTCCAATGCACGCCAGCTGTAATCCACCTCCTAGTGAAATGCTCACCAGCTGTATTTCACTTCCTCCTTGAGTGCATGAGAGGATGCCACGTCTTTTACAGGAACATCTATCTACAAGCCTTTGTTTCTCTTCTCCAACCCTAGCAGCTTCTAGCAACCATTGCCTTCTCTCTCAGACGTACCCGTTAGGTTATGTCTGAGATGCACATAACAACCCTCTTGAAGTTGTCCCTTTAAATGCGCCTATTGAGAATCAATCATTGATCAGCATGACTCTTTTTGGTGAGCTTGCTGATCACATGTATTTGCATATTGCTACAATGGTGATCGACAGTTTGATCATCTTTTGCTGTTGCCTTGACTTTTGTTAGTAAAGTGAAAATATGACTCTTTGAGGTTGGTGATCTATTTGTCGAAATAAATGGGGGCATGAATATTCTTGTTCCTTTTAATTTTAATTTTTGAGGACCTAATATGGTGAGACACTCCTCCATATGGTTCAAATGAATTGACCCATTTATGAAATTATACATACATATATTTTTATTCAATTAATATATATTGAAACGAGTTAAACAAGTCAAGTGTGCCGTGTTTGGATCGAAACAGGTTAAACGAGTCATATAGGATTAAGTCAAACGGGTTAAATAGGCTGCTTTTAAGTCTAAACAGATCGACCTGTTTATTAAACTGGTGAAGTAGATTGTGTTAGGATTAAAGAGTTTGACTTGTTTAATTAAATAAATCTTGTTTAAATTGATCTTTAACAGGCTAATAGAGTCAAACGAATTGACCCAAACCTAAACCACCAACCCGAATTGCCAACCCTCACAAAAAACAAACGATTTTGTATTTTTTTTCCTTGGTAATAATTGGTGTAATATCGTATTTTATGTATCCCAGAGAAAAAAAATAAAATGGAAAGTATGTATGTATGAGAGAGACGGGGGAGGGAGGGAGGGAGAAAGAGGGAGCACAAAAATGGCGATCCCAATGAGACCGGGAAGGAGACAACAAGGGGAGCGATTCCTACAGAGGCAATTCGGTGGGCACGGTGGTGGATTCCTCCATCGCATCAGATTTAGATTTTCCTCGCAAAGACTCTTTCGTACGATTATCATAAGCCTAGCCTTCATCGTTGCCGTGCCTCCCATTTTCTTCCACTTCCGACTCAGGGGCTTCCACCAGGTCTCTCAGTTCCTTCATCAACTCAAACCCTTCAAGATTTCCATCTTTGTTACTCTTTCCTTAAATAGAATTTTGATTACCGAGAATGAATGAACGAATGATTTGCATTTTGCAACTTCTGCACACACAGATGCAACAAAGAAAGTGCGGTTGGCTGAATGATCCTCCGCTTGTATGTGCTCACGGAGGTGACTCAACTAAGGCCTTCCCCATTCTTTGCGAATAACTCAGTGATTAGACTCGGTCAAAATGTCCAATGCCATGTGTTATTGGTGAATAACTCAGTGATTAGACTCGGTCCAAATGTCAATGCCATGTGTTATTGGTGAATAACTCAGTTTATAAAGATAAATCCACACACACACATATATCCGTCCCCATATTATTGATGAACATTCAATTTGTAAAGATGGCTTAATCATCATAGTCCCTAGAGCATGCAAAAAAGAGAAGGAAAGGCTCCTACCCATCAAATCTTTATGAGTGTTGTTAGGTAAATTGTAGTTTTTATTATAATTTTTTTACAAATTAATATAGCAACACTTAATATGTCAACTAATAATAATTAGACCTTTTTACATAATCACATGTTAGAAATCAAATTTTTAATTCACTACGATCTTATCATTCTGATGTACTGCTAATCAATCTTTAGATCACATTTTAAAAAGAATAAATAACTAAAAAGTTAAATGATTGACTGGCGCTGCCACATCATAAAGTAACGAGTAATGCTACAAAAATTCGTGTTATCCTTGAATCATTTTAAAATTGATGTGATTTTTAAAATTACCATTATATTTGTGATAAATCAGTATTAAATTTTGATCCAATAATAATTTTAAAAACTATTTCAATTTTAAAAGGCCTTGAATTCGTATAGCATTACTTGGTGCATAAATAAACACTTTAAAAAAAAAAAAAAAAAAAAAAAAGTTGTAATTTCTAGGGTTCTGGTTTGCTGTTACACGTAGTACATATTGACACAAGACGGGCACACTTTTCAGCTGCATGGATTCAACCTCCACACGCCCACCCCAAGCCACCACGTCTCCAGATCGATTAAGGAAAGCCGAGTAATCCGAACCCCTCCTGTGAGCGACACGCCCTAGTGAAATCTTTGACACCGACACTCTATTGTCGCCACCTGGCGGGACCGACGGCCATGATCTCTTTCCCCATGCAGTAAAAATCAATCAAACAGTGAAGCATCTTTTCTTCATTTCCTAGAACTAGATTCAGAATGACGGAATAAGATTTTTTTACTATTGTTATTATTATTTTTAATTCTAGATATCTATTATATCTAGAGGGGATTCGCTATTTATCTATTTCCTAATATTATTCAATAGGTCTATGATTCCGTGCCGATGCTTGTGGAATCATCCCTTTTTTATATTATTTTAATTTAGTTTACTTTTCAATTAATTAACTCCTTTCATTTGGCACGTCATATGTCATGTGAAACAATTATTTTAAATGATCGATATATATATATATATATATATATATATATATATCCATCCTAATTAAAACAATGAAACCAACTTTTTTCTTAAAAGAGTGGTGACACTAATTTGGAAGGACCTATTTAAAATTAGAAGACATTGAAGGACGTAATTGTTAAAATTAAAAATTTATAGACTAAATTTGATTTTTAAAAAGAAAAAGAGAAAGTGAAAGTGAAAGTGGGCACTGTTTTTCTCACATTTTTTTCAGAAAAAAAAAATGAAAATGTATAACCTCGAAATGAAGACATGCATGAACACATTCCTAGTCTACAAAGAGACGTGATTAACAAAATGAGAGAGATACGAGTTAGGACTGTTGGTTATTCTTCTTCATACCTCACTACCTTCTGACTCCTTCTATTTATAAACTTACCCTTCTAGAGCTAGATCTAACTGAATGCCAACTCATCCCATTTCATACACGTACAGGTCCTGAACTTTGGCTGCAAAAACAAGCAAAAGGGTCACTCGATCGAGGAACTTGAGGAAGAAAAAAAAAACAATTAATATTGGTAAAACATGAAGAACTGTTTACTGGGTCTGTCAGAGCTTGAGCAAGCCATTGGTGGATATTTTTATTTTTTTTATTTTTTATTTTTATCTGGGATACATAGAGTTGTCCACTCTCACTCACTCACTCATAGGCATCAAGGGCATCAATTGCTGGCGATTTGGATGGAAATTTGTATAACAAAGCCGTAGGCTTTCTCAAACTAGAATTAAAAAAACTTGAAAAAGACAACTCGTATAACAAGATCCAAAACCCACACCAAATTTATAAGGGTTAAATACTTCACATGTATTTGTGGTTTGGACCGGAATTAAATAGTTGTCTCGGTTTCAAAAAAAAGTCACAAATGGTACCTATCTTTAATAAGAAAACCCAGTTGATATTTTCGTTTGGATTCCGTACGTCCATTTTTTTAATGGCAGTCCACGTCACCCCGCTTAACATATTGACACCTGTCTCAAATCTTATGTGGCGGTGTATCACAGGTGATGCTCATACTTTTACTGTCACTTAGACGAAAAAATTATTAAAAAATTACTTCATTTATTAAAAAAAATAAAAAATTAAGAGAAAAATATTGGGGGTGGTTCAAAAAGGCCAAAGCAATATATATATATATATATATATATATATATATATATATATATATATATATATATATATATATATATATATATATATATATATATATACCCTTGGGGGTGACCGAGGCACCCCCAGACCCACCGGTTCTAGGTAGCTAGGCCACCCCTATATTTGCGGGTGGTTTTGACCACCCCCGTTTGGCCATGCATGGGGTGGCCAGCCACACCCATTTTGGCCTTGGAGGTGGTTCGGCCACCCTTTGTCTGGCTATAGGGGCTAACTCAAGCTACCCCTTGGCCAAAATGGGGGTGGCCAACCACCCCCAATATTTACCTCTAAATTTTTTTTTTTTTTCATATTTTTTTTAAAGAAAAAATGTAATTTTTTAACAATATTTTCGTCTACATGGCAGTAAAAGCATGAGTATCACCTGTGATACACTGCCATGTAGGATTTGAGACAAGAGTCAGCATTGTAAGCGGGGTGATGTGGACTGTTGTTAAAAAAATGGACGGAATCCAAACAGATGTATCAACTTAATTTTTGGAAAAATTACATTTTAGCCCCCCAAATTATCATCCATTTTGCAACTAGCCCCACAAATTGCCAACACTCCGACTCCGGCCCCCCAAACTACCAAAACCTTTGAAAAATCCCCAATTTGGCGAAATATCTCCATATTACCATTGCCACGTGTCATTTTTCAATTAAAAATCATAAAAAAATTAAAAATTAAAAATTAATTAAAAAATTAAAAATTAAAAATTAATTATTTTTTTAAAAAAAAAATAAAAAAAAATAGAAAGGAGGGTGTTCATCGGCAACCACTCCCATGGGGAGAGGGGTGGCTTGCGAGCCACTCCCAGTGGCCCTGGGGTGGCTTTCGGGCCACCCCAAATGGATTTCAGGGTGGCTTTAGGGAGCAGGGGGTGGCACGCGGCCACCCCATTTCCCTTATTTTTAAAAAGATAAATAAATAAAAAATTAAAGTTTTTTTAGTTTACCTTTTTTATTTTATTTTTTTAGTTTTTAGTTTTTTTTTTTTTTTTTTTAAATATTTTTAATTGAAAAATGACACATGGCAGTGATAATATGGGGCTATTTCGCCAAATGGGTCATTTTCAAAGGTTTTGGCAGTTTGGGGGGCCGGAGTCGGAGTGTTGGCAGTTTGTGGGGCTAGTTGTAAACATATGGTAATTTGATGGCCTAAAATATAATTTTATTAAAGACAGATACCATCCTTGACACTTTTTAAAACCAAGGCAGCTATTTGATTCTTGTCCAAATCTGTGGAGCATTTAACCTTTTATAAAAAGATCAAAGCTTGGATCAAAATTCGCACATAACCCAAAGGCTGAAAACAAAACTGAGATGCCAAATCTTGCAGAAAACTAAGATATGAGGAGACACAATAAGAATAAGAACAGAAGGCAGAACGGGCTCTAAGAATGGAAGATGGATAGTTTGTTTGTTCATTTGTGAACGAGAGAGATAAGAGAGAGATGAGAGACAGACTGATAAATCCCTCATTCATTCCTTTTAATATATACTTAATGGGAGAAAGAACCCTGTATGCTTGTGGTACACATTTCTATATGTCAGCAAGCAAGCAAGCAAAAAACAAAAGGCCCTCTTGAAGTTGTCCCTTTAAATGCGTCTGTTGAGAAATAATCATTGATCAGCATGACTCTTTTTGCTGAGCTTGCTGATCACATGTATTTGCATATTGCTACAGTGGTGATTGACGGTTTGATCATCTTTTGCTATTGCCTTGACTTTTGTTAGTAAAGTGAAAATATGACTGTTTGAGGTTGGTGATCTATTTGTCGAAATAAACGGGGGCATCTCGGCACTCTTTTATTCTATGGCTGGTTTTTAAGGATGCCTTAGTTACTAAGCATCGAATGTGCAGATGGGGGTATGCAGGAAGCTCTCTTTGTGTGTTCTGTTATGGTTGTCATGAGAGCCAGGAACATCTTTTCTTTCAATGTAGTTTCAATTGGAGGATTTGGAGAAGGCTTATGGTTGATTGCTCCTTTTTCTGATTTTCCTACTGACTTGGAAAGTGTCGTTACTTGGAGTATCTCTAACCCAACAGGCTAGGAAAGGGATTGCAGGCCAACCTTGGCAAACTCTGTTTAATTAGGAGCTTGTGTTTATCACTTATGGCAACAGAGGAATGCTTTGCTGCATATTAATAATCCGAAAACTGAAGAAGCTATTGTAAAGCAAATCAAATGGGAAGTGCCTACTCGGATTCTTGCTAAGGGTTCTTTTAAAAGTCTTGAAAAGCATTTCATGCTTGCTATTCGGTGGAACTTACATAAGCTGTTGTAATTGTTGTTTGGTTTTGTTTCTGCCGATGTTGCAGTTGTTGTCCTGGTGTTTCCCTGTTTGAGGTGACCTTGAGCCAGTTTTCACTGGCCTGTGTAGATGGTTTTGAGCTTGTATAAAGTTTTTGATTCATCTAAAAAAAAATGGGGGCATGAATATTCTTGTTCCTTTTGATTTTAATTTTGAGCACCTAATATAGTGGGACGCGCAGAGTGATTTGCATTTTGCAACGTCTGCACACGCAGATGCAACATAGAAATTGCGGTTGGCTGAATGATCCTCCGCTTGTATGTGCTCACGGAGGTGACTCAACTAAGGCCTTCCCCCATGTTACCAAACTCACCTTTAAGTCCCACTACTAATGTTGTCCTACTTTTTCTTCTTCACAGATGGCTGCGTATCGTTTCAGAGTTTAATCTTATTACACGTGTTGTATAGTTTTATACCACGTGTTGTATGAACTGGATACTTAGTTACATGAGCTGGTAGGTATTCAGCTCACGTGTTGATTAGTTGTAATTCAGTTAGTCGATCAGTTTTGTAATCAGTTAGATAGTTTTCCTTACATTTACATGTATAAATATACTTAAGCATTGTATTCTATTCATTTTTAGTTAATGAGAATCAGTTTTCCAATTCTCCCATATTTCTCTCTTCTTCCGCACATTATACTTTCATCAAGATACTCTGTTTTCTAATATGGTATCAGAGCTGATCTAGATTTTTTTTTTCTTCTCTTTTAATTCTTCTTCATCAAACCTTCATTTCTTGTAATTCATGGATTCCTCATCTACGAATTCAGTTGTAGATGCTTCTAATCCATTTTACTTACATAATGGTGATAGCCCGAGCTCCACTCTTGTCTCTCAACAACTTGTTGGAGATAACTACAATTCATGGAGCAGATCAATGAAAATGGCGTTGATTGCAAAGAACAAGCTCTGTTTCATTGACGGCACGCTGCCTAAATCCACAGTTTCTTCTGATGATAGTTTTGCATGGTCTCGATGCAACAACATGCTGCTTTCTTGGATCATCAACTCGGTTTCGAAAGAAATCGCAGCTAGTATCATTTACATTGATACAGCTGAGGAGATGTGGAACGATCTCAAAGATCGCTTTTCTCAGCGCAATGGACCAAGGATTTTTCAAATACAGTAGGCAATCTCTGCTTTGACTCAAGAGAATCTCTCGGTGAGTTGTTATTCCACTAATCTCAAAGGTTTATGGGATGAGATTAACAATTACCGACCTCTTCCATCTTGCTCATGTGGAACTATGAAGAAACTCGTTGATTACCGTGATGAAGAATGTATCTTTCAGTTCCTTATGGGATTAAATGAAACATTCTCTCACATTCGAGGCCAGATACTTTTGATTGATCCTCTGCCTCCGATAAATAAAGTGTTTTCTCTTATTATTCAAGAGGAGCGTCAACGACAGATCATCTCACCTGTTGGTTCTCTGAATCACAATACTGCTGCTATGATGACCACTGCATCTCAGAATCAATCTCAAGGTTCTAAGATATCCACTCAAGGATTCACTCGCAAGGAGAGACCTAAATGCACTCATTGTGGCATTTTACGTCACACAGTCGACAAGTGTTACAAAATTCATGGATATCCTCCTGGTTTCAAGTTCACTAGAGGAAAATCCACTTCATCTGCTAATCAGGTGTCAGATTCTGATGTTCCTCAACTACCTATCACTAATGAGCAGTATGAACAATTGGTTTCTATGCTGAAGCAGCAACCTCCAGCTGAAGTTTCGGGATCTGTTAACAATGTTATCACTCAAGATCACCTCTTTGACATGGCAGGTAATCACTCTTTTTCATCTACTTCCTTTTCTTTAGACATTAAACATTTGGTTTTTTGTTCTTCCACATCTTTTGATGTTGCTTCAAAAATTTCTCCAAAAAACCCATGGATTATAGACACTGGAGCAACCGATCACATGGTTTGTTCTTTATCTTGTCTAACATCCATTACCTCAATTGTTTCTAAATTTGTTCGATTACCAAATGGCAAATATGCCTCTGTCACACATATTGGTACTGTCAAGATATCAGAAAATCTAATTCTTACAGATGTTTTTTGTGTTCCTTCGTTTTCCTTTAACTTGATTTCAGCAAGCAAACTTATTAAAGTTTTGCATTGCTGTCTAATTTTTTTGGCTGGTTTTGGTTTTATCCAGCATCTATCAAGTTGGAGGACGATTGGCATGGGTAGAGAACAAGGTGGCCTCTTTTTTCTAATGCATAATATGCAATCTTCTGCTTCTTTTTCCAATAAAGATTCTCAAGCTTTTTCAGTTGTTACTGATAGTCTTTGGCACTTTCGTTTAGGTCATCTATCTGATGTTAGACTTAAAATTTTGTTTCCTGATTGTACTCTTGTTTCAAATAAGTGTTGCTCAATTTGTCCTTTAGCTAAGCAACATCGATTACCTTTTCATGTTAGCACTTCTGTTTCTAGGCAGTTTTTTGATCTTCTTCATTGTGATATATGGGGACCTTTTTCTGTTCAATCTACTAATAATTCTTCTTACTTTCTTACTCTTGTTGATGATTATACACGTTTTACATGGGTGTATTTGATGCAAAGTAAGTCTCAAACCAGACCTATTATTCAAGCTTTTGTTGACTTGATTTCTACTCAATTCAATACTAAAATCAAATGTATTCGTTCTGATAATGGGACTGAGTTCAATATGGTTGATTTCTTTTCATCCAAAGGGATAATTCATCAATTAAGTTGTGTAGAATCCCCACAACAGAATGCCATAGTCGAACGAAAACATCAACATTTATTGAATGTTGCTAGAGCACTTCGTTTTCAAGCTCATCTTTCATTAAAATTCTGGGGTGAATGCATTCTTACAGCTGCCTATCTCATTAATCGCATTCCCACTCCCCTTCTTTCCAATAAAACTCCATATGAACTATTATATTCTGTTTCTCCTTCTTATACTCATATTCGTGTCTTCGGATGTTTGTGCTATGCTTCTACTATGACTAGACATCGCTCTAAATTTGATCCTAGAGCTCGTGCATGTATTTTCATTGGATATCCATATGGCATCAAAGGTTACAAACTATATGATTTACAAACTAAATCTATTTTTGTATCCCGAGATGTCATATTTCATGAAACCACTTTTCCTTTTTCTCATACTCCTATACAATCTTCAATATCCAATGATAATATCGTTTTGCCTCATTCTGTCATTCCTATTTCTAATGACATTCCTCATATTATTTCCTCAACACAGAATCCTCCTAGTGTCTCTCCTAATGTGTCTCATGAGATAACTTCTCCTAATGTTTCTCATGACATTCCTTCTCCTAGCGTGTCTCCTAGTGTTTCCCCTAATGCTACTCTTCGCAGATCTTCACGAATTCGAAACAAACCAAGTTATTTGAATGAGTATCATTGTCAGTTGGCTACCTCCTCTCTCCCATCCAATTCTATCCCAATGATAGATAATTCGGCAGGTATTCTTTATCCTTTATCTTCTTCTTTATCCTATGATAAACTCTCATCCAATCATAAGCATTTCAATTTACATGTATCATCTCATGTTGAGCCCAAATTTTATCACCAAGCCATTAAAGATCCTCTCTGGAGAGATGCCATGCAAGCTGAAATTTCAGCACTTGAACAGAATAACACTTGGGAACTTACCACTTTACCTCCACACAAACATGCCATTGGTTGCAAATGGGTGTTTAAAATCAAACACAAGTCCGATGGGACTATAGAACGGTATAAAGCACGTCTAGTAGCTAAGGGATACACACAATCCGAAGGGATTGACTATTATGAGACATTCTCCCCTGTGGCCAAACTTACAACCGTTCGATGTCTTCTAGCAATTGCTGCTGTTAAGGGCTGGTTTCTACATCAGCTTGACATTAATAATGCTTTTTTACATGGGGACTTGGATGAAGAAGTCTACATGTCTTTGCCACCCGGATATTCTAGCAAAGGGGGGTCTCAAGTCTGTCATTTGAAGAAATCATTATATGGTTTAAAGCAGGCATCTAGACAATGGTTCTCCAAATTTTCTAATGCCTTGCTCACTCACGGTTTCCTTCAGTCAAAATCAGACTATTCTCTGTTTACAAGGACAGTTGGTTCTTCATATATTGTTCTATTGGTGTATGTGGATGACATTGTGTTGGCAAGCAATGATTCCAATGCTATCTCAGAACTCACCCAGCTTCTTAATGCTCAATTTAAGCTTAAGGATCTTGGAACTCTCAAATATTTTCTTGGTCTTGAAATTGCAAGGACTCCTCAGGGTATTTCACTCTGTCAACGAAAATATGCATTGGAGATATTAGAGGATTCTGGTTTATTAGCAGCTAAACCAGTCAAATATCCCATGGAACCAAATGCAAAGTTTTCTCGTTTTGATGGTCCTTTGCTGGCTGATCCTACTAGCTACCGTAGACTTGTTGGACGTCTCTTGTATCTCGCTATCACTCGGCCTGACTTGGCTTATTCTGTACAGACCTTAAGTCAATTCATGGATCAACCTAGACAACCCCATATGGATGCTGCTCACCGAGTGCTTAGATACCTCAAACTTAATCCTGGACAGGGATTGTTTTATTCTTCTAAATCTGAGCTGCATTTGAAAGCTTTCTGTGATTCGGATTGGGCTGCATGTCCGGATACTCGAAGATCGGTCACTGGTTTTTGTGTATTTCTTGGAGATTCATTGATTTCATGGAAGTCCAAGAAGCAACAAACCATTTCTCGTTCCTCAGCTGAAGCTGAATATCGGTCAATGGCTTCTACATGCTATGAACTGATGTGGCTATCTTCCCTGTTGCCAAATTTCCATGTTACTCACTCTCAGCCTGCATTACTCTACTGTGACAGTCAGGCTGCCTTACATATAGCAGCAAATCCAGTTTTTTATGAGAGGACAAAGCACATAGAAATTGATTGTCATCTTGTTCGAGACCAAATTCAGAAAGGGTTGCTTCATACCTTGCATGTTACTTCCAAAAATCAGCTAGCGGATGTGTTTACTAAAACTCTTTGTTTTACTTTGTTTTCAGACATTTTGTCCAAGATGAACCTGTTAAATATATTTGCTTCATCTTGAAGGGGGGTTTCAGAGTTTAATCTTATTACACGTGTTGTATAGTTTTATACCACGTGTTGTATGAACTGGATACTTAGTTACATGAGCTGGCAGGTATTCAGCTCACGTGTTGATTAGTTGTAATTCAGTTAGTCGATCAGTTTTGTAATCAGTTAGATAGTTTTCCTTACATTTACATGTATAAATATACTCAAGCATTGTATTCTATTCATTTTTAGTTAATGAGAATCAGTTTTCCAATTCTCCCATATTTCTCTCTTCTTCCGCACATTATACTTTCATCAAGATACTCTGTTTTCTAATATATCGTATCGCACTTCGTTCTCATGTAGACTGCATTGAGATTGATGTTTATCGTTCCTCAGATGGGGTTTTGTTCGCGCTGCACGATAGGTACTTCTGGCTCCCTTGTTTTTGCTTTAAAATTTCACCCACTATCATCTAGTTTTGCTGATTTATCATCTTAATTACTGCCATTGTACATGAACAACCTCAAATCAATTAATCATGGAACTACCTTTGATAGCTAGGATGTTATGCGGGTGGAACTGGCCCACTGGGTGTGTCTGAGATTCGTATCTTATGATGTTTTTTAAGTTGTTTTATTACGGCAACATATTGTGGTTGGTATAGCTCGTTATACATGATCTGAATTAAAATATGGAAAATGATGTAGAGAGGAATCAGAATATCTTGGATGTATCAAAAATGATGGGAGACGTATGTTAAGTAATACAATCAGTACTTAATCGTGTGGGTTAAACACATTTAATATCATTCATGCACTTTTGTGCTCATCTGCTATCTTTTTGAATATTCCCTACTCTCCAGTATAGTAGTAAATACCATCCTAAAACATTCATACCTGATGAACAAAGGTATATTTGTATTGTTAACCAGTTTGACTTAACAAGAGACCATAGAGGCATTGAAAGGCTACCAAGTGAACATAGAAAATTTGATGCATTGGTGTGTAAAAGCGGAAGTGAGACGTATTACCCGTGGAGAGACATGGTGGCTGATGTGGACAATGAAACCCACGTGGAGTATAGATGGCCTGGTGAGAATGTGAATTCGATGGTGACAAGGCTTGCCAGGATAGAAGGTGAGGCTGAGGATGACATCGTGGAGTATGTGGATGCATGCAGCTCTAGGTGCTATACTCTTATAGTGTGAGACCAGGAGCCAAGGTGAGAAAAAATCTGATGGTAGGAAACTTCCTTATAAATGGAAGGTATTACCTCAAATTAAGTGTTTTCTTATCTCATAAAATTCCTAACTATGATTCCAATGTATTTAAATGGCAGACTCGAAGGACAGATGACCTCTTCCAGAGGCTGTGAATGAGAGGCTTCCGATGCAATCTTGTCTGCATACGCACAGCATGGAGGATAAATGTGGTGCCATTGTTTGCATCAAGAATACAAGCACTAAGGTCAGCTCCCTGTTACTGTACTATATAATGTAAAACGCTTATAAATATAGTGTGTATACATAGTAATGACCTTGTGAAAAATATGAGTAATTCTATATATAACATTTTTATCCAACAACTGTCTCACAACGTTGATGTAACGTACAGTCTCAACCAACTTTTAGAAATTTATTTATTTTTTTGTTAGCATTATGAAATAGTAGTAGAATAAAAATATGGTTTCTAACATTACTCATAAAATATAGATAAATCCATTTAACAAAAATTTTGCAGTACCAAAATAAAAATCAAAAGAGAACTTCGCATCATGCTTGTCTGTGTCAAGCAGGTACCATTCAGTTAGACGGGGAATTGATTTTTCCAAAGTGGTTCTGTTTGTGGGCGGAAGAGGGGATACAGATTTCGAGCAACTACTTGCTGGCCTCCACAAGACCCTTATTCTAAAAGGCTCCGTAGAATATGGCAGTGAGAAGCTTCTTCGCAGTGAACACAGTTTTAAAAGAGAAGATGTAGTTCCACAAGATAGCCCTCACATCAGCTTTGTAGAGGAGTGATGTGGAGTCCATGATATCTCGGCAGCTCTAGAAGCTCTAGGGATCAAGTGAATAAATTTTCCCTTTGTTTATCTTGTTTTCACTATCATCATTACTACTACTGTTTTTTAGGGTCTTTTATATATATAGATAACTCAAAGGTGAGAATGTGAATACATATACATACAAGTGGAATATATATCTAAATATTGTGTAAAAAAGTTTGAACTTCTGTAAGAATATACATGTAAGCTTTTCAAAAAATTCATCTTGTGCATATGACATGATCTTTAATTTGATTCGTAGATGTAACGACAAAGTCACCAGCAAATCAAATACTATCTACAACATTTATATGCATCCTAGATTTGGTTAGTGTGTACAGCTTGTTGGCCATTTTGGGCACTGAATGCAAGATGTATCACATATAATATTCTTTCATAATCTGGGGTCATAAATTTAGGATAGCTAATGTCTACTTATGGTGAATGGATCGGTGGCTGGTGTGCATGTGAACCAATGTTTCCGCGTTTTATCAAATAGTTAAGAAATTTTTCATAATGATGAATCAAATATTTATTACAACCCATTTTTCGCTTCCCAGCAGTATGGAAAAACTTACCACCTTACAATATGAAAGCATTTTTATGTGTTGAAATTATTGAATTGTATTGGCCAGCAATGCGTACACCTTAAAAGAAAGGCATTCCCTTGTTTAGTTTCACAAAGAAACTACTCAAATTACTAAAACTTTGGTTTTATTGGTAAGATTATTTAAACTCAATCTTCAATAACTTTAATAATTCATGTTGCAATATTAGTCTTAAAACAATTCAATTCTTCTTTGTTTGTAGGATTACCTGTATAGAAAGTCACATATTCTAGTCCACTATTGCTTTCGTTCCTAAGCCTTCCAAGTTCTCCAAGGTTCAAGCACTTATTGCATGTTCTGTCGCACACATAGGTCCACACAGACCTTGTACTCTTCTCCGCAAGCACATTTAACAGGAAGAGAAATTCCCTGGAACAACCAGAGGCTTTCATGAATGACGGGGACAATTATTTATGGAAAATGCAAATTGAGTCAATGAATTGCACAAAAAATGACTCATCCAAAAAAAAAACCCAAGTAATGGTGACTAATCTGACAGTCAAGCTTGACATTCCCTTCTTTTAAATTATCATTAATCTTCAGAGCCTTGACATTTCCAAGAAAGCGCACACACTTTCAAGTAAAAAAAAAAAAAAAAGGCGCAACCAAGTACACAGAAAATGCAAGAATGCATAATGTGCTAGATGAGTCTTATCTTTACCCATGTTCAAGCATAAAATCCTTCCATCTTTGGACACAGCTTTGGCAACTTTTATGGGCCATTTTGCCAAATGATCAAATAGTTTCTAAGGAACTGCGTAATTTCAGCAAAAGAAAAAGGCAAAGCTAATCACTCTATTTACCTTCAGTTTTTCAATTTGGTCTAGCAGAGACTGCAAGTACTCAGTTTCTCCAGCTTTATCTGATAAAAGGCCATTGTGTTCCTCTTCCAGGGTCTTTATATCCATTTCTCTTAGCTCTGGCTGTAGTCACCCACACATTAAGAGAAAGGCATAGTTGTGAACTTGTGTTTGTATAAGAAAATATGAATATAGGATGGATTAAGTGCCACCATTCAATTGACTTTACTTAAAAGGTTCAAATGCTCATCAAGTTTCAAAGAACCTTGTGTTGAACATTCCAAATTACTCCAAAACACAAAACAACTTATAAGCTGGTGCAGAAACAAGATGGTGGCATCTTCTGAGATCCGACATTTAGGCAACATATAGTTACATTCTACAAACATTTCTGCACTCTTGGGACAAAAGAGGATATAGATATTTCGGCACTACCATGTAACTAAAAGCAGTCTGACACACACAGTTGCACCCCTGTTTGTGCTGCTGAGAAAACAACTGACCTTAAAATCATTTGCCTTGCACTTAACTTGCTCAAGAAACTGCTTCGTCTGAAACATAAAAGAATGCATGTGCAAATATTCAAAATGATCGACTTTTAGTCAATAAGATTACTATAGGAAATATCAGCTTCCCTTTGGAATATTCTTCCTGCTATTCTCTCTCTTGTGTTTTTTTTTTTTTTTTTTGTGGGGTGGGACTGCACAATGCTAAAATATGACTGGAAATCTTGCAGACATTATATATCTTTTCTTCCACTATAAAAAACAGAAACATCCTATATATTTGCAGCAATTATACATCTTTTATTCAACTAGAAAAAAAAATAAATAAAATGCTCATGCTCTGAAAAAATCTATTTGAAGAAAATAACTAAAACTAAAACTAGGGAATCAGAAATGGCCACAACTTTTTGAATAATCATAAAGAAGCAATCTCTTCTACCTTCTCTTCAGATATTCAAAGCAGAAGATAGTTGAACTACCAAAAGTGATCCCAATCCACTTCGACTCAAATTGAAATACCACGTAAGATACTCATCACAAATACAAATCAAATTATGTTAGTGGCTTCAAACCTCCTGAATGCCACACCAGGATTAATTGAATATATCTAAAGTCTGCCACATAGAGAATCAATTTTCTTTTAAACAAAACTATGTTTGAAATGATGAATTGTTAGATATAAAAAGTTACTTTTAGGCAAGCAGTTAACCCACATGTGAGAAAGACAATAAATTCGAGAAAATTCAAATTACCTTGAATCAATAATGTGATTTACAGATAGCTAATTCCCTTATAGCAGAAATTAATGAAAAATTTACATGTGCGATAGAAGTTACTATACTTAGTGAAGTTATACAGTCAGTATATGCTGCACCAAATTAAAAAACCAGAATAGATCTAAAAATACGGTAGACTATAGTACATAAACAGGTAACCTTGCTGTTCTCCATAACAAGTTTGGATTTCATTCGTGATATCTCATCGAGGTTGGCTTTAGCAGAGTCTAATTTCAGCATCAGGTTCTTCTTTGCTCCATTCTCCTATTACTCCAAAGATAAAGTTATAACCCGCATCCCCATAAATATTATGATCAGAGGAAGGAGTGTTGTACCAGATTGTCCATAATGAGGTCGCTGTCAATAGTAGCCTTCCCTGCAAGAGAAGCCCAACATAAGAGGAAGATAAGGATGTCATATTCTAGGTAAAAAAATATCCTTCAGAAACTTAATTTCAAAACGTATGACTGCAACCTATAGACAGATTTTCTTTGCACCGTGGATCAAGTTTAATATCTTGAACAAAGGGTAGCTTCCCAGGTTGTACCAAATCATATTTCAGCTGTTTCATAACCTATTTCACACACCTTTCTAAATTTAAATGCTTCTCCTGATCTATTAACATATTATCTAGCATCCTTTAACCCTACTTCAGTAACCTAAAGATTTATTTGAGGTAAAAATTTAAATGCCAAACATTTTTTGCTACTGATTTTGTTAGGTTTTAGTATTGGCAAATTTAGTGTCAAAACGTGTTTAAAGATTTAGGTTTAGGGTTTAAGTCAGTTTTAAAGTGTGGTTCAAGACTTTGTTAAAATTGAAGATTCGAGAGCTTTGATCGCAACCTCGATCATATTGCATTTGATCGAGATAGTTTTTTAAGTTTCAATTTGACAATTAGAACATCTTGATCCCAAGCACGATCGAAGGGGGATCAAATGAGGTCATGAAGTCATTTTAAAGTTCAAGTTCCAGAATACCTCAATCGCAATCATGTTCGAAGAGGGTTCGATTTAGGTGATGAAGAAATCAAAATTCAAGTTCTAGAATGCCCCAATTGCAAGGACGATCGAACCACGTTCGAACGCAGCTGAATCTCGATGTTTCACAAGTCTCATAGAAAGCCTCAATTGCAATCACGATCAAAGCTTGTTCGATCGACGCTAAGCCATGGTGTTTCACATAATGCCTTAATTGTAGTCTTGATTGAACCTCATTCAATCAAGATGATCATATAAGTCATAACTGAGACCCTCAATTGCAACCTTGACCATCGTTCGATCGCCCTTATGCGATCTTTGTGAAACCCGAATGCTCGACCAATCGAGACTAATTCCCGTTCGATCGAGACAGCTGTAGCTTGTTTAATTCCTGAATTGACTTACTCATTAAACATCAATTTTCTTCCCTTCTATATAAGACCATTGAGCCACGATTTTCATAAGGTGTGGAGGCACTTGTTTAATATTCATGGAAAGATACTAAACCTTCCTAAGCCTATATTGAAACACAAACCTCTCCTTGATTCTCATTAAACCACACAAAAGCTTTTAGCCATCAAAGTTCAGGGTTGTAAAGGAAATTTTATAAAAGAAAGGCTAGAGTTATGGAGCTACTGCGGTAGAAGACAAACGGGTCGTTTATTAGGTACAAGTCAGGTTCTTTACTGCAAATGTTTTGTAAGTATAAGACCAATTGTAATTAGTTATTCTATAGTGGATATTTTTTTTGGGGTTGGTTGCCCCTCGGGTTGTTGTACTTTTGAAGAGCTCTTCAAAAGGTTTACACTTCTTCAGCAAAATTCCTATATCAAATTCATTTTATGCTTTATTTGATTTTAGTGATTGTGGTTGTGGAATTTTTATTTGGTGGTGATTATTACAAACAGCTATTCACTCCCCCTCTAGGTATTGTTTGGGGTCTGTGTGAGTTTTTCATATTTGATACTTCTTCCAAGACTGAATGGTTAAATTACCATAACCCATTGATGTGTGAGTAACTTACCAATCAAATATAAAAGAAAAAGAAAAAGTTAATGATGCTCCTTCTACTCTTCCCTAAGTTCAGGAAAAAATCAATGGTTTGCATTTTCATTGATGTAGGTGCAATATATAAAAAATAATTACCAACTAATGTTGTAGAAGAGTTCCAATTAAAGAGATCAATTTTAACTAACTGAATACAATCCCCGATGACCATTTTACTTTGAGGAGAACTTCAAAGGCCAAAATAAAATAAAGGCGGGGCTTAGGTAAGAAGTTCACAACAGCCTAAACTACAGTAAAAATTCCAAGATCCATACCTTCAGTTTGACCTGTTTGCTCATCAATTCTTCCATTGACCTGTATAAAGTCCAATTAGTAGTTTATACTATGATTTGTTATCTGATAGAACTTAAAAACTCTTTCCTGAAAGAAAATCCAAGAAAGATAATTGAAGAAAGCAAAAAATCCTAAAAAATAGTATCATTAACAAACAACACTTCATGTAGTTTAAGGGAAAATTATTTTAGAGGTCTATGGGATTTAACCTTTTTCAAATTGCTCCCAAGGGTTTAATATTTGTTAAATCATTCCTTTAAGGTAAACGCCGTTATCAAATCACTCACCACGTACGTATGAAGCTATTAGGGTTTTTAACAGAGAAGTGTGACAAGTAAGCTTGTGGCCACGTCAAAGCAAGTAATTTATTGACATGTATACCCGTTATTGAGTCAGAAATAGTTAACTTCTCTATAATATTTTTAAAAAAATGTCACATCAGAAAGGAAAAAAAGAAAAGACCAAAAAACAAAAAACCCGACATGGTTAGGGGTGGCTAAACCACCCATCTAGCCTTTGAGTGTGGTTGAACTACCCCTCTAAGCTTTTGGAGGTGGTTCACAAAAAAAAAAAAAAAAAAAAAGGTTGGTTGGTGGGTGGGTGGCTCTCTAGCCTTTGGGGTGTTTGAACTACCCCCAAGAGGTGGACAAACCAATTGACTTTGCTACATCATTTAAAAAATGTCACATAAAAAAAACAAAAGACAAAACAAAAAAAAGAAAAAAGAAAAGTTCTTTGTTAAGAAAAGTAAGGTGGTTGGAGGTGGCCAGACAACTCCGTCTGGCCTTTGGGTGTGGCCAAACTATCCCCTCAAGTCTTTAGAGCCGATTTGGACAAAGCCTATATCGGGTGGTCAAGCTTCCTCAAAACTGGTATTTAGGGGTGGTCCAACCACCTCTTTTGAGGCAGTCAATTAAACCACCCCTTCAAGCCTTTGGGGTGGTTAAACTACCATTTTCAAACCTTTGGGGGTGGTTAGGACATCCCCTTAAGCTAGTTTTGGGGTAACCTAACACTTTAATGGCCTTTAGGGTTGTTGAGCCACCCTTGAAACTGGCATTTGAAAATGGCCAAACCACCCTCAAAGGCCAATTTTATGGTATGGTGAAACTAATTATTATTGACTCAACGATATGTACACGTGCTGATAAATTACTAACTTTGACGTGATCACAAGCCTACATGTCACTGTTTTATGTTAAAAACCCTATTTCATGTGTACAAAAAGAGTGATTTTACAACGAAGCTTACCTTGAGGAGTAATTTGATAAATGTTAAACCCTAGGAAGCAATTTGAAAAAAGATTAAACCCCATGGACCTCTACAATAATTTTACCATAGTTTAATTTTTTAAAATCACCAGTTGTCTTAAAAGTTTAGACTTTAGGAAAAAGTAAATTTAATTGTTTAATTAATATTCTAATCACGTATGAGCCCAAACACTCAATCAATAAATGAGGTTTAACACATGAAATATTTAATTGAAATTGAGAGTTACTACAAAAACAAAGTTCAAAATCAAAACCATTGCTCTGATACCATGTCAAATTATCAGCCGTCCCAATAGCTCAAATTAATAAGAAATGGTGAATTTAATTAAAATTCTAACAAGTTCAAATATATGTAGTTGAGAATACATGATGTAAAACCTAAAGTCTAAACTAAAACGATATAGCAAATCAATAGAGAGAGAGAGAGAGAGAGAGAGAGAGAGAGAGATATGCTAGATCTAAGCAAAAATCAATATCCATATTCCACAAAAGTGCATTCAAGAGAGGACTAGTAAAAGGAAGAGTTTAGGACAAGATACCAGGGAAATCAAGTACAGGCATTCAGCAAATACACAATCACAATATTTTGTGGGCTTGTGGATACAACTACACATGCACAGAGACACGTACACATCAGAGTCAGCCCGGTTATCACCTAGAGTATGTCTGTTCAGTGTACTATTTCAATGTTGGAAAATAATTCCTCAGCCTGTTCTTCGATTTAAGTTTTCCCAAAAATCAAAAAGTGAGGCACTGTACAATATGCTACTAAAGCAATTTAGAAAGAGCTCCAAAAAACACACTGCAGCTCTTTATTACCCTCTGCTGAGTCCAATTGGGCTCATAAGTATGATATAAAAGATTAAGGGGGAAAAAGAAGTGAAAAAAGTCTGATGTAGAGGAAAGTACTAAATCACGCTCTTCCAGTTCTCTGCTAAGTTTTTGAGACCTGACCCAATCCTAACAAAAAATTAAGAAGATCGACCATGAATTGAAGGTTGGAGTGTTGAACATAGAACATTAAAACTTACAAGAAGAGTACTATCAGAATCAAACCTGTTGTTGCCGTAATTTGGCATTCATATCCTCTGCAACCTTGGTGTAGTAAGTGCTGTTATTGTGTACAAATTGCATTGATAATCGTTAAACAATATTTCATGCACTTCAATTGTTGCAGGTTGTGCTTTGAATTACCTCTTCTCCATAACTTTGGCCGAAAAGTTGGCTCTTTCTTGTCGAATAAGCTCCAATGTCAGTTTATTAATGAATCAAGCTTAAAACCAAGAAAATAGCACATCGGTACCAAACTGTTTGTCCAGTTACTAATCAATCATGTGACATACATCTTTATATGTCAAAAAAATAAAAAACTGTATGTGGTACCCCTTATATGCAAACCATTTCTACGTTTCAAAGACTAGAATAAGGTTATTGAGTTGTTAACGATCATGATTCTCAAATCAGTTTCTCCTGTTTAACACCCCTATTTACCCCTCTCGAGGTAGTCCACTGAAATGTAATAAAAGTAACCTTCGATGAAACATGTTTATTATTCACGTACTTAACAGGAAATTTGGGATTTAGAATGCCTTGAGTGGCGGGTTGTCCTTCTTGTACAAAACTAAAGTATCTCTCTTCTTTTCCTTCTTTCTTTTTTGTCTTTTTGTGCAATTGTTAAGTTCTACGGTACTCAAATGAACCTTTGTGCTCTGATTATACAATTAACAGCTAATTGATAATTCTTCAGCAACTCCTGTAACTGTAAGATCTTCCTGTTCACCGTCACCATTCATAATCTTTTTCATATAATAAGACAAACAGATTCCAAAATCTCTACAACTTTGTACTACGAAGAATCTAACTATGTACAGAAGAAGCCAATCACTACAAAAAACTCTACAATTGGCCGCGTGTCTACAATACCTATTATTGTAGACACGCGTCCAATTAGCCACGTGTATACAGTACACGTGGCTAGAAGGGGGCGCATCACAGTTGGCCGCGTGTAATTAATTACACGCGGCCAACTGGACACGTGTAATTTATACACGCGGCCAATTGGCCGCGTGTATTTTTTACACGCGGCCAGTTGGCCGCGAGTATTTTCTACACGCGTCTAAGTAGCCACTTGTTTTAAATACACGTGGCTAATTGTTTTTATCAAATATAATATATATATATATACACGTATAATAGAGGCCACGCGGCCAGAATTTGCGAAGGTACGTAGCAGTCAATTCCCGCGCGCCACTGAACATGAGTTTCAAATGAAAAAAAAAAAAAAAAAAAACGTTAAATATACATGTTCTCTCTTTCTCTGTATCGCTCTCTCTCTCCTCTGTATCGCTCTCTCTCTCTCTCTCTCTCACGGTGTGTTCTCTCTCTCTCTCTCTGTCTCTTGCTCTCCCTCTCTCTCTCTCTCTCTCTCTCTCTCTCCTCTGTATCGCTCTCTCGCACTCTCTCTCTCTCTATCTCTCGCTCTCTCTCTCTCTCTCACGGTGTGTTCTCTCTCTCTCTCTCTCTCTCTCTCTTGTATCGCTCTCTCTCTGTCTCTCGCTCTCCCTCTCTCTCTCTGTCTCTCGCACTCTCTCTCTCTGTCTCTCTCTCTCTCTCTCTCTCTCTGTATCTCTCTCTCTCTATGTATCTCTCTGTCTCTCGCTCTCTCTCTCTCTGTATCTCTCTCTCTCTCTACTGAACTTGTTCGTACGTGTGTTTTCCTCATCTTTCTTCTTTCTTTCTTTTTCTTTTTTTTTTTTCAGTTATTATATTTTTTTCCTCTAAAAATAAAGAATTAAATTAAAAATACAATCAATTTTTTAAAAAATAATTAAATACAGATTTAAATTAAATAAAAAATTATTTTTTAATTTTTTTAAAAAAACATATTGCCACGTGTATAATAATACACGCGGCCAACAGTTGGCCGCGTGTATTTTAATACGCGTGGCCAACTGTTGGCCACATGTATTTTAATACACGCGGCTAATTGTGCAGTTAGTCTCAACCAGATTTATCGCGTGTATTTACGTGGTCACTTGCACGCGGTCAACAGTTCGTCATGTGTATAGTGATTGTACACATGGCGAACTGCAAGTGGCGAAAAATAATTTTTTTTTTTTGTAGTGAGTACAGAAATAATGACATTAAGAAGTAGAATATTACAATCGCATAACCATACCAGGTAAAAAAGGAAGTATAATTATGACATAAGATCACTCTGTCATCTTTCATATATCTGACTACCAATCTATGTACATCTTATTGTACAGTTGGTACATTGAAGGAAGAGTGGCTAGTGAGCAGGTGCCTATGTTGCTACACGTATTAGCTCTCCATTTAAAAGCATGGCACAGATATTAAGCAAGTTAGTGGACAGAAAAAAGGGACAGCATCCCTAGAATGCTAAGCATCACTTTTTCCAGGAATGGAGAAAAGTACGTCATAACAAAATAAGAGGCTCTCTTCTTTCAAATATTAATTACTTCTTTGTATATGTTTCAGAGATATCTTGAGCAACACATGGATTTACGACTAGAGGCTTGAACATAGACGTGTGCGCACGCAGACAAAGGGGACGGGGGCACCTGCGTAAGTGTGGATGAATCAGACTCCAGAGAGGCAATCTTTCTCTGTTTTTCCAAAATCTGGGAGCATATTTTGTTAGAATATGTAAACATATTATATCATACTAACATGCGCAGCGAAAATAAATAAAATGACAAGGATCTAGGCTTATCTTTAGCCATATTTGCTCAAGCATTTCCACGATCCTTCTGAAGAACAAGAAAAGTTATTTGAGGAATCTTCTAACCTATGCCTATGATTGAATTGCCGTACTGATGGTGTACACAGACTGTTTATTTATAGGTTAGGTCAGGGACTCTCAAATATGGTAAATACCGTATTGTTCCTCCCATCAAGGAAACAATATTATTAATTGATTTTTAAATCAATTAAACGATTCCATTACGGTAATCTAAATTAATAGAAATTACCATAACCAAAATACCGTATATTATATTTATAATAAATATAATAAACACCGTATATGTGGCATATAGGCCATATATGGAGATAATATCTTACATATTTGACCCTTTGCCTTCATCATTAGGTCAGTATCTTCTTGGAGCTGCTTTGTTTCAGATTTTGCTGAAAAATAATGATAAAAAGCTTAGAATGTTAGCAAACAAGGATAAAAATTAGACAGCTTTAAGAAAGAGATGCATGTCATATGTTTTTCATTCCAGAATTCAATAAATTTATCTAACTCGAATGCTGAAATGAGGACTGCAGAATAACAACAATAATATTGATGATGATAATAATAGCAATAACAACAGCAATAAATACAATATAACAGTAATAGGCATCCAAAAATAACTGCAAAATTATAAAAAACCAAAAATAGTACTCATTCCAAACTACTTTGTAAATAATCATGCTTGAAAACCTTAATCATTGATAAATAAAACAAAAAGGAAAAGCAAATAGCACACAGAGAGTACAGAATCAAGAAGGCCTTTAATAGTTCCTAAGAAATTAAATCTCTCCGTATACCCTAGATTAAACAAGCCAAAGGAAGTTATATAAAACCCTATATCACCGGCAAATTTATGTTTACTTTTCAAGATCTATTAAGATTCCTTACAAACTATTCATTCTTTTAACCAGACAACATACTACAAAATGTTTGGCTTAATATGCATTAGAATTTTTCAGAAAAATCAGTACAGAACATATTCACATACAATGAAACTGTATACAAATAAACATGCATTCATACATACATGTAGGAAAACAATGTGAAGAAGATAATTAAGCACGCTGACCAGAATTGAGATCTTTTTCCATGGTTTGAATAGTGGTTAACTGCATTTGCTCTTCGACAGAAATCTTCGCCGCTTGATCCTCCACATCTTTCAATATTCATTCCAGTCATTGTTACAAATCGCTGTACACTCTCGAACTCATTTAATTACTTTTCTGATTTTAAGAGAGAGAGAGAGGGAGGCACCGTTCATCTGAGAGCGCAGAGTCTTCATGTACTGCAAGTACTCGTCCATCTGCGAATTCACAGAGAAATGCAATTCAGACTAAAATTCTGTTCTTCGAATTGGAACCAAAATTGGTTTAGCTGAGAGAGAAAGGGAAAGATTCTATTTAATTTGATCAAACCAACCTTATGATTGCTCCAGAGAGAGAGAGAGAGAGAGAGAGAGAGAGAGAGAGAGAGAGAGAGAGAGAGAGAGAGAGAGAGAGAGTTTTTAGCCTTTTAGGTATTTGGGAAATGGGTAATAGAAGAATGGAGAAGATTTTGGAGGGAAAAAGCAGTTTTATAGTAGTACGCGCACAACCGCTACGTCGTCTTCCGATTACGGTAATTTGAAAAATATATACGTACGCGCACAACCGTTACGTTGTAATATATATATATATATATATATATATATATAAAGACAATTGATCGGGATATGATGATGCACCCCGAAACACATGATGACTGGACAATTTATCAATATATAATCAATGATCATGCACTCCAAATCACATAACGATTGCGAAATTGATCAGTATGTGACCATGTACCCTGAAGAATATTAAAGTGGGGTAATTGGTCAAGTTTGCGGCCATGTACCCCAAGTCTAGATCGGGCAATTGACTAGCATGCAGTCATGTATCCCGAATTATACCGAGCAATTTTGTCATGAACCATAAATTATATTGAGCAATTGATCATGGACAACATATTAGATTAGATTACATCGGACAATTAGTTATATGCCCCACTCACTCACTCAAAAAACTTAAATTGGACACATTCTAAAGAGAGGAGATTTTGGTGTGAGAAACAAGCCGAAACTCGACTCTATTTATAAACTTTCTCTAGTAGTTACAGTGCTTGGTCAACTGAGAATTGGGCTCGATCAACCAAGTTCTAATGAGACTACGGACGTTGAGGAAAAAGCAATGGACTTCATATTGAGGTTGCCCAATAATTTAACGAGTACGGATCTTATGAGACTACAGATATTGATGAAATGTTACTATTCCTTCTTGGGTTATCACTCTTAGATTCTGAATTTTTTATAAAGAAAGAAGAATGTAATACCCCGATTATTAATTAGGGTTAACTGAACTTTAGATCGGCAAATGGGTTAAATAAGGATTGTTAGAGTTCTTTTGAAAAGAAAAATCTTGACTTTAGTTTCAGTTGAACATTTGAAGTGGGATAGTCGAACGTTCGAGTCAAACCCTAGTGTCGAAAGTTCGGTGTTGGATGCCTAAACACTTGACCGTTGTCCCGTAGCACATCCCAGACGATCAGATCGTGTGTCACAGAATACACCAAACATTCGATCAAACAGCCGAATGTTCGCTCAAAACCCTAAGACCATTGAATAAACAGTACACACCAAACATTCAACAAAAGTAGACCAAACGGTTGACAAGTGGCAAAATTGTGTAAAAGCAGCTCATCCTTATTCTCAAACGTTTGGGTCAGTAAATACCACTCCCCTCTGCCACTTTAGCTTATTTACACACCCTTCCAATAAGTTTTCTTCTAGAAGTAATGTGAGAGAGTACCTTGGTGGAGAAGTAGTATTCTTGGCCCTTTCTGCTTTTAAGAAAATAACTTTCCTATCCCAACTTGTTTGATTTGTTGTTTTATGTTGTTGGTTTGTTTTCATAGCATAAGTTCTTAGGTTTAATTGTTTAAGCCTTTTAATGGTGTTGTTGGCTGTAACACTAGCTTAATGATGGATTAACATATTAATGATGTTGAATGTATCTTTTTCTACATGGGCTCATTATTTTGGCTTATGACTTTGTTATAGATCATGTTAAAACCTGAGGACTTGCCTAGAATATGTTTTCTAACGTTTTGGTTCGGAAATAGGTCTTTGCCAAGCACCAAATGTTCGACCCTGCTTTGGGTTAACGTTCGATGTCAATACCGAACGTCCAACCTCTTATGTTTGAACGTTCGACGGTTGAGCAGTGAGCCTATTTTGAGCATATTAAAGTTTAGGGCTTGTTTTAGCTCGAATTTATAACTAATGGTTGGTTTTTTTTTCATATTTTAAAGTTGTGAAGCCTCAAGTGGATTTTATGGAAGTACCCTACGATATAAGTGAGTAAAACTAACACTGATAGTTGTTATTATTTTCTTCCCGCATAGCATGACTATTTATGTATTTTGAAATGCCCTAGTGAAATTAATTAATTTAATGGTTTGTCTCCAGCCATATTTCCTACAGAACAAGATTCAGGGATCTCACTCTCTCATAAGAAAGCCTGCAATATAAGACTTTGGGGTAATTACCTTTTTCCCCCATGAACTACCAAAAAATGCGCAATGCCCCCATGAACTACCAACTCGACCAAAATAGAGCATTCAACTACCAAAGACAACCATTTTCCCCCCTTCCGTCAGTCAAAGGGGTTAAAACAAACGGTCAACGGGTCATGTGCCGTTTTATATGGGGGCATGTTGGAAGATGATGGTAGTTCATGGGGGGAAAAGAGGAAGATGGTGGTAGTTCATAGGAGGAAAAGAGGAAGAAAATGAAGGTAAAACGGCGTGTGACTGACAGAAGGGGAAAAAATGGTTATCTTTGGTAGTTGAATGCTCTATTTTGGTCGAGTTGGTAGTTCATGGGGACATCGCGCATTTTTTGGTAGTTCATGGGGGGAAAAGGTAATTACCCCTAAGACTTTTCACTTACGTATAGAAATAACTTACTAATTTAAAAACCCACAATCTCAAAATCAACCAGAGCAACTAAAACATCATAACATAGATAATTCTCACAATTTTACGGTCAAAGACCAGTCATCAACATAACATAATATTACAAACCAAATCAAAGAGTCATAAAATCACATAAGGTTTCAAGGCCTAGTCTTAAGAAGGTAAAGCAAATGTACATGTGTTATGTTATGTTATGTTTCTTCACATGGCTTATATGTTATCTTGATCATCATATACATGTGTTATATAGGGATTGTCATCTAGGTAAATTTAGACGACCGAGTCTTGAGCCTACAATAAGTGACAAAGGAACTAATTATGGGTTATTGGGATTAATCAACATGAAAAACCAAAATAGATATCATGTTCAAGGTTTCGTGTATTTGTTTCCATTATTTTATGCTTTCTTGAAGTGCATTAACTTACTAGATACTATGCTAAATACTTTGAGAAAAAAAAGAATTAGAGAAGACACCATACATAACTTGTTTATGGAAATCAATATCAATAGCTTAAGGAGTAGATATCATGTCCTTAGGTTGGCAAACATTAAGTATCTAAATCTAGTTTGTAGCATTGTGCAAGTTATTTACTTGAAAGAAGATGATTAGTGGTAAATATCAAAGCCTTAACTTATTTTCTTTCAAGCCTTTCATTTGTTTATTTTATTTTATTTTTTATCTTCGGCCACCTACCACCCACATGGCCCAAGGGCGAAACCCTTTTTTCCCTCTCTCTCTCTCTCTCTTTGGACTTGTAAGGTGGCCGAACCACCCCCAAGGACCAAACCCTCATCCTTTCTTTATTTCTTGCTTTTTCTTATTCTTTTTTTTTTCTTAATTTTTCTTTTTCTCTCTCTCTCTCTCTCTCTCTCTCTCTCTGGCCTTGTAATGTCGCTGAACCACCTCAAATGACCAAACCCTCACCCTTTCTTTCTTCTTCTTTTTTTTTTTTCCTCTCTCTTTGGCCTTGTGGAGTGGCTGAACCAACCCCTGTTTGGCCACCCTTTGGCCAAAATTTGGGGGTGGGGGGCATTTTGCCCTAAGCCACTCCTTCATATATTTCATTTTCTTTTTCTTTTTTCTAATATTTTAAACTTTTATTTTATTTTTAAATTTTATTATTTTTTTTAATTGAAAATATGACACATAGCAAGAGTATTATAGGAATATTTCAACAAAAATAGTATTTTTGATACTCTTTGGTAGTTCGTAGGACTTGAGTGATGTACTTGGTAATTTATGGTGCTACTTTAAAAATGGCTGATAGTTTGAGGGGCCTTTTTATAATTAACCCAATATTCTTATACATTACCATATTGCCATATTTGTGATGGAATATTTTCATAATATTCTCAATATATTATAGAAATATTATCCACATATTATGGTAATATTTGCTACCGTATTAGCTATTGTAAATATGCTAGGAATATTTTGTGATTTCTATAATTATTGTACCCCATTTTTCTTTTTCTTTTTTTTCCTGGTGTCATTATATTATACATTTTTCAATTAAATCATAAATACAACCTTCTCTTTCACAGTTTTTTGTGATGTCTTTTTCTTCACTTAATAAGGAAAGAATCTTCTTAAAAATCATTAATCATCCTCAAAATATAGAGCTAGCTAACTTTTTCATTTTATTTCCTTGTCCATATATTTTTTCATGTATGCTTCTCCTTGTATCTTTCTCCTTTTATAGATCTCTACTTGCAAAGCTATAAATAAACCAGTCCGTTCGACAACCTACTTGATACCTGCTTGGTTTATCTTGATCTGAACTCGAGCTTGATACTGTAGAAACCCACTCGTTACTGTTGAGACTCATTCGATTAATAAGTGATATATACCCAACTCGCTTAACAAAATTTGATACCCAACTCGCTTAACAAAACTTGATAGGGACTCGTGAACTCAACTCGTTTAAAGCTCGACCAGATCATTCGCCCGGCTCGTTAGCTCGTTCGTGTATGTATGTACGTATGAGTGTATACATACACACACACACACACACAAAAATATATTAATATATTACCAAAAATGAGTTATATAAATTTAAGCATGTATATTAATATTAAGTAATATATGTTATATATGTTCCTTAATAGTTAGTTATATGTGTATGTATTAGATAACATATTAACTAGTTAAGTAATTATAGTATAACATATTAATTATAATACTTTGATAATAGTATTTAATATGTTAAACTAACATATTAAATTATTAATAGTCAACATATAACAATATATATTAAGTTATTATCACACATGGTTAACAATAGTTATATATTATATTTATATTATAGTTACTTAGTTATAGAGTACATTAGACTTATTACTTGCTCACATTATACATATACTATATTTTATACTCTCTAGTTATATAATAGCTTAGCTTGAGCTTTAATTGAGCTGAGCTTGTCGAGTAATCCAACTCGGCTCGAATGATATTCTCAATGAGTTCGAGCTTGAATTAGCCTGAGTTTTTAAACGAGCCGAGCTTGGCTCATAAACGAGTTCATAGCTCGGCTCGAGTTCGAGCTCGACTCATAAACGAGCAAGTCTTGAAATTTTAAAGCTCAGCTCGGTTTGATTACAGCCCTACCTAGGGTCATCTCGATAAAATTTAAGGTTTAAGTCGATAAGTTTAAGTGATGCTCTTTTCTTATATTTAAATATTAATTAAAATAAATTTATTTTAATATATATATATATATATATATATATATATATATATATATATTTAACAGTCAATTAGAACACTTTCTTCTATTTGTAAAAATGTATTTTAAAACTTTTTTTTAATAACTTATTAAATATAGAATGACTTATCACTTTATCCAAAGACATGCAATAATAAGATTTAAAGAAAAGTAAAGAGTAAAAAAAGGAAATAAGTTATATAAAGATTGATGTGTAATAGAGCATAATGCAGAAAAAATTGTTGGACATTGAAGATTCACCGATGGTGTAATTCTATCTATTATACATAACGCAAACAATGACAATTTATGCACTTAGAAAACTTTTCATATTTTTCTAAACATTCAATTCAACTAAACGTTGGAGAAAAAATTATATAGTTGGATTAGTTTCATGAATGTAAAAATGAGGCTTTTAAAAATAGTAAATAAGTAAGACTTTTCAAAAATTTATAAATATTTTTTTTGAATGTGAATAATGAGACTTTCAATTTATAATTATTTTTACCATAATTGAGGGCTTTAGTTAGAAATTATTTATGAAATATTCACCATATTAGAGTCTTAATATATTTTGGAAATAACATTCATTGTACAATTATTAAGTGAGAGAATTAATTAAAGAATTTTATTAAAATTTTACTATATTAGAGCCTTAAAATGCTTTTTTGAGCCTTTATTTATTTATTTATTTTTTAAAAAAATTTAAACTTCTTGTATAATTATTAATTGAGAGTCTTATCCAATTGAAGGTTTTAAGCAACCGCCTAAATCACCTAGAGCTCGAGCCGCCCACTGGCCTTTACAATACCATTATCTAAGGGGGAGACGGTACTTTTGAATGGGCCCTCTCATTGATCTAATTGAGATGCAGATGATAACGGCCTTGTTTGTAAAACACCGGAGCAGAACACAGTAATGCGGGTTACTGTTCATGTACTTTTTTTTCTTTTTTCTTTTTTCTTTTTTCTTTTTTTTAATACCAATCAATATCAAAACATTATCATTTTTTTCACTTTTTATATCACATGAATAATTTTTTATTACTATTCAAATAAAAAAATTTATTACAATACATTTTTTTTTCACTTTTCTATACAAATTTTTTATTTTATTTTATATCACATCATCACTTTTTACTAATTTTAAAATTAACTACTCACTACTTTATTCTGTATGTGTCTTTGCCCACGTGTCCAACTTTATAGTTGGGCAAAGAATAGACAAGACAAGCATTGTACGGCTAATCTTAGACTTCTGCTTTCGAATTTCCTCCTCAAGCTTCTCTTTGTTTCTCAATTTTCATCATCCAAGGTTGAGTAAAATCACAACCCAGCCACCCCATCGAAAAATCAGAGACACTCAGAAACTAAGAGCGATCAAGATAGAGCTCCAAAACTCAATCACAACCCAGCCACCATGAGGCACAACATGTAAAATAAATAAATAAATAACCCAAATCTTATATTTTTCAAATATTTTTTTAAAAAATAATATGTCACAATCCCATACCACGTATTAGAGCATTGACAGTCATGAAAAAAAAAAAAAAAAAAAAAAAAAAAAAAAAAAATCATACTGACTAGCAGTTTCTATGGTCTACAAGGCGACAACTTTTTGATATTGGCAATTCTAAAGAGAAAATTCCAACCGACAGAAGATGTGGCCAAGAAGAATGTTTAGGACCACTTAACTCTTACGTCGGAAGATATCTATACGTGCGTAAGAAGATTTTCCTGTTTAGAGCATTGAAAATGTTTTTTGTACGACCTGATTCTTACGCAATTCAAGAAATATTGGTAGGACCATGCATGCATACACATCCTGAGACATATATATAAGGTCAATTTTGAATGGCCCCTCTCATTGATCTAATCGAGATGCAGATGATATCAATAGAGATGAATAACGACAGACAAAACAAGCATTGTACGCCTAATCTTAGACTTCTGCTTTCGAGTTTCCTCCTCAAGCTTCTTTTTGTTTCTCAATTCTCTTCATCCAAAGCTGAGTAAACCACCCCATCGAAAAATCAGAGACACCCAGAAAACTAAGAGCGATCAAGACAGAGCTCCAAAACTCAATCACAACCTGGTCACAGAAATCTGCAAGGCACAACATGTAAAATAAATAAATAAACTCAAATGCTATATTTTTTAAAATTTTCTCTTCAAAATTTGCTCCTCAAATTATGTATCACGGTCCTATGCTATATATTAAAGCATTTTTAGTAGCCTCATTAAAATAGTTATTTGGGTGAGTCAATTTAATGAAAACACTAAAAAATTACTCTCAGCAGTCTCACTATTATTCACTCACTAACTCTTACCAATTTTGTTTTTTTTCTTTTTATCTCACATGATTACAGTAAACTTTTTTTCTTTTCTTCTCTCAATTGTCACTTTTTTTATTTTTTTATTTTTTTGTTCCTCCCATTTTTGTCCATTTTGCAGAGATACGACTCAAATCCACGGTCTCAAAATTCAAAAAAATACTTCATAGATTTTCTGGTCCTAAATCTTGCAGATTGATTCGAGATGGTGAAAAAGGAAACTATTTTTTTTTTTAATCAAATCTTTTAGACTTTTACTGAGTTATGAGGTATCATTAATCATTTTTAGTGCTAGTTTTTTTAATTGCAATTTCTGTGTTGACCGTTAGAATAGAACAAGTATTTAAAGAAAAGACAAATATTCAAAAAAGATTAAATAGAAAAATAATAAAGAAATCTGAAAAAATATTATTTAAATTGAATGGTAATAGTAATAGTTTTTTTTTATTTATTATTCTTTGAACAATGTTGGAACTTCTTCATTGATAAAAAACAACAAATCCTCAAAAAAGGATCTAGGGACAAGAACTGTCTCTAAGTAGTGCATGCAAAAAAGCCTCCTCTTTTTTATTGTACCTGCGAAAATCATCAAGAGATTCCGTTGATTCCTTGAAAATAGTTTGAGGGAGAGTGAAAATATTATCAAAGATAAAAAGATTTCTTCGTAACCAAATTCTTCTAGAGATCACTGCCATAAGATCTAAATCTTCAGATGAGAAGCGCTCTATACAGTACTCCAAAAGCTGCATAAAATTATCTCCCATGAAAGAACACTTCTGAAATGACACTAAACTCCCACCCCAGACATCTTGAGCAACTAGACATTTTCAGAGGACATGAAAACCTATTTCAGATTCACTACTACAACAAGGGCAAAGATTAGAATCCACAATTTTACACCTAAATAAATTGCTCTTAGTGGGAAGTAAACCATTACACGCACACCACATGAAAAGCTTTACAGGGTTTGGAACTCTCAAATTCCAAATAACAGACCAGACTTGCAGTCCGCCCGCCTCCTGTGATGTACCACCCAAATTGCGATCATTAATTTCCATTCCCAAGTGATATGCACTTCGCACTGAAAAAACTTCATTCTTTGTACCTCGCCACACAATTCGATCCGATGGAAGAGTAGGACTCCAAGGAATAGTAGCAATAACCTTAGCCTCTTCCAAACTAAAAACAGCATTAATAAGGCTAGTATTCCACCGCCGTAAATCGGAATCAATAAGAGTTGAAACAGCCGAATCTGCAGAAATCACCCTTGGGGGAGACTGTACCAAAAAAGAAGTAGATGTAGTTAAAACGGTGAGGTTGTTGGGGTATTTTTTAAAAAGCGGCTCACCAGAATAGAGAAAAATAATTTTTAACTATTTTAATTAATAAAATTTAGTGAGGCTATTAAAAATGCTTAACATTGGCAAATAAAAAAAAAATTAAAAAAAAAATCATGCAACCTAGCAATTTCTATGGCCCACAAGGCGACAGCTTTTTGATATTGATAATTCTAAAGAGAAAATTCCAACCAATAGAAGACGTGGCCTAGAAGGATCTTTAGGAATTAGGACCACTTAACTCTTACGTTGGAAGGTTTCAATGTTTAGAGCATCCCAACAATTTTTTTTATAGCCTTTTTTCTTTTTTACAGAGAAAAAATATTAAAAAAATTATAAAAAATCACGCACAGATATTTTATCGATATTTTAAACATTGAAAATACTAAAGTTCTAGTTAATGTGTAAAAACCAGAAGAGCTTTTCAATGTGTTATTTTAAAAATAAAAAAAAAAAAGTATTTTTATTTCATTTCTTATCTATTATCCTTTTGCCTTATATTAAGAATTGCGTTGAAATTTTGTAAATAATGTAAGGATATGTAGAAACTTATATTTGTAAAGAAATAATATTTAATTGATATAAAAAAAATATAAGAAGATATTATAAAGTGTATTTTGTAAACGAAGTAAAAAATAATCTTATTTTTTAAATTTTTAATTAAAAGAAAAAAACCTGCTGTAAATGCTTTAACGTAGTGTCCTAGTGACTAGGGAGGCACTGTACCGTTCTTCTTATTGAGTATCAGATTAGTCTTATTTAATCTTATTTAATCTTTTACAAGCCAATTATTTGTGTTATGTCATTTTCAAATATTATTTGTTTACAAATATAAATTTTTAGATATCCTTACATTATTCATCAAATTTCAATACAATTTTTGATATAAGGCAAAAAGAAGTTAGATGAAAAATAAAATAAAAATATTTTGTATTAAAATAATGGATAAGGAAGCTTTTTTAGTTCTCTATACATTAGGTAGAACTGTAACATTTTTAGTACTTAAAAAACCGATAAAATATTTGCTTTGTGTATTTTTTGTATTTATTTTAATGTTTTTTTTCTGTAAAAATAAAAAAAAAATTAAAGACTATAAAAAAATAAAAATTGTTGGGATGCCCTAAACATGAAAATCTTCTTACGTATTGAAATCTGACGTAAGAGTTAAGTGGTCCTGATTCCTAAAGATCCTTTAGGCCACATATTCTGTCGGTAGGAATTTCCTCTTTTAGAATTATCAATATCAAAAAGCTGTCGCCTTGTGGGCCATAGAAACTGCTATCTGTACGAATCAACTGCCATTTTTGTTTAAGTCTAAATTTCATTACGTCCAAGGTGACCACTGGATGTTTGAATAAGACGCACAAAATAATACAAAAAAGAATTGTAATATATCTAACTACAAGAAACGGCCGGGGATACAAAAAGATAGGGCAATGGACCGCCTTAGGTGATTTACGTGGTTGCGTAAGGCTTCTAATTTTTTTTTTTTTTTTTTTTTTTTTTTTTTTTTTTTTTTTTTTTTTTTTTTTTTGAAAAAGGCGTAAGGCTTCTAATTGAATGAGGCTTTCAATTAATAATTATATAGTAAATTTATAATTTTTTTTTTAAGACTTAAAAGTACATTTTAAGGTTCTAATTTGATAAAAAATTTAACAAAATACTCTTTAATTAAGACCCACTTCGTACGATGCTTGTTTTGTCTAGTCTTTGTTCAGCTTTATTGTTATCATCTGCATCTAGATTACATCAATGAAAGGCCCTTTCAAAAGTGTCTCCCCATTAGATGACCTAAATGAATAAGGCCACTAATTAATAATTATACAGTAAATTTATTTTATTTCTTTTTACAAATAATGGCTCAAAAAAAAATATTTTAAAGCTCTAATATGATAAAAAAAATTAATAAAATACTCTTTAATTAAGGCATTCACTTAATAATTATACAATAAAAATTATCTAAAAGACAAATTTTAAGACTCTAATATGTTAACAATTTAATAAATAGTTTCTAACTAAGGTTCTCAATCATTGTAAAAGTAATAATAAATTGAAAGTCTTATTATTCACGTTAAGAAAAAACATTTATAAATTCTTGAAAAGTCTTACTTATTTACTATTTTTAAAAGCCCCATTTTTACATTTATGAAATTAGTCCAAGTTGCATAATTTTGTCTCCAACGTTTATTTGAATTGAATATTTAGAAAAAATATGAAAAGTGTTCAAAGTGCATAAATTCTCATTGTTTGTGTTGTGCATAATAAATAGAATTACACACCCTCAGTGAGTCTTCAAATGTCCAACAATTTTTTTTTCGCATTATGTTCTATTATGCATCAATCTTTATATAACTTATTTTTATTTTTCTCTTTATTTTTCTTTAAATCTTATTATTTTATGTCTTTGAATCAAGTGATAAGTCATTCTATGTCTAATAAGTTATTAAAAAAAAGTTTTAGAATACATTTTACAAATAGAAGAAAAGTGCTCTAATTGACATGTTAAATAAAAATATGAGAAAAATACAATTAATTCTTCAAAAGTTTGATCACTTTTTTTATTTTACTTCCAATGTTTAAAACTTTACAATGTGCATTAACAAAATTTTCAAATTTGTTAACGTGGCCAATTCGTTAGCGATTTTCGATTACACCGACAGAAAAGGTTAATTTTTTTCATATGAACTTTTCCATTTTACTATTTTACTCTCGGTTAGACGTGGCCAGTTACTGAATTGACCTTCAAATATTTCGCGCCGGACGACCCGGCCTGATCTTGTTCTCATTCACTCATTGCGTTTTCTTTGGCCGTCCATGTTCCTCTCTTGAGGGCTCGAACTAGAGGCTTAATCGCTCCCGACGCAGCTATGTGCTCCTTGTTCCTCGTCGCACAGTGAGAGATTCAAAATCGTTGTGACGCCGTTTTCTTGGATCTGAGGATCAGCAGAAGAGACCAACAAAATCAACGGCTTCACCGCACCCGCTTTGGCAATTTTAAGCCTATTTTCTGGCTTTTCTTGGCGAGGAGTCTGATCTCCATGGCCGCTTACTTTTGCTCCTCAATCGAACAGAACTCTAGGTTCGAGACGAGTTGGCGGATCAGCTCGTCCGAGTTATCCGCCGCGCAGGAGATGAGGAGTTGCTGGCTCTCCGAAGAAGCGGTCTGAAACTCACCGAATCTTTCGCTGTTACAGTCGCTAAAAGCTGGTGAGTCGTCGTTCATACACAAATCACTGAAGTTCCGCCCCATGCATGTGTAATTCGCCCCCCTTTCCATCTCGATGGCCTCAATTCGGTAATTGGCAATGTCTAACTGAGGGTAAAATGGAGAAGCTTGCATAGAAGAAATTATGTACGGAGCACGTGAGGTCATTCTTGTTAGAGTAAACGAAAATCACTAACAGATTGGTCAGATTAATAAATTTAGAAATTTCATTGGGCACATTACAAAGTTTTAAACATTAGAAGCAAAATTAATTAAAAAAATGGTCAAACTTTAGGGATTAATTATATTTTTTCCTATAAATATTAAAATAAATTTAATGTAATTAATATTTAAATATAAGAAAAAAAACCTCACTTAAACTTATCGACTTAAACCTCAAAATTTATCGAGCCGCCCTAAATGGTATGGTTCTTATTTGGATAATTGTATAAGTTTTGTAATGTGTAACGAATGGTTTGTGTAACAAACCATGTTGGTGTTTATTCGGCTAACAAGCACTATTAGGAGGCTACTTTTGTTGTGTTTATCCACTTGATGAAAATTCATATTTGGGTGTATGAGGCTTGGTATCTTGTTTGTATGTTTGGTTCTTTATCCAAAAAATAGGAAATATGCAAACTATATATATATCTTGTTTAATTTCACTCAAACTGATATTTCTTTGCAAAAAAAAAAAAACATTATTTTTTTATGTGTATTAATTTTACTTTCCAAATTTCTTTCAAGAATAAGAAAATTATATAAGAGACTTTCATATTATAGCTCATTAATATTCTAAAATGAGTGAAAATATTTTAAGTATGCAAGCTTGCTAATAGTTTTTTTTTTTTCTTGAAAATTCCATATTTTAAGAGATTATGCCTCATCCATTTGCAAGGTGATGACAAAAATGACAAGTGCCGCATTATTGCAAATAGTTTTTAGCAACTGTGAATAGATTTTTTTCTTTCATGGAAAGTTTCAGGTATGCGATCAAATCTTTACATTGATTTATTTTCTAATTTACCATTAATAATAAAATTATTTATGAAATTTTTATATTTAAATTGTTCTTTTAAATTATGTGCTCATAAATGTTTATATTTATTTTTTTTAGATATATTTTAACTGTATAAAATATATAATTGTAGTTATCGGAAATTATGAAGAATAATAATTTTATAAGCCCTGGTTAATTTTAAACGAATTCGTGCTGTGGTGAATTTAATGAATCTGCCTATAGATCATTTGACGTTATATGAAATATATAATTGCAGTTTCGTTTGAAACATTTATTTATTTCATTTTTTCAATTTTATCTTTTAATCTTGTCCACAGTTAACCAAAAATCACTACAAAAAATATGGTTTTTTGCCACTTGCAGTTCGCCACGTGTACAGTCACTATACACGTGGCGAACTGTTTGCCACGTGCAAGTGGCAACGTAAATATACGTGGCGGATCAATGTGGCACTAACTGCACAGTTGGCCGCGTGTATTAATGTACACGCGGCCAACAGTTGGCCGCGTGTATTATTGTACACGCGGCCAACTGGCCGCAGTATAAATATTATAAAAAAAATATTATATATTTATATATATTTTATATAAATATTATATATATATATATATATATATATATATATATATATATATATATATATATATATATATATAATTTATATATTCTTTTTATATATTATTTTATATATATATTTTTTTTTACTAAAATTCTCCAAATTTATTTCATCCAAAAATATCACAAAATCAAATTGCACTAATTAATCAAAACAACAATATTTAAAAATTCGAATACCATGTACTAATAAACATATTCATTACTAACAATAACTACTTACACAACAATATCAACAAATTTTTAAATCTTGATTTAATAAAGTTATTCGTGACTAACAAAAAAAATATATATACAAAATATCTACAAATCTGGAGGACGTCGCTGCGGATCACGAGGTGCAGTCCCAGGCGTGACCTCGCCAACTGTCGATTGTCCCGCAAGAGATGGTGTAACGGGCGATGGAGTCCCGAGAGGGGATTGTTGGCTCAGCAATTGTCCAGAAGGCGACAACGAACCAACCGTTGTCGCATTACCTGCAAGTAATAAAAATAATTAACCTACATAATATTATATGCAAATTTAAACAAATAATGAGAACAAATTAAAAATAAACCTAAATGTATACATAATATGAACCATACCTGCAGGCGCACTACTAACAGATGACGTACTACCTACGTGTGCGGGTGAAGACTGCTGAGCACCAGGGCATACGAACGATAATCCTGTAGAGGACATGAAGGCCTCAAAATGTCGCATGCGCTGCTCCATAGCATCAAAATGTCGCATGCGCTGCTCCATAGCATCAAACTGTCGTATGCGCTGCTCCATGCTGTCAGCCCGCTCTCTCTCGGCCTGCACTATGCCCTCCAACTCCGCAATTTTATGAGCAGCCCAATCCTGAGACGTGCCCTCGGCCGGTCCCCCCCGTGTGCGGTCCCTATTTTACTAAAATAAAATAGTAAAAAAAAAAAAATAGAGAGATCTCGAACCTTTTTCTTTTATATTTTTTAATATTCTTCTTTCTTTTTTTAGGGTTTAGGGTTTTGTTATTTTTATTTTTAGGGTTTATGGTTTTAGGTTTTTAGGGTTTAGTTTTTAGGGTTTGGGTTTAAAGGTTAGGGCTTAGGTTGTTAGGGTTTAGTTTTTAGGGTTAGGGTTAAAAAGGTTAGAGTTTAGGTTTTAAGGGTTTAGTTTTTAGGGTTAAGGTTTTAAGGGTTTAGTTTTTAAGGTTAGGGTTTAGGTGTTTAGGGTTTAGTTTTTAGGGTTTCGGTTTTAAGGGTTTAGTTTTTAAGGTTAGGGTTTAGGTTTAGGGTTTAGGGTTTAGGGTTTAGTTTTTAAGGTTAGGGTTTAGGGTTTAGGGTTTAGTTTTTAAGGTTAGGGTTTAGGTTTTAAGGGTTTAGTTTTTAGGGTTAGGGTTTAGGGTTTAGGTAAATATATTTGTAGGGTTTAGGGTTTTTTAGGGTGTAGGGTTTTAGGGTTTAGGGTTTAACTAAAATAAAATAGTAAAAAAAAAAAAAAAAATAGAGAGATCTCGAACCTTTTTCTTTTATATTTTTTAATATTCTTCTTTCTTTTTTTAGGGTTTAGGGTTTTGTTATTTTTATTTTTAGGGTTTATGGTTTTAGGTTTTTAGGGTTTAGTTTTTAGGGTTTGGGTTTAAAGGTTAGGGCTTAGGTTGTTAGGGTTTAGTTTTTAGGGTTAGGGTTAAAAAGGTTAGAGTTTAGGTTTTAAGGGTTTAGTTTTTAGGGTTAGGGTTTTAAGGGTTTAGTTTTTAAGGTTAGGGTTTAGGTGTTTAGGGTTTAGTTTTTAGGGTTTCGGTTTTAAGGGTTTAGTTTTTAAGGTTAGGGTTTAGGTTTAGGGTTTAGGGTTTAGGGTTTAGGGTTTAGGGTTTAGTTTTTAAGGTTAGGGTTTAGGTTTTAAGGGTTTAGTTTTTAGGGTTAGGGTTTAGGGTTTAGGTAAATATATTTGTAGGGTTTAGGGTTTTTTAGGGTGTAGGGTTTTAGGGTTTAGGGTTTAACTAAAATAAAATAGTAAAAAAAAAAAAAAAAAAATAGAGAGATCTCGAACCTTTTCCTTTTATATTTTTTAATATTCTTCTTTCTTTTTTTAGGGTTTATGGTTTTGTTATTTTTATTTTTAGGGTTTATGGTTTTAGGTTTTTAGGGTTTAGTTTTTAGGGTTTGGGTTTAAAGGTTAGGGCTTAGGTTGTTAGGGTTTAGTTTTTAGGGTTAGGGTTAAAAAGGTTAGAGTTTAGGTTTTAAGGGTTTAGTTTTTAGGGTTAGGGTTTTAAGGGTTTAGTTTTTAAGGTTAGGGTTTAGGTTTTTAGGGTTCTAGTTTTCAGGGTATGGGTTTAAAGGTTAGGGTTTAGGTTGTTAGGGTTTAGTTTTTAGGGTTAGGGTTAAAAATGTTAGGGTTTAGGTTTTAAGGGTTTAGTTTTAGGGTTTAGGGTTTTAAGGGTTTAGTTTTTAAGGTTAGGGTTTAGGTTTTTAGGGTTCTAGTTTTTAGGGTATGGGTTTAAAGGTTAGGGCTTAGGTTGTTAGGGTTTAGTTTTTAGGGTTAGGGTTAAAAAGGTTAGGGTTTAGGTTTTAAGGGTTTAGTTTTTAGGGTTTCGGTTTTAAGGGTTTAGTTTTTAAGGTTAGGGTTTAGGTTTAGGGTTTAGGGTTTAGGGTTTAGTTTTTAAGGTTAGGGTTTAGGTTTTTAGGGTTTAGTTTTTAGGGTTAGGGTTTAGGGTTTAGGTAAATATATTTGTAGGGTTTAGGGTTTTAGGTGTTTAGGGTTTAGTTTGTAGGGTTTGGGTTTGGGTTTACCTCACCATAAAAAGTAATTAAAAAAAAAAAGAGATCTCTCCCTTTATTAATTTTTTCTTTTTTAATATTCGTCTTTCTTTATTTATGGTTTAGAGTTTTAAGGTTTCTTTTTTTAGGGTTAGGGTTAAAAAGGTTAGGGTTTAGTTTTTAGGGTTAGGGTTTAAAAAGTTAGGGTTTAGGTTTTGAAGGTTTAGTTTTTAGGGTTAGGGTTTTAAGGTTAGGGTTTAGGTTTTAGGGTTTAGGGTTTAGGGTTTAGGTTGTTAGGGTTTAGTTTTTAGGATTAGGGTTTAGGTTTTGAAGGTGTAGTTTTTAGGGTTAGGGTTAAAAAGGTTAGGGTTTAGGTTTTTAGGGTTAGGGTTTTAAGGTTAGGGTTTATGGTTTAGGTTTTAGGGTTTTAAGGTTAGGGTTTAGGTTTTTAGGGTTTACGTTTTTATGGTTTAGTTTTTAGGGTTAGGGTTTTAAGGTTAGAGTTTAGGGTTTAGGGTTTTAAGGTTAGGATTTAGGTTTTTAGGGTTTAGTTTTTAGGGTTAGGGTTTTAAGGTTAGGGTTTAGGGTTTAACTAAAATAAAAAAGTAACAAAAAAATTTCACTCTTTTGTAGGGTTTAGGGTTTTTAGGGTGAACGGTATTTTGGGCTAGGGTTTAGGGTTTATGGTTTTTGCTTGTTTTTTAGAGTATAAAGCTTAGGGGTTTGGTTTTGAGATTTGATCATAGGGATTTTTATATTGGTTTTGATTTAGGGTTTAGGGTTTATTGTTTACACGTTTGTTATAAATTGAATAATAAAAAGAATTATTATAAATGGTAAACGGTGGCCAAATTTAATTTTCTGTATCTATCTAATAATCGTTGGATACGATCATTTTCTTATAAAATGATAGCGAGTTTACTTTGAAATGTTTTTTTTTTTTTTTTTGTAAAAAAATTACCTGAGAATGAACTCCGTCCAACTTTTTTTCTTTGTTCTTAAAAAACCCAAAAATTGTTGAAATAGTACCGCATAGTTATTTATATTTTATTGGTTTGGATCATTGATTTTATGATGAAGTTAATAAAATAATTACCACAAATAATAATCCACACACCAATTCGTAGTACAGTAAAACATATTACAAAAAAAAAAAAAAAAAATACCACAACTGTACGAATATTTTTCATGCATAACGACCAACCACATCAAAATACATAAAATTACACAACAATAGATATTCAAACCCAACAAAATTAACAGCATTGCATAGACCATTATTAATTGCTAAATCCACAATTATTATATGAAACTATTAAAAAAATTAGAAACAGATTTGAAACAAATTAATTTAAATGCACCAAGTTTATTATAGCCAAAATTAAAGAAAAAAATTAATGGTAAAATTACTCACAAATATTTTTTTTTTGAGTGATTTGTATGCTCCTTAGCCAAAATGTACCTGCATTAAAACATATTAGTCCCAAAATAATATTCACGTACAAGGCAGAGAGAGAGAGAGAGAGAGTCAGTGAGATGGGTGTAGAGAGAGAGAGGTCCGGACCTACTGTGGTTCGGTTAGAGAGAGAGAGAGAGAGGGAGATGTAGAGAGAGATAGGATCTGGTTCGGTTAGAGAGAGAGAGAGAGACCTAGAGAGAGAGCTAGAGAGAGACAGAGAGAGAGAGAGCTAGAGAGAGAGAGAGCTAGAGAGAGACAGATAGATAGAGAGAGAGAGACAGAGAGAGAGAGGGAGATGTAGAGAGAGATAGGACCTGGTTCGGTTAGAGAGAGAGAGAGCTAGAGAGAGACAGAGAGATAGAGAGAGAGACAGAGAGAAAGAGAGAGAGAGAGAGAGCTAGAAAGAGAGAGAGCTAGAGAGAGATAGGACCTGGTTCGGTTAGAGAGAGAGAGAGAGATAGAGAGAGAGAGAGAGAGAGAGAGAGAGAGAGAGAGAGAGAGAGCATGCACCGGAGAGGGAGCTGGCCGGAGAAGACACTGGAGGGCAGTGGTCGGTGGTTGGTGGACGGAGAAGGAGAGAGAGAGAGAGAGAGAGCCGAGTGAGAGAGAGAGAGGTGAGGGAGAGAAACTAATTTGTGGATCGCATGGGGTAGCTTCCTCTGGAAGCTACCCTGTTTTTTTTTTTTTTTTTTTTTAATTAATTGAAAACGAGGCCAGGTGGCGCGCGGGAATTGTCCCGCGCAGGTCACCTGGCCAATTAGAGACGTGTATAATAATACACGTCTCTATCGGTTTTTTTAATTTTTTTTTTTTAAAAAAAAAAAAAACGAAAATTATATATATATATATATATATATATATATATATATATATATATATATATATATATATATATATATATATATATATATATATATATATATTTGTATTTGTAAACACAAACCCTAATCCGACCCTAAGTGTATGTAATATATATAGTGTTAACGTTTACGTAGACTCTAACCCATAAAACTAAACCCTAAACGATAACCCTAAAACTAATTCTTAAACCCTAAGTCTCTGTTAAGTTTCATATATATATATAGGTCCTATATATATATAGGGTTAGGGTTTTATTAGATTAGTAGTCCATTAACGTAAATCCTAATTAGAGTTAGGGTTTACTTATAAGTATACCATATATATGTAAAGTACTCAACACGTAAAACGTAAATATACTATAAACATATTGCACGTAGCCCATAATCCCTAACCCTATGTTTATATACTATATATAGTCATAAACCCTAACCTTAAGTGTATGTACTTTGTTATGTTGCATATTATTTTTTTGTTCCTCGCCATATAATTATGCATATATATATAGCACAAATTTGGGTTATTTATGCATTTAGTACTCTATATAAACATAAACCTTAACACTGAGTGTATATACAACGTTATTATATATATCTATAAACCCTAACCCTAAGTGTATATATATACTATATATAGCTATACTGTATATAGCTATATAAGTATACTATATATATATATATATATATAGCCATAAACACCAATGTTATGGTATATACAAGTAACTATAAAGGTATATAGTTTCGGCACGCCGTTTACATGCATGCATGCATATATTATATATATGTATATACATAATATGACAAGATAGATTTGAAATACAAATACAAATACAAATACAAATACAAACACAAACACATGCAACCCTAAGTGTATGTACTGTACAAATTGTTAAACCCTAAGTGTATGAACTGTAGAAATTGCTAAACCCTAAGCCATAAAACTAAACCGTAAACTATAAATTAAAACTAAATCCTAACCCTAAGTATATATATATATATATATATATATATATATATATATATACTATACTAAACCCTGACCATAAAATTGAACCCTAAAACCCATAATCTTAAGTGTATGTACCATATATATGTAAGCCATAAACCCTAACCTTAACCCTAATATTAAGTGTATGTACTATATGTAAGCCATAAACCCTAACCTTAACCCTAATATTAAGTGTATGTACTATATGTATAAGCCATAAACCCTAACCCTAACCCTAACCCTAAATATATATACTATATATATAGTGATAAACCCTAACTCTAGGATCAAATGATAGTTCGACCAAGTTTTGAACATTGAACTAGATCAAATGATAGAGGCATGCAATTTTATACTTGTGTAAGGTATGCTATAATGATCGGGACCACAAGGCGAACACATTCAAATGGATGTTCTATGAACCCTAACCCTGAGAGTATGTACTACACATACAATAAATTAAGTCCTAACGCATAAACCATATTCAAGAAACTCAACCTGCATGTAAACCCTAAAACATAACTATAAGTACAATACATACTAAATATAGCACAAATTTATTGTTGGGGTATATAATAAGAATTTTTTATATAAATAAATTCAAAAATATTTAACTACAAGTACTGTACAAAACTAATTAGTTTATAAACTCTAATTTGGTATAGGGTACATAGTAATATTATCATGTACATACTATTTGATTGTTTTTTTTTTTTTTTAAAAAAAAAAAAAAGGAATTCTAAAAATAATTTTCTGGAATACATAAGTTAGCCACGTGTATTTTTATAGACGTGGCATTCTGTTTGACACGTGTAATTTATACACGCGGCCAATTGTTTCTACGCCCCATCTTGCCACATGGCCTTACACACACGCTGCCAAATGGCCGCGTGTCTACAGTAACGGTTACTGTAGACACGCGGCGATTTACACTGTTTTTTGTAGTGAATCCTAACTCCATCTATCGTTGACTAGGCTTGAGGACGAATTCCCCATGGCCAACATCCTTTTTAGCCACATCTCTTCAATCGAGATCGACTCCTCCAATTAAGCCCACCTCGACGGCAAATGGCAGGGTGATGACCAGGCCTGTGTAAATATAACTAACCCCTAATCGTTAATCGTTTATAATCACCAACTGCTTAACCACTTTTGAAGGCGGTTATAAATAACCGCTAACTGCCTTGAGTGGGGTAGTTAGCGGTTTTAAGAGTTAAATAATTGGTTGCAAATCCATTATACCTTTGGACTAATAAATAAAGTGATTGATATTATAAGACCTGAAAAATTATGAACTACGGACAAGGGGGGTTGCGGAAGATTAACTTAAGTGTTTCGAGCACAATTTAAAAATCAAGGGTGTAAGTATTCGCTCCATTCACAACTTGCTCCGTGCATGTTGAAGCAATACACGTATATAAATTTTGTGTTGGCTTAATAAAGTTGAAGCGGCAAAAGCCCTTACATAATATGCGTTAATGTTATTATTATTATTATTTTAAAAAATAAGCTCAAAATTAGTTCAAATACCGATCGACCCAAAAAGTTCAAAAATTTACATATAAAAAGCGGTTATCAAATTATCAACTATAAATTTTAATAACCGCTAATCGTAACCGTTGTATAGGCCTATTGATGACAAAGAATTGAAGAGGTGTTCTCGTATCCCCCCAACAGGTCCATTATGGAGAAAGCAAGAGAAGGAAGGAGAATTTTGGAGAAAGTGGGATGGTGATGGTAGATGCATGCATGCATGTATGAGGTTCGCAGTTTGAAAGATGCTTTTAATTTTTAACCTAGATTGATGAAGTGGCAACTTTTGGGCCATTCATTATCAAGACTTGACAAATTATAACTAAATATTATATAGGATTTTATTCCATGAGAATTCTCTTTATATAGGTAGGGCCTATGAGTGTGTATTTAGGTGGATATTAACCATCCGCATTCGTTATTTATTATCTGCATATGCAGATGCAAAATACGGTTAGTTTTTCTACTATCCGCATGTGCGGATGCAGATATCTATTTTAGGATATGTGAATGCTGTTATTTATCGTATCCGCATACTCTTTATATATAATATATACATTTTATATATATATATATATATATATATATATATATATATATATATATTAGTTTATATATTAAACACAACACAACGCCATCAATATACATTGGAATGTGTTATATTTAAACAACTCATGTTTTTTGTGTTATGAATTTGTAATGTTATTTATTTATTTATTTTTATATTGGATTTGTAATTTATTTTTTATTTATGTATTTTATGTTTGTTGGCTTGATTTTTATGCTTATTGAATTATCGATAAAAAACCATAAGGGTGTTTCTTGTGAGCATTTATTACTATTAATATTTTGAGGTCGTATTCGTCATTTTTTTTTTCTCGGTTCTGTATATTTTTGGTGTTTCATTATATTTTCAAAATAAGTTCATAAGACTAAAAATCGGACAAAATTATTTTTAGAAGCGTTCAAAAAAAGCTCATTACCTATTTGCGGATAGTGGATAATACCGGACTTAATAACCGCGCATATGCATGTAGTAAAAAAAATTACACGAATGCAGTAATTATCTAAAAGAGATATTTGAATTTTACGACTATAAATACAGATATTACAAATAACTGTAACCGTATCCGTATATATACTCCTAAATATAAGTTCAAAATATATAATAATATTGATGAGTTATTCTAAATATTATACCAATATCCTTTTTATTTTTCTCTAAAAATGATGTGTTGATTGTAAATTTTTAATCTTGAGTGTGGAAATTGTTTATTATAACTTTCTTAATACTCAAGGGCCAAGGCCATTGAAAATTTGAAAGTGGTCCGCCAAACCGCAACCATTTATGAGATGGTCGAGAGTCACGGCCATTGTCAGATTCTAAAACCGTCGCTGTTACTTCGTCCTTGTAAAATATGTTAAGCTATATGTCCATCATTCGTTAATTGTAACTTTTGAAGAAAACACCATTGACAATGACAATTCGACATCGATCGGTGCATTTTGTGCTTTTCAGTATTTGACCACCGATGACTATTACAATGTTTATTATTGATATTAATTTTTATTTTTTATTTTTAAAAAAAAAGGAAAATGCAAAATAAATTTATGTAATTTATTTTATTTGCAACTAGCTTTATCATGTGATGATGTCAAAATAAACTCAAAAATCTTTGAAGTACGTCAAAATAATAATTTATTCTCAATATTCAAATTCTGCCTATTGACTTAACAGAATTTATTATTGTGGCATTGACTTAAATAAGACACGTGTTATAATTTTATTGGATCTAATGTGCCACACTATCGAAACTTCTTAATTCAGCGGACATAACTTGACTATAAAAACCTTCAAATTTATTTTGATACCACAAGAAACTAATTACAAAGCAAATAAATTACATACACCGATTTTTAATTTTTCCATTTCTTGGTAGTCCATATCTGAGTCAAATTTAGAAAATTATACCGAAATTGCATTTTTTTTTTTTTTTTTTTGTGATTAAAAGATCCATTCCAATATATATAAAGGAGACCAAACGGTCTAATGTTCAGGGTTACAAAAACTCATAATAAACTAAGTCAGAGGCAGGAAATAGAGTTTTCTCTACTTATGCATTAAAAGTCAGACTTAGAGTATAACAAACTATAGTTGCTAAAAAATAACCTAGACAACAAAAGATGGCTTTACGTTAGATGAATACCTATAAAAATTTAGGAGATAACACATTCTGATTTATAAATAACTTTTACAGACCAAATTTGAACTAAAACCAACAGGGCACACATTGAAATTGCATTTGTAGCATCACTTGGCGCCGTATCACCCCTTTCTACCTTTTTTAATCAAGGCCATATATATAACATGCTATGTGGCTTTATGACATTATTGGCATTGACATTTATGCGGTTTCATGACATTGTTTACATTTATGAACTCTTATTTAGAAGGATAAATATAAAAACTGTTTGTTTTTTTTAATTGCAATAGTAGCCCACGCTGAAAACTGAAGGGATTGGGATTCCGTGCATCGAGTGGACAAGATTCAACAAGATCCCAAACATAAATCTCACAAAACTAATTAATGATAATTTTGAAAAAGAAGAGAATAAAATAAATAAATAAATAAATAAATAAATAAAAGAAAATGAATTATTTCTTTTATCTTTTTAGGGTCCGTTTGGGTTTGCGATTTCAAAAAGTGCGATTTAAAATAACGATTTTAAAATGTGCGATTTGAAAAAAGTGATTTTTAAAAACGCAGTTAAGCGTTTGGCAAAATCACAGTTTAGCCTTTAAAATCGCGAATTTACCTTTTAAAATTCTGCGTTTTCAAAAAAGCACCATCTTATCTGCGATTTGAAAAGGCAGATTTTCTGCGTTTTCAAATCGCAATTTTTAAAAACGCAGTTCCCAAACGATCTATGTTCTGCGATTTGGTTTAAAATCGCACTTATTGTCTACGAAATCGCAATCCCAAACACACCCTTAAGGTGGGCGAAGAAAATAAGCAGGACTATTTTAAAGCATGGCAATTGCTCGGTCCCTATCCATCTTGAATAGCTCAATGATGGCCGGTATGTTTGAAAAATGATATAAATAAATTTTTTATACATCTTACTTTTAAATTTGTCATTAAATTTATAAGACTCATATTGCACCTCATAAATTCAATGATGAATCTAAAACTTAGTTGTATAAAGATGTAAAGTGAATATATGTGTATTATTTTTCTTTAAACTTTTATCTAAATCTGACGACTTGAAATATTTGTAATAGTTTAATTAGAGTGAATATTGATCCAGATTTTAAGAACAGTGATGGTAAAACGTATTTAGACCCTTCACAATCGGTAGTGGAGCCAGAGGTAACATTCATATATGTCCTTATACATTGTATATATCAAGTGAAAATTATAATTAATATCACAAAATAAAAATGAACAGACAATATTGAAAATTAAGAAGAATCGTTCTTTTTCTTTTTCTTTTTCAATATTTTTCCCTAACTTGAAATTGGAATAAAAAATAAAAATTTCAAAGATTACAAATTCATTGAAGAAAATGGATTATATCATATATATTATCATGTAGCTGTAGCACTAATAGAGGCTAAAAAATAATAATAACAATAAATAATAAAAAGAGTTGATCAGTTGCCTACAACTAAAGAGAATTGTTTTCATAGATTTTTTTTTGGTTTGACTTCTAAAATTAAAATCTATTACCTTATTTGAAGTCACTGGTTTAGGAAGTTTTCTAAAATTAATTAGGCTTAATATGCACCAAATTATGTTTGGAAACAAGAAGAATTTTGATTATATATTTTACAGTGTTTGAGTTTTTTAAAAACAAATCAAATTTAATCTCAAAAAGTCAAATAATTTAAATATTTTTTTCAACTTTATTTGTCTTAAAATTCGCACACTAAATTATAATTAAATTTAAATTTTAAAAAATTGAACACTGACACGTGACATTAAATCTGTATCTTTTAACTGTTTGAAACATATGAAGACCCAAATATAAGATTTTTTTTCCTCTTAACTGGAATTTTTTTTTTAAAAAAAAAAAAAAAAAAAAAATTGGTGTTCATTATTATTTTTTCCTCTTATTAGGAATAATATATATTTTTCCCAAGTTTTGGGGGCCGTAAATTTTTTCCCCTACTTTTTCTTTTTGGGGGGTGCGTCACGTGCGTGGGCTTAATAATTGGTTGGCTATCTCCGCCACGGAATTGACAATTTGTGGTGAAGTTTGAAACACGTCGATTTTGTGACATCCAGGAGTTTTCTTTTTTTAGATAAGATCCAGGAGTTGGGAAATGGTCTAGCTATATGTAGGATGTCTTCGACTCTTGCATACTTAGTACAACCTAAGTAAAGGTATTATTGTCTTGGACTCTTGCCTACACAAGTGAAAGCCAAACGAACTTTTTAGCACTTTCAGTCACTTTTAGTGAAGGACCACTCCTCCATAGGCGCCCCTCCATGGAACGCTCTTTCGGTGTGCGGAAAGGAGCATGGACTAAAGAGGAAGATATCCTTCTGAGGCAGTGCGTTGAGAACTATGGAGAAGGAAACTGGCATCAAATTCCTCTCAGAGCAGGTAGTACATGCAGGGTGGAGATCAGGGAGAGAGAGAGAGAGCAATTGCCATTCTTTTATTTGATGTTTTTTTTTCCTCTCTTAAACATTAATCCAAGGAAATAAAATGGAAGTTCTGTTTTTTCAATAATGCAATTTGCAGGGTTAAATAGATGCCGGAAAAGCTGTAGAATGAGGTGGTTGAACTACCTAAAGCCAAATATCAAGAGAGGAGCCTTTGCCGCAGATGAAGTTGATCTAATTGTCAGGCTCCGTAAACTCTTAGGCAACAGGCAAGTCCAGTTAACGCAATTGCACCAACTGACCATAATATTAATACAGGATGGTCAGTAGTTAGACATGCATGCAGCTGATGCAAAATATATAAAACCATCAAATGAATAACTCAATGCTTCTTTCTTTTTTCGTTTTCCCGATCGATCGAGAACTGGTGGCCAAATGATTGAGTAAATTAAAGAAGGTTTGTGCTCAAGCTTGTTCTTATACGAGCAAAGCATGAAAACATACATATTCTGTGTATATGCGTTTATCTTAGTATTCTAATCTAACGCTAGCTAGCTCCAGTTTGTTCATGCTATGCGTGTCGAAAAGTCCGGTACAACGTACAATATTAGGGATTGTAACGGTCCACCAAATGTAGACTCACCACGCAACCAAATAATTAAACGACCAAACTAAAAATTCCACTAATACATTGAAGAACTATAAATCTACTAATTAACAGATACGTAAACCTTACTTCCCGGTAGTTTTACCATATACTTTTGTAAGACGACGTGCTCCTCGCGTCTCTACTCAAACTTTTCTATAGTCGTATAATCAAATAGCCGAATTCTTACCAGTTCCCACTGTAGACTTGTTGTCTCTTCAAAATCTGTAATCACAGCACCATGTTTGGCTTCTTCAAACCTTTAAGATATCAACACAATGATCTTCTTGGGGTACATTCTCAAGCGACTTGTGCAGTATCGCACAAAGCCCTTAGACTCGAGATCTCACAAACTCTCTAAGCGATTTTCTAAAATTTTGTGTGTATGAGGGAAAGTAGTCATTTAAATAGAAATTTGTTGACTTTTGGACACAATAAGTGAGTGTATGGACGCAGCAAGCTAGGGTTTTGTAACCCTAACCCACTATCTTGTCCAAACTCAAATTTGTTCTGTCCAGACGCGCCTATTCCAGATCTGCGCTATCTGCAATACCATCCGAACACCCTTGCTAGCAGGATGTTCCTGGAACTCCAACTGTACAGACATTTCATTTGTCCATTTGAACACCCTTGAACCCGAGAAAGCATTTTTGTTTAGCTGTCCGATCTCCTAACGTGCACTTTCAAATCGTAAATTTTAAAATCGCAAATTCAAATAGATTCTTAGTATTCTAATGCATGGCTAGCTCTAGCTAGTATGCTCATGATATGCGTCTTAAGGAGTGCAATTAAGTTTTGAGGGTTATTTAATTTCTATTTTTTATTTTTGTCTTCGGTCATGTATTTTTCTTTTTCTTTTTTTATGTCTAAGTTTTAAAGTTATTTTGATATTTTCGATGATAGCAATGTCATGACGCTATCAATCATTTTCTTTTGCACACATGAACTTGCAAAACTCACTCAATGAATCATTCTTTTTTTCCAAATACTCCATTTACACAAAAAAGATTTCACACCATTTATACAAAGTACCATTTCATGTAAGTACGTATAAAGTATGCATGTTTGATAATAAAGTATTCATGCTACAAAGATTGATAAAAAGGTTTCCACATGAGTTTTACTCACCTTGTTCTTAAGGATTCTCTTGTTACATGTCCTCAAACTTTCCAACTCCGTTTCTTGCAAAAGGTTCTACCTACTATTACTCGCACGAGTAGACTAAAACACAACTAAAAACCTAAAATTTAACTTTTAGACATTATATCTACCACCCTTACCATTCGATCAGTATAGGGGCCATTCAAATGTTTTGACTTTTCAATCGGTTCTTGGACCATTTGAACTTTCTTTGAATTGAAATTTTAAAACTCCAAAAGGTCCTACCTTTATCCTACCAAGCTCATTCCAAGGCCCAAGCAGACTTTTTACCACTACTCTAAGCACTAAATAGAAACAAAACACCAAAGTCCAAATCTTTTTACCAAAAATCTAACTTTTCTTAATTCCAAGAACATAAAGCTTCGCTTAAACAACTCCAAAAAATAAAGATATTCATGTTATCACCTTAAATAGTAGAAGATCTATTCTTAAACAGTAAGGAAAATGAAATAATGGATGTCATCCAAAAACTCAAACTTTCTAACTCAAGAATCACCATCAAACCAATAATAAATCGAACTAAAGACTCTCTAGCAACAACCGAACACACACCTCCACGAAAATACACACTACTTAGAAGCAAACGAATTTTAAACAAGTACAAATTAATTATGAAATACACCAAACCCTCTAAAGATCCTTCATTCTCCTATCTGTATAGGGTTTGGTAACTACAAAGGGGCAACCTAACCACCATAAGGCTAGCTATGACGTGCCTTCCTCCCTAAAGCATGAAAATCTTGTCCAAAATGGTTGGTCGCAAACGCTGCTAATTATTGGGAATTGTACCCTCTAACTCTTAGCTAGAGGGTACTTTCTAATTTGAAGAAAGGGTCATGGATCATCTAGGTATTGTTAGCTTCCAGAGTAGCTATAGGCATGTATACCGGATGTATGTTTTTTCTTTTCCGGAGTTGTTTCAATTCCTTGAGGCCCATTTGACTAAGAGAAATGCCATATGTTCTCCCAAGCTTATACTTCTAAGTACATATTCATTGACGTGATGGTGAAAAGTCACCATTGGATCCATAATCCAATGGTAATTTTCACTGCTACGCCGGTGAGTGTGCACGTAAGAGTGTCGACTTGGGAGTATATATATATGTAGAATTTCTCTTTGATTAAATCCATTCAGCTCCAGTTGTTTGTATTAATTGGTTTCCTAGAGGATGTAGGAGGTTCCTTAATTATTTGGTGTATTCCCTAATCCTTTTGGGGTGGGATGCTTATGTGTGCTTAGGGACTATTTTAGGTGTGTCTTGAATTTTTTTTAAAACCTACCTTTTTTTCGACTTAATATATATATTTTAACTAAACACTTATCAAACAAAAATCCAGCTGGAGTTACGTAGCTTAGTCTGTATACAGTAGAGTTTTTTTTTACCTAATCACAAAGTACATTGTCACTACACCATATGTATAGTTTTTAAGCAATCAAATATATCTACTATATATTGTAGTGTTATTAGTTTTAAAGATCCAAAAACGAGAAAATTATTTTAGTCATTTAGAAATGGATATGTAGGATAAATTGTAATTGTGCTTTGACTAATATTAAAACAATAATTACATATATATATATATATAGAGAGAGAGAGAGAGAGAGAGAGAGAGAGAGGGTAGACCTTCATATAGAGCTCAAATTAACTCGTTTGACTATATAGCAAGTAACGTGGCTTGTGACTTGTGAGTATGCACAATACCTAGATATAGGCTCGAGGGCAAGCTCGAGAAACAGTTTAAATTTAAACAGTCTTTTAGAGTTTGGCAGGAAGAACTTCTATTCAATGTGAATTAATGAGAATGGAAAGAATCCCAAACTTTCGATCCTTAAAGCTCTTTCTAATTACATTTCTTATAATTTTGTTAACGAGAACAAATTAACGAAGTCTGACCCTTCTACTTTCTCTATAGCTCTCTTTTTTTTTTCCCCTTATTTTTTTTGCATGCTAATGTGGTCTTCTTTTGTAAACAGGTTTAATAGTTAATTGAATACTTACTGAACATTTTAGTGACATTTATTCTTTGTTTGTGTAGATGGTCACTAATTGCTGGTAGGCTTCCAGGAAGAACTGCTAATGATGTGAAGAACTTTTGGAATACACACCTAGTCAAGAAGGGAGTTTCTAGCATTAAAGACACGAAAGAAAAAGGACAAGGCATTGTGAAAGTGAATGTGATAAAACCTCGACCTTGGACTTTCTCCAAAAAATTGACTTGGTTAAGTGGGAAACCTACAACTGCAGAAAGCTTTAAACCAGAGGACAATGTGAGCAACATATCTCCAGCGTCGGAAAGTAGGATTAAGTGGTGGGAAAGCTTGTTAGATGACAAGGAAGGTGAAGGAAGAGCCACATGCTCCGTAAGTGGGTTAGATAAAGAGCCCGACAGAGATCTTTCGGCGGAGAAAATAGCACCAGAAGCAAAAGTTTGGAACACTTTTGATGAGGATGATCTGAGTTTCTTGGCTGACTTTTCTTTTGACATGAGCCTTTGGGATTTTCTCAATGCTGACCAGTAATTTTAAAATTAGAAATCCTAGTCCTTTCTTTAGTAGGATTGTCATTAATTATGAATCTAATCCATTAAGATTAATTTAATCCTATTTATTCTCTATTTGTGCATCCTTTTTTTGAATAATAATACTATACATGTGTTCATACTTAAATCAAATAATACTTCTCATATTGGGTTTACAAGTTAAATGTTATATTTTTTTTTAGGTAACTAATGGGTTCAATTTTACAACAACGCCTCTTGCTGATACAACAAATATATATACGAATCTCAGGAATTTTTTTGGTAAGTAACAAACTTATGAACAAGAAGAAATTTTTTAGCACTTTCTTATTGATTTGAAAATTAACTTTAATTTTGAAAATATGTTTAGGACATTGATTTTTTTATCGTCACTTGGAAACATTTCTAAAGCCCGCTATGTTGGTGCGAGTTTGAATTGTGGCATTGATTATGATTTTTGGTGGGTTGGCGTTGTTTGGAGGAGGACCTAATATTGTCAAGTTTGAAATATCATTTTGTGTAATTTTAGTATCTTTCTCCTTTTTCTTGGCTTTTCTTATTATTATTTTGTCGTTTTAGATGTGCTTATAAACTTTGAGGCCTCTATATATACTAAAATGTCTTCAACTTATCTATATAAGGAATTATTGGCTCTCTTTCAGCAGCTAAGAAGTAAGGATTGGGTGCTTTGGTAGATTCGGTTGGTTCATGTTGTTGAAGGAATTAAGAATAAATTTGTATTGCTCAATTGGTAAACCATATACCTGTTGAATGAATGAATGGGTACAAATAACATAATGCTCCGTAACAAAATGAAAATTTAGGAAACAAAGTTTGTATTGCAAAGCTTGAAAAATACAGAGGATGCATATAGCATTATATACACAGATTTCTTGATTGAGAACGAAAGGAGAATTAAAGACTAATCACAATTGATTTTGTTATATTTATGCATGGGATCTATTTTTTGGATGAATGGATTTTATTAACCAAACTAGAGAATTTTATGCCAAAAGGCTACAAATCGGCAAACAAGCCAAAATAACACCAAAAAGAATACAATTTGCTACCTCTAGCTAAACAAAATACAACTCACAATGAAGAAACCAACAACAAAACTAAACCAAACAAACAATCAATTATCTGAAAGGGCATCAACAACACTAAACCAGCAAACTCTTGCAATTTCTACTTTGTAGAAACGCATTCTCCCTTGAATTTCTTGGGCACAGGTCTACATGTCTGCACCTTGAATTGTTCATGGAGCTGCTTTTGAATTTCAATTTGTAGGTGCAAAGCCTCTGTAACTGACATGTCTTTACTACAAAGAGATGACTTTGAAGTAAGTATACAATCTATATAAAAGGAGGGAAAAAAAAAAAAGAAAAAAGAAAAAGAAGAATATATAACGCTACAAAATTCGACCTTGTCATACATTCATCATTGTCATTGTTGGACATTGAAGCTAGCTTCTTTTCTTCAAAGATTGAAGCCTTTTCATCTTAAGCAGAAAATTAAGCATGTAAGAAGTCATTTTGGAGTCAATTTTCTTCAGAGATGGAAGCCCTTTCAGTGTATATTTTATTCTGGTAAGTATTCTAAAATTAGCACCAGCAAACTTTTGGAGTCAATTTTTTGCCAGCCCTAACAAAATACAATTTAAATGATATGTTAACAATGGAATAAAAAAAAGAATTCCGTGAGAAATTAAGATATATATGGTAGCAACCAAATAGAGAAACCAAGAGGATTACAAACCATGAGACAAGCAAACCCATAACAACCCATAAATCTTTAAAGAACAACCCTGAGAAACCACAATTTAAATCTTCTAGTTTCATTCCATTTTCCGGAAGAAAAGCAAACTCATAACAACCCACAAATCAGACAAACAACCCATGAACTATAACCAAAATAAAAATGAACAAAAAAAATAGAGACCTACGGGTTTGTGGTTGGTTGAGCAGAGGATGAAGCAACTAGGGTTGGCAATTTTTGACACGACCCGCGAACCCGACACGAACACGACACGAAAAACCGGGTTTGGGTTTGTTATAATCGGGTTCGGGTCATAATCGGGTTGACTCGATTATAATCATGTTTGGCGGGTTGACCCGTCAACACGATAATGACCCGATAACACGATTACCCGACAACACGATTATAACCCGATTACGTGGGTTGACCCGCCAATACGATTATAACCCGATTAAAAAAAAAAATTGAAGGTTGAAACATGTGAAAACAGTGAAATTGATGTCGGGTCGGGTCGGGTCGGTAAACGGGTGGCACGTTTTTTAGTCGGGTTTGTCGGGTCGTGTTCGGGTCACGTGTCACAACCCGATTAATAATCGGGTCGGGGTCGGGTTGACACATTTATATAATCGGGTCAGTCGGGTTGACCCGAACCCGACCCGTGAACCCGAATTGCCAACCCTGGAAGCAACCATGGAAAGAGGTTGAGTTGGAGGAGAGAAGAACATCTAGGCGAGTCCAGATCTGGCCACTTCATATCCCCCAACCACACCGCTCTAGGTGAGTCCCGATCTGGAACTGGGGGCTCCATAGTCTCGAGAAAATCGCGGTCCCAAAAGGCTGAGGAAATTGCCGGCAAAGGTACAGGTGATGATGGGGAGGATCTCATCCCAAAATTTTCAGCCTAAAAGCATTCACAGCAGCTTCCGTAAAGGGGGTTTGTTCCCTAAATTTTAGGAAAAATTTCAAGAAAGTTACAAAAACCCCTCCACAGCAGCTTTCCTAAAATTTTCGATTTCCTAGGAAGTGAATAGTTCTTCCCAATGCATTGGGAAGCACTATTCACTTCTCATTCAATTGTTTACTCACAAAATATATTATCTCTATCTTACTTTATCATCTTTTTCCTACTTTTATTTAAAGTAAAAGTAAAAAAAAAAAAAAATTAATGATATAGGAAAAAATGAAGGGAAATTGCTGTAGGATGTCTTTTGATAGGGAAGTAAAAAGTAGTTTTGTTTCCTATATTTAGGAAAAATGGTTGAAAAGCTGTTGAGAATGCTTTAAAACCTTATCTCCATGGCATCAAGCAACTTTTTCCATCGTCGATAGTGTCGACCCCATCTCCTTTGTGGAGGTGAGGCTGGAACTCAAGATAATGGAGTGTGGGTCAAGAGAATGGGGAAGAAAAAAGAAAAAAGAAAAAGGAGAATAAGGAGGAAACATTTAGGAGAATGGGTAGATGACATGGATTACTGATGTGGCTTATTTTGGGCCATTTAATACATCTAACGGCCTAGAGTGAAAAAAAACTACCATGGCAATTTTGAATCCATCAATTACTGGCAATTTGAATTGAGATCATATATATAATAGAAGAATCAGTAGGAACAATGCATAATATTGTGACAAGTGGCGTATTAAAATGCAGCCAAATGTCAATTTCAAGTTAAACGGTGAGTTCAACTAAAACATTTATTTTGCCAATAAAAAATTCACGGCTGTTTCAAAAACTGAAGCGGTTATTTTTAATAACGTTTGAAGGCAAAGGCAAAGGAATCAGTAGGAGCCAGGGACGGAGCCAGAAGTTCTTATGGGCAGGGGCCAATGGCCAAAAAAAATTTTTGGGTAGGGGCCAAGTAAGCTAAATTTTTTTTTTACCTTAAATTTTTTAATTTTTTTAGATTATTTTTTTTTTCTCACCTTAAAATTTTTTTTTTTAGGAAATTTGGGGGGGGGCCATGGCCCCTGCCAGCCCCCCCTCCCTCCGTCCCTGGTAGGAGCAATTTTCGTTTAAAACTCTATCTTAGCAGTTACAAAATCACTCTGCACAATGAAAAATTGTTTGCTTCCCATTGCCATCTTACTATCTTAGCATCTGATCTATCAAAAGGTACTCTCTCTCTCTGTTTGTAGATTGTTAGTTTTCTCTGATTGTAGATTGTGAAGATCATACGTATTCTAAGATTATAAGATTATTTGTTTTTTTTAAAAAAAAAAAAAAAAAAAAAAATTGTTATTTGTTGTGTTCTTGCATATAATTTTCGGTTGTTATCTTTGTTACCAAACTAAGAATTCTAGCGAATTCATAACCATTCGTTCATCTTCTTCCTACTGCCTTTTTTTAAAAAAAATTATCCCCTTCATTGGGTTAGGACTTCAAAATTCTTGAAAACACATTGCAGAATGATAGAAAAATGTTGTTGAGATTTAGTTGCAGTTCCTATTTTGGAACAAAAGATCAAAATTACTCGACAAAAAAACAAGCATCTACAACCGCGAAAAAAAAAATAAAAGAAAAAGAAGAAAAGACTAAAATCAATGATCCTCACTTGCTGTCGTTTCAGTCCATTTTCTCAACGAAGGTCGCCGGGTCAGCCGTTGTTTCGACAGATCGGAGAGAATCCTCGCCTTCCCGTCGATCTGAAATTCAAAACCAACCGTAACAGAAAGAGCTCTCTGAATCTTTCCTCTTTTGCAGGCACTTTTGGTTGTTGTTCAAACAATGAGATAAAAAGAGAAGCCGATCCTCTTTGTCTGTACTCCTCTCATGGAGGTTCCCACTAGGCTCTCTGCCAAGCTATGCAGCTTTCTCTCCTTCCTGCCAATACCATGTGCACTGTTGGTCTTTCTATTTTTATTTGCTTTTCATCATTTTATTTCTGGCCTTGAGACGTGTGCATGTCAGTGACGCAGACAACAGATAATCAGCCCAACGTCTCTATGCACCATCAAAAAAATTGAGTAAAATTCATATTTTCCATTTTGCCCTTCTCTCATGTAAGAGAGGACGTTGGAATTCGTTTGTTGGATGAAATTTTGGCTTACGATTCTCGACTTTTGAAAACACTCAAAGCTTAGCACGATGAGGTCTTATCACTGCCTCTCGCCCAGTTATTTATTTTTATATGAATAAAAAAAAAGTCTTGCTTTTCGAGGTAATTTGACTACTGGACTATCCTTTAAATCAATTGATAGAAAATTGGTTCTTTTACTTTGTTTGACTTCATGGCAAATTCAAGAAGAATCTAGACGTACCTTCTATTTCTTTGTTTATTTTTGCTTTTGTATTTTTTTGCTTTTGATTTGTTTAGGAATTAGGCATACCATTTTTGCGTTTTGTTCTGCTTTTTTTTTAAAAAAAAAAAAAAAAAAAAAAAAAAAAAAAAAACAACGTGCGTTAGAGAGAAAAGGAAAACAGAGGAAGAAATAAAAATATATATATTATTATTTTTTTAGATTACAATAAATGGCCTCTTAAATTTTGCAAAATGTATCTTACTGAAAATAAATAGCACAAAAATGTTACTTTATTGTTAGTTTAAGTTCCATTACTTTTATTTGTAGCATTTATTTTAAAATTTTCACTTAGTTGTTATTTTTCCTTTCTACTGTGATTCATTTTTAGACAAACCACCATATTATGTATGATGACTTTTGAATTAATGTTTAAAATTATTAAATATAGGTGATCTCTCAAATTCTCTCTAAAAATAGTTTGCAAGAAATGTGAAGCTGGTCACATTCTCTTTCTTCAAATTAAAGTAAGTTCCTCTTCAAACTATTTTATTTGACTTCACAAAGGAAGAGTCTAAATACTCTATTTCTTTCTCTTCTAATTGAACATGCTATTGGTATAAATGTCGTCACATTTTTAAATTTTTGTTAAACTGTTATTTCTTCCTTCTCCTGTACTTAATTTTTAGTCAATTCACCATATTATTTATAATGCCTTTTGAATTAATGTTTAAAAATACTAAATATAGGTGATCTCTCCAATTCTCTCCCAAAATAGTTTGCAAGATACGTTAAGCTCATCCTATTATCCTTCTCAAATTAAGGTAAGTTCTCTCGATTTGTTTTGTAGCATTATTTTGCCATTGTAAATAAATTGCAATACACACGGAAGTATGTTATATATTTCTTGCTACATCAATATTGAAATTCATTAATTGAATTTTTAGATACTTATATTATACTCTTAACCATTGCATTTTTTAATTATTCCCTTAAGTAATAAATAATATTATATGTTCTACTTGAGTTTTATGAAGTAAATGATATTCTGTTAAAAAAAAAAATGTGACTTCATTTTTTCCTGTAGAAAATATTACAGTAGGGAAAAAATGGAAAACACAAGACTCGCACGACGTAAAAGATAGATGCTTTTGCATGAAAAAAGAAAACGGGGACGTATGAGTAATTACGATAGCATTCAAACAATAACTTCAACTGGTGAAATTACAAGAGAGGATGGAACCATCAACATCTCAGAAAATGAAGATATTCCAAGTAAATTACTTAACTACAGTTATTTATTAAAAGAATATTAGAAAATAATCCATAAAACTAAACTAAACTGATAAAAAAACTACTTCCTTCTTTTCCCTATTTGATACGGGAAAATTTACTGAAACTTGGAATTTTGGCTCACCTTCGTACGTATGCAACTATTGTAGTGCAATAGTATGGTATGAAGAGAGAATAATAAAATCTAGAAGGCCTGCTAATCATAAATTTAGCCTATGTTGTATGGATGGCGAGGTGCAGTTGCCTTTGCTTAAGAAACCACCTGCTACTCTTCAAGAATTGCTAAATCTAACTAGAGACCAGCGTTCAACAAATTTTAAGGCACAAATTAGAAGTTATAATGCCATGTTTGCTATGACATCAATGGGTGGAAAAGTGGATCATAGAATTAATGATGGAAGAGGACCTTATATTTTCAAACTTAATAGTCAAAACCACCATAGAATTGGAACACTACTCCCAACCGATGGTCTAAGTCCCAATTTTGCCCAATTATACTTCTATGATACTGAAAATGAAGTTTCAAATAGAATTAATGCCTTGAACCAATCGGACAATAGTCATGATTCATCTATTGTTGATGCTCTGGTCCGAATGCTAGATGAATCAAATCTATTGGTCAAGAACTTTCGTATGGCTAGAGACCGTTTTAGTGGAGGTAATACCCACCACTTAAGATTACGTCTTATTGGCTCACGATCAACTGACGGAAGAGTGCAAAATCTACCTTCATGTTCCGAAATAGCTGCAATTGTCGTTGGTGATATTGGTCTTGATAATACACATCGTGATATCATTTTGGATTATAAAGAAGGTGGACTACAAAGGATAAATGAACTGCATCCATTATACATGGCATTGCAGTATCCTCTTTTATTTCCATATGGTGAGGATGGCTATAGACTTGGTATTTTACGTAGAAGTGTTGATGGAACTAGATCTAATACAAACAATTGTGTTACAATGAGGGAATATTACGCATATCGATTGCAAACAAGACAAGATGAGGGACATACATTAATATATGGCGGCCGCTTATTTCAACAGTTTGTTGTTGACTCATACACATGTATTGAAGCAATTCGACTTATGTGGGTAAGACGTAACCAAAGTGCATTAAGGATTGAATTGTATTCTGGATTGAGGGATGCAGTTATGAGGGGAGACACAACCCCTGCATCAGTTGGAAAAAGAATTGTTTTGCCTTCGAGTTTCACTGGAAGTCCAAGATATATGATTGAGAATTATCAGGACGCAATGGCGATTTGTCGATGGGCAGGTTATCCTGATTTATTTATTACTTTCACATGTAATGCGAAATGGCCAGAAATTGAGATCTTCCTCTCAATGAATCCTGATCAGAAACCTGAGGATCGGCCAGATATACTTGGAAGAGTTTTCAAGATCAAACTTGATCAACTATTACATGACCTCAAACATAACCAACACTTTGGAAGAACAGTTGCTGGTATTCTAAACTGCTTACGCTTTATATTTATCTTTCACATATTAATTTTTATACATAATATAATTAAGTTTCTATTCTGTTTATAGTTGTCTACACAATTGAATACTAAAAGAGAGGATTGCCTCATGCTCATATATTGCTTTTCTTACATCCTGATAACAAACATCCAACACCAGCAGAAATCAATAAGATAATCTCTGCAGAAATTCTAGATTTGCACAAAGATCCTCAAGCTTATGATGTTGTCAAACAATTTATGGTTCATGGTCCTTGCGGCTCTATAAATCCAAAATCAAGTTGTATGATCAACAACAATTGCATCAAGCATTTTCCAAAGAGATTTTGCTCTGAAACTACAATTGATGAAGATGGCTTTCCAATATATGAAAGAAGGAACAACGGAAGATTCATTGAAAAGAATGGTGTCAAAGTAGACAATCGATTTATAGTTCCTCACAATATTGACTTATTGGTGAAGTATCAATCACGCATAAATGTAGAGTGGTGCAATCGTTCGAGGTCTATCAAGTATTTATTCAAATATATAAATAAAGGACCTGATCGTGCAACGTTGATGCTTGAAGAGAATTTACATGTTGAGGGTTCTTCTGGAATACAACATGTGACAGATACTGGCGAAATAAAAACATATTTAGATTGCAAATATGTGTCGGCGATAGAGGCATGCTGGAGGATCTTCCAATTTGAAATTAATTATCGAGAACCTCCAGTTGAGAGACTTAATTTCCATCTTGAAAATGAACAACCTGTCATGTTTGATGATTCTGATCATTTAGACAATGTTTTGAATCAGCCGAATATTAGAAAGACTAAATTTACAGAATGGATGAAAGCAAATGCTTTGTATGAAGAAGCAAGAGAATCAACTTATTCTGATTTCCCTTCCAAATGGGTTTGGCATAATAAAGAGAAAGAATGGAAATTGAGGAAGAAAAGAAGATATGTAGGGAGGATATTTTACGCTCATCCTGGAAGTGGCGAACGATTTTATTTGCAAATGTTACTAAATATTGTCAAAGGTCCTCGATCTTTTGATGAAATAAGAACTGCAAATGGTGTATTGTACCCGACTTTCCAATCAGCATGCTACGCTCTTGGTTTGCTTGATGATGACAAAGAATGGCATGAGTGTTTAAACCAAGCATCGCATTGGGCTTCAAGGGAGCAACTCCGTGAACTTTTTGTCACAATGTTGATTTTTTGTGAGGTTGCCGATCCTAATAAATTATGGATGTTGAATTGGAATGTGTTATCTGAAGATATATTGCATCAAGAACGAAGAATTCTACAATATGAGGACCTACATCGAACAGAATCGCAATTACAAAACTATGCACTATGTGACATTGAAAGATTAAACGAACAAAAATGGAAGGTCACTGAGAGAATTTGAAACAATGTCATATCCAGATACGTTACTACTCGAAGAAGGTAACAATAGACTACTACAAGAAGAATCCGATTATAACAGGATTTCTTTGGCAGAGGAGCATATAAAACTTATTAGTGGTCTAAATTGTGAACAAATAAATAAATATATATATATATATATATATATATATATATATATATATATATATATATATATATATATATATATATATGATGCAATAATTAGATCTGTTATAGAAAACAAAGGTTGTTTTTTCTTCGTTTATGGACATGGTGGAAGTGGAAAGACTTATTTATGGAGAACCTTGATATGTCGATTGCGGTCCGAAGGAAAGATAGTCATTGCAGTTGCATCGTTTGGAATTGCAGCACTTTTGTTACCTGGCGGAAGAACTGCTCATTCAAGATTTCAGATACCGATTAATGTAACAGATAACTCAACTTGCGGGATCAAGCAAGGTTCACATCTTGCAGAACTGGTGACAATAACTAGTCTTATAATTTGGGATGAAGCTCCTATGGCTCATCGAAATTGCTTTGAAGCTTTAGATCGTTCACTAAGAGATATTTTACGCTTCAGCGATCCACAAAGTGGAGAAAAATCATTTGGAGGAAAAACGGTAGTCCTTGGTGGTGATTTTCGACAAATACCAGTTGTAGCAAAAGGAAGAAGAGAAGAAATGGTTGAGGCATCAATTAACAGATCTTTATTATGGAAGAACTGTAAAATTTTTACTTTGACAAAGAATATGAGGCTTCAACAAAATCAAGGTGATAGTGCTACAAAAGAATTTGCACAGTGGATTTTGAAAATAGGTGATGGAGAATTAAATGATGGTGAAAGTGGATCGTTCATTGATATACCACTTGATTTGATAATTCAACCTAAGACCCATCCTATTAATGCCATTGTGAATGATATCTACCCTGAGTTGCAGTCTAAATACACTGATGCTAAATATTTAGAAGACAGAGTGATTTTAGCTCCAACAAATGATGATGTACAAGAGACAAATGACTACATAATTGATCTTATTAACGTTGATGATGAAACGTATCTCAGTGCAGATTCAATATGTAAAGCTGCGAGCAACAATCAAAACCAAGATATCATGTACCCAATAGAATTTTTGAATTCATTGAAGTTACCAGGTATTCCTAACCACAAACTCAGGCTCAAAGTTGGAATCCCTATAACGCTACTTCGAAATTTAAATCAAAGTGCTGGACTTTGCAACGGTACAAGACTTTTAGTCACTCAGTTGTCAAAATGGTTCTTAGAAGGAAAAATCATCTCAAGAACTCATGTTGGAGATAAAGTATTCATTCCACGAATAGTACTATCTCATTCCGATTCCAAATTGTCTTTTATTCTAAAAAGAAGACAATTTTCAGTATCTGTTTGCTTCGCTATGACAATAAATAAAAGTCAAGGTCAGTCATTGCAACGTGTAGGCCTTTTCCTATCTAAACCTGTCTTCAGCCATGGCCAATTGTATGTAGCTATCTCCAGAGTTACAAGTAGAAATGGCCTTAGAATACTTATTGTAGATACACATGATGGTGACGAATTCAAAACAAAAAATATAGTATATAAAGAAATCTTCAACAACTTACCTAGAGGTAACATTTAGCATAGATATTAATGTTTTTAAACAATATATTATGATACTTACAAATATAATTAAATCCTACTAATTTCTATTGCATTTTCAGGTGTTATTGAATCATAACAAGATGAATTACACATCTCTTGGTCAAATTTCACCCGACAATGATACATGGATCATAAAAGTTAGAATTATAAGGATGTGGGATGCAGTAAACATTGCAGAAGGCAATGACTTGATTAGCCTAGACATGATCATGTCCGATGAAAATGTAAGTTCACATTAATTTTATAGTTACTTTATTTAGCATATAACTTGACTAGATGGCCATATAAATCATCAATTGAATATGTAGTTCTAAATTTTGGGATTTCCCTTTTTACAGGGAACGCTAATACATTCAAGTATTAGGAGCAAATTCACACGACGTTTTAGGCCTATTCTTAGCGAAGGATGCATTTATGAGATAAAGAATTTTATAGTGGAAGAATATAGAGTACAATACCGTCCAGTGCATCACCAATTTAAAATTCTTTTTATTTTAACGACCTCAGTCTCTACAATCCATGAAATAAATCATTTCATACCTCAATATAGGTTTGAACTTGCAGACTATGAGACAATAACATGCCATTGCAATGACAATACTTATTTGACAGGTATCGATCCTTTCTTTACATTTATTACCAAATTTAGTTTTAAAATTTCGCCATAACTAATACAAAATAAAAAATCAATACTATCTTATTAATATATCTTTCATGAATATACAAATGTTATCAGTAGATTGGAATCGGTTGGAGTAATTCAGGAAGTAAAGTCTAAAGGACGTCCAACCAAAATACGCACAATCCATCTTCTATTGGAAGAGTAAGGAAATACTTGAATTCCAAGTTAAAGACAATAATGTGAAAGTTGAGTAAATTATTTCTAACTTAGTTATGTACTATATCAGAAACAAAGTTTTGCAAATAACTTTGTGGGGGTCTAAAGCATATCAAATAGATGAGGATTTTTATAAGAATACTCCAAGACCAGCCATTGCAATTGTAACTTCGACAATTGTGAGAACTTACAGAGGTAACTATTTATCTTGGTATGTTTAATAAAAATAAAATGACTTTCTACTAATAATGGTAATGAATTTCTCTTTGAAATTTTTGTAGGTCAGTACAACTTCTCATCAACAAGTGCAACAAGAGTTTACATCAATCTTGATATTCCAGAAGTTGATACAGTTATTGACAAGTAAGAACACTCCATTATATTATTCTTTATTTTTTAAAAAATTTTCATTTTTAATAAAAAAACAACATTTATTTATGAATAGGTTAAACAACGTCTCAATAATAGAAGTGAATCAAATGAAGATTGAATAGCCACCAATAATACCAAATAGAGAACTTGCCTTACACAATAGGAAGACAATTGCAGAGATAAAACAAATGGAAGAGAACTCAGAAGCAAAGGTATTAATAAATTATAACTATTTAATACATTTATAAAATATCATGAATACAATATCAATTGTTTAATTTTTTATTAAAAAAAATTACAGGAGATATTCTACACATGTTTATGCAAAGTTGAAAGAATAGACAACAAGTATGGTTGGTATTATATTGGTTGTATAACATGCAAGACGAAGGTTAAGTTTAAAGAAGGAAATTTTGGTGTGAACGTTGTCAAGCGGATCGAACCAAAATTCAGCGTACCAAGGTAAACAACAAATGATATTTAATTCACACATATGTATATAGAAATATCTCTTCCTAACAATTTTAGAAATGAAAGCAGGTATAGGATACAAATTGAAGTATCAGATACAACAGATTCAACAAGAGTCATTATCTTCGACAAAGACGCTGAACAACTTATAGGCAAAACTGCAAAGGAACTTGCAGATTTGCAAGATGAGGTAACAAATCTTGAATTTTTAAGAGTACCATAACAATTCAATAATATATATATATCATGTTCTAACCTCTTTTAACAATATGCTATATTTATACAGAAATTGGAAGACAAAATCGTGCCAAGAGAAATCACAGCAATTTCCAGAGAATATGTCTTCCAATTGAAACTTAATGAATATAATTTGAAAAAAGGTTGGGAAAATTATACTGTTTATAGAATCTTTGAAGCGCAAGTTGCAGAAGAAGCTAACAACCAAAAGGTAGCAATACTTTATATGTTGAATTCTTAAAATCTACACAATATTTGGCTACATAATTATATGCAACTTCTAATGAAACTCGATCTCTTATTATAGGAAACTCCAACTGTAAAGCTTAGGGGATCTAGCTCCAAGCAAGAAAAGGAGTACAACGTTGTTAGCCAGACAATAGAAAATGAACAAATGTTCAGTCAAGATTTTTCATTGCATTCTTCCCTACCTACAGAAGACACAGAGCCTGATGATGATAAAATACCTCTCAATGTCCTTTACAAACGATTCAAAACTACTAAAAAGAAGTTTTGAATCGTTTTATCTTTTTATTTGTAATTTGTAATCTACAATATTTATAATATTGACAATATTTGGCATAATGTTTGGTAGTTTATAAATTGCTAATTATTCATTATTTGATAATGGTGAGTTTGCGATTTTCAGACTTTCATTTTTATTCCTAAATTTTTATTTTATTTCTTAAATTAAATGTAATATTCTAATTTGTCATGCAATTATAATTAGTAACAACCGGAGCATGACGCGGGTTATAAGCTAGTATATATAATAGAGGAATCACTAAGAAGATTGCATAACATTCAGACAAGTGGCATCTTAAAATGCTTTCAAGTGTTCATTTTAAGTTAAACGGTGATTTTAAGTTTGTGTTAAAACGTGAAAGTAAACTCAATCTCTATTTGCATGCTAAATAAAAAATGAATCCCTATTTTTCTCTCAAAAAAGAAAAAAACTGAACTCTATTTTGGTGCCATGAGTGAAACGTTTTAGTTAGTTTCCTGCCAAAAAAAAACCGTTGCTATATATTGAGAAAAAACAAACAACCGCTGCTATACGTACATTGCAAAAAAGCAAACCGCTGCTAAGCCTGCTACAGGATTTTAACCATACTAGGATTCACTACTTGCATTCAAAAGGGTTCCCCATTAAAACCATTTGATAAACTATTGGTTGGACTACCCTCAAAGAGGTAACAAACTTTCCTCTTCTCTCTACATGTTGTATGTTTGTGCTGTCTTTATACGTGAAATAACATAGTTTTAGAGGGCCTTTGACAATTTTACATGAATAATGTAATCCCCTAAGGTACAAAATCACAGGTTAGTTTTAAAATTTGCACCCATGGATGTATACAATGATGTTATTAAATCTACTCGGGAGCAATGACACTCAAGAAAATAATAGAGTGTTGAAGTAAAGATTTTATTTTTTTATTTTTTTTTGTGAAGTACTTTGTTGTTTTTTTTTTTTTTTTTTTTTTTTTTGGTCTATAGAGGTTGAATTTAACGTTAATTCAGTCTAGGGTTTCTATTTAATCCAAAATTTGGTTGCATTAACGTATCTTTATGTTTTTATGTATACATTTTTTGTGACTATAAATTCTTTTCTTTTCTTTTTTCTTTAATGTTTATTTATCGAGAAAGTTTTTTTGAACCAGACATCTATCTAAATTTGGGTTTGGGTTGAGATCTGAATTTATCTTTGTTTTGTTTGTGAAATATTTGGTTGGGGGTTATTTATTTGAATGTTTTCTCTTTCTTTTCTTTTTTTTTTATTCATTTGTGTGATTTGTCAAATTTGTACGTATTTTTTGTAAGTACTTTTTATACTTTTAAAAGCAAAAGAAAAAGGAAAAAATTTATTGAATTATTATACAGCAAATGAACATAAATACTTTGGAAACACCAAAAGAGATGTTGAGTGAAATATTTTATTTTGTTTTGTATCCATAATATATATATATATATATATATATATATATATTCTGCTTATTTTGCTTTGCATTTTTTTAATGTTCAAAATTATATTAGTTTTATTTATATTGAAATATAATAGGTATCACACCAACAATATCAAACATTCAAACTAATTGTCTACTAATACTTTGATAATCAAAATCCAGGTTTTATTCCTGCTATTTATTTAATTTAAAACTACACCTATGTAAACAATGATTTTAACATGTTTTATGGGATTTTTTTCCAATTGGTATAATTTACTCGGATTTTTAGGCATTAAATGTTGAGTAAAAGATTTTGATATATTTTGTATTCTAAAAAAATAAAAATAAAAATAAATCTTTAATTTTGCGATGTATTTTTTTCGGAAGTTCAAAAATTTTTATTTGTATTGGAAGGGGAATCAATAGGAGGAGAGCCTATAAGCGAGAAAATTTACAAAATACGTTTACGTATTTTCATTATTATTATTATTATTTTTTTGTTTCTTAAATTAAATGTAGCGTTCTAATGGAATAACTCAAAACTTTTTTTTTTTAAACTACTTTATACATTATCTATTACATTTTAAACATAAGCACAAGACAGTTTTAATTCGTAAAAACCCGCACATGACGTGGGTTATATGCTAGTTTGTATAACAAAGCCGTAGGCTTTCTCAAACTAGAATTAATAAAACTTGAAAAAGACAAACTCGTATAAAAAGATTCAAAACCCACACCAAATTTATAAAATGGTTCAATGCTCTATAGGTACTTGTGGCTTGGACCGAAATCAAATAGTCGTCTTGATTTCAAAAAGCGTCACAGATGGTACATGCCTTTAATAAAAATGTAATTTTCTAATAATTTTTTCATCTACGTGACAATAAAAGCATGAGTATCAACCGTGATACGTACACCGCTACGTAGGATTCGAGATATATGTTAGTATTTTAAGCAGGGTGATGTGGATTGCCTTTAAAAAAATAGATGGAATCCTGACGAAAGTATTAACTGGCCGAGTTTTTTTTTATTAAAGACAAGTACCATTTGTGACAATTTTTGAAACTGAGGCGGCTATTTGATTTTAGTCCAAACCAAAGGTACCTGGAGAACATTTAATGCTTTATTTAAAAAAATCAAAGCTTGGATCAAAATTCGCACATAACCTAGAGGCTGAAACAAAACTGAGATGCCAAATCTTGCATAAAACTAAGATCTGAGGAGGGGGGGGGGGGGGGGGGGGGAGACACAATAAAAATAAGAACATAAGGCAAAACGGGCTCTAAGAATGTGTTGGTACAATTTTCGGTATGTTGACGTGTCGCATTGTGATTCGCTGAGAGAGCACCTCGAGCTTCCTGCCTTCCTTGAGATCTACAAAAATAACAAACTACTAGTCGGGGGCATCGACTACGCCCACTCCGATGATTAAGTCAGTACAAACTTTGCATATTTCAGGGAAACTTTCAATCTCAGAACTTAGAGAGAGAGAGCGTGTCTTCATACCAGTTATGATCACCTTATTTATAGACTTATAGGAGTCCCTGAAGTATATCTGGAATTGGAGTCTTGTGCCATAGATCGTGCAGATTTTTACCTTATCTTTAATAAGTTTGAATTGAGTAGGACTCTTCATTTTTCAAATGAACTCCACGTTGCTAGGGATCTATTATCCTTTAAACTTGGGATACAGATCTATTCCCCAAATCTTGGGATTTAGTACTTCAACAGAACCTCCACAAATCTTGGACATAGAATCTTAACAGTTAACAAATGTTCACTAGCTGAAGATAAGGGGATAATCTTATAGCGCTCGCACTGACCACAACTCCGAGGTAAGAACATCCGAGACATGTTGACTCCATACAGACTAGGAGATCTCGGCGTATTCCACACTCTGCGGGGTCTTGAGTTTTGAGGTATCCAGTTCATTAGGTCATGCCATAGTTCGAAGCGTTTCAAGCATCGAATTGATTTTATCCATAATAAGGATTGACAAACATTCGAGGTACCCAGACAGGTGTTATGACTGAGGTGATACGACCGAGGTGACCTAGTATTGTTTGGATTGAGCCGAACCAGTCAGGTCGGATCAGGTTGGCCTGGGTCGGATACACGTTTTGAAACCCAAGTTGAATAGGGGGCCACGTATCTTCGAGGCTAATTATTTCACAACAAAATGGAAGATGGATAACAACGGGTAAATCCTTCACAATTCACATTTATCAGTCTGTCTCTCATCTGAGACAGACTGATAATGTGAAGGATTTACTCGTTGTTGGTCCCTCATTCATTCCTTTAAATACTTAATGGGAGAAAGAACCTTGTTTACTTGTGGTACACATTTCTATATGTAAGCAAGCAAGCAAAAAACAAAAGGCCCTCTTGAAGTTGTCCCTTTAAATGCGTGTGTTGAGAATCAATCATTGATCAGCATGACTTTTTTGGTGAGCTTGCTGATCACATGTATTTGCATATTGCTACAATGGTGATTGACGGTTTGATGATCTTTTGTTGTTGCCTTGACTTTTGTTAGTAAAGTGAAAATATGACTACTATTTGAGATTGGGGATCTATTTGTCGAAATAAACGAGTGCATGAATATTTTTGTTCCTTTTAATTTTAATTTTTGAGCATCTAATATAGTGGGACACTCCTCCATACAGTTCAAATGAACGGGTCAATCACGGTAAGACTCACTTGACTTGTTTATTAAATTTTATATATATATATATATATATAATACAGGTTCAAACGGGTTAAACAAGTCAAGGGTTTCTTGTTTGGATCGAAATAGATGAAACGGATCATGTAGGGTTAGGTCAAAAGGGTTAAGTAGTTTATTTTTGGGTCTAAACAGATCGACTCGTTTAATATACGGGTGAAGTAAATCGTGGTAAAGTTGAGTTAAATGAGTCCTATTCAAATTGATCTTTAATAGGTTAGCAAAGTCAAGTAAATTGACCGGAACCCAAACCACCAAACCGGATTGCCAGCACCAACTCGAAACAAACGATTTTGCCTTTTTTTCCTTCATAATAATTGGTGTAATATCGTATTTTATGTATCCCTGAGAAAAAATAAAAATAAAAATAAAAATAAAAATGAAAGGTATGTATGTATGAGAGAGAGAGAGAGAGAGAGAAAGAGGGAGCACAAAAATGGCGATCCCAATGAGACCGGGAAGGAGACAACGAGGGGAGCGATTCCTACAGAGGCAATTCGGTGGGCACGGTGGTGGATTCCTCCATCGCATCAGATTAAGATATTCCTCGCAAAGACTCTTTCGTACGATTATCATAAGCCTAGCCTTCATCGCTACCGTGCCTCCCATTTTCTTCCACTTCCGACTCAGGGGCTTCCACCAGGTCTCTCAGTTCCTTCATCAACTCAAACCCTTCAAGATTTCCATCTTTGTTACTCTTTCCTTAAATAGAATTTGGATTACTGAGAATGAATGAACGAATGATTTGCATTTTGCAACGTCTGCACACGCAGATGCAACAAAGAAAGTGCGGCTGGCTGAATGATCCTCCGCTTGTATGTGCTCACGGAGGTGACTCAACTAAGGCCTTCCCCAACACGGTAAGCTTCCCCCATGTTACCAAACTCACCTTTAAGTCCCACTACTAATGTTGTCCTACTTTTTCTTCTTCACAGATGGCTGCGTATCGTATCGCACTTCGTTCTCATGTAGACTGCATTGAGATTGATGTTTCTCGTTCCTCAGATGGGGTTTTGTTCGCGCTGCACGATAGGTACTTCTGGGCTCCCTTGTTTTTGCTTTAAAATTTCACCACTATCATCTAGTTTTGCTGATTTATCATCTTAATTACTGCCATTGTACATGAACAACCTCAAATCAATTAATCGTGGAACTACCTTTGATAGCTAGGATGTTATGCGGGTGGAACTGGGTGTGTCTGAGATTCGAATCTTCTTTTTTAAGTTGTTTTATTACGGCAACGTATTGTGGTTGGTATAGCTCGTTATACATGATCTGAATTAAAATATGGAAAATGATGTAGAGAGGAATCAGAATATCTTGGATGTATCAAAATGATGAGAGTCGTATGTTAAGTAATACAATCAGTTAATCGTGTGGGTTAAACACATTTAATATCATTCATGCACTTTTGTGCTCTTCTGCTATCTTTTAGAATATTCCCTAGTATAGGAGTAGTAAATACGATCCTAAAACATTCATACCTGATAAACAAAGGTGTATTTGTCTAAAAGTGTTGAACATGTTCATGGTTAAGCATTATTTATCCAGATTGACAGATTGTTATCTATTGAATTAGCTACTTGGAGATTTGATTCTCACATGACAGGCAGGGATTTGCAGCGGATATCTGGAAACAGTACTTTTAAAGTAGGGCACTTGAGCATGAAAGAGGTGAGACTTTTGTGACTAGGCTTTCTTGTCAACAATGTTAAGCAGCTCCTCAAATATTTTCATTATGAATCAAGTTTTTACTGTCAATCTGCTAGTTAATGAATGCCAGCCACACTTATGGAATTGTAACTGTTAATTTATACACATGGAATTGTAGATGAACATTCATTTGGCTGGTTAGGTTCGGTTACCAGGGGTACCAATCCAATGCTAAGCAACCACCTATCTTCGTTAACCTTGGACTGGACTGAGTAAGCATCTTGATTAATACTGTGCAAACCAACCGAAAGGGAACAGATTGATTTATTCCTGGTTTGAGCTAGGCCAAGTTGTGCCAAGTTTGATATCTTAACAGTTGTTGGTATTATCACTCATGTGTCCCAGTGGATCAATGTGATTGTGGCCTACATGCACATGGAAAAATGACATATGAGAAAACCAGCAAACTTGACCCTTCCTTAGTCAGGACCCTTAATTCAGCTCAAGTACTAGCCTTTGTTCTAATAAAATAGTTGGTCATGGTTTCCTAAAGTTAAGTGTAGAAGGTGTGATCTAGGATATTTTCCTCTTAGTTTAAATGTTGGGTTCTCAACTGTAAATTATCAGTGCTTCAGGTGTTAACAGAATTCTTGATAAAAAGTAAGGAGTGTTTGGACAAATTTAACACTGATGGCCTTTTGCCTTCAATAAATTGTTCTTCTCTGTATCTTCTATAATCTTAAACATTCTGGGTCATTTAAGGGAAATAGGATGAACCATAATCACAGTGATCCCTTTTGGAGGGAAGTGTCATTTTCTATTGGCAGCCTCAGTTTGACTTCAAAATTTTGATAGGAGGGATACAACGAACCTTTTTCATATGATCTGGTTTGATATGAAGCTTGCAAAATTTTCAAATTGTCATGTCATATTAATCTCTAGGACAGCAAATACTTTCAGTTTTCTTTGGGTTTAATTTGGAGAAGATAATATTATTATTTAATGATTTTGGTTAATTGTACGTTACCCACTTGTGGTCTGGGTTGGAATCGAGTTTGATATGCCAACCTATGGTTTAAAAATTGCCAATTCTTTTTTTTTAATAACCGGGGTATCCGAGGCTTTCAACCGACTAGATCCCCGAAACACTGTGCAAAGCATCCCTCCACACGGGTTAGGTAAAACTCGGGCTTTTGCCCACGGGCATGCCCCTAAGGAATTGTTTGCACTAAAGGAGGGTCAAACCTTAGACTTGATGCTTCATGAGGTATAAATTTTCATTTTACCCTTGTGAAGTCACATCCTTTAATATTTTTCTAGCCTTGAATTGTTAAAATTTGTGTGTAAATCCAGTACCTCGAAATAAAGCCCAAAAATCATGATAGCAACCTCATTACAATGTAAAATAAGCGAATATCTTTACCCCAAGTGGGTAAAGTGTAAGTCTTTAAACCAGAAGTTGGCAATTCGAACTTCATACAGGTGGTTAAAGTATAGTTTCGGTTTTAGTATTATCACAAACTCTGCATATATTATTTATACCAATAGATATATATGAGTAATGTTGACTGATATTGTATTTTAGTTTGTGACTCTAGATAAAAGAGCTAGGCAGTGCTCATCAATCTGCACAGAAGTTTCATGATGAAAGAATTCCTACCATTGAAGATGCTTTGACGGTATACTCCAGGATTTCCATTAATTATCTCTTTCTGAAATAATGTTTATTCCCCTATTTTACTATGCGTTTTGGTAAACATATTTCATCAATCTTACTGACCCTTTTGGTGTGCCTCATGACACTATTCATTGACATCTATCTGCAAATTCTTTTTCTTTTATTCTATTAAAGCTTTGTCGTTGAGTTTTCTCTGACATTTTTAATTGATGTTCTTAGTTGATATCAAGTTCAGTTCGGCAAGTGATTCTAGATGCTAAGGTTGGGCCTCCATCATACGAAAAAGGGCTTGCAAAGGATATTCTTTCTGTTGTAAGTTTGCTATTTGGTTCCCCTTCTCCTTCCCCTGTTTTTATTTTTATTTTATTTATATTTTCTAACTCTTACTCTACATATGTGCTTATAATGCATTGAATAACTATCTGCCATGTTAAATGACAACTAACTTCAAATATGAAGTTATCTTTTGGTTTCGCCATTTGCAAATACACTATTATAAGCTAAAATGGTTTTCAAGTTTTACCCACAAAAAATGCTTTCAAGTCCTGTAGCCTTATAATTTTCAGTGCCTTTTTTAACAGGTTGAAAGAACAAAGTGTTCAAATTGCCTCATATGGGCTAAAAGTGACAATTTGGCGAGGGATGTAATTAAACTATCACCGCATACTATGGTAAGAAGCAGTTAACTGATTTTAAATCTTCAGGATCTTTTACTGTACAATTTTTTATTTTGCGATAATTGCTTTGTCCTGTTTGTTGAATTCTCTAGTGCTGATCAGTTGGGAAGATAAACACTTCCTATCTTCAACTTGAGAAAATTTTGGTGAAGTTGTTGGCTGCTTTGAAACCTGAAATTGTCATGTTTCCTGCACATTAGACTGTATATATGGGGATCTTACCACGTATTCTTCATTTATAGGTCTTCTTTGCTCTTAAGTTTTTTTTTTTTTTTTTTTTTTTTTTTTGGGTGGGGGTGGTATTGCAAATATGGTTCCTTCCCTTAAAAGCCTTTTTGGTTCTTCCCCCCCCCCCCCCCCTCCTCAACTTTTTAATAGTCTTTTAGCTGCATTTTAAAGTAAAGGATGTGCTGCTTGAGATTGATAATCTTGTCACCAGCTGCCTTGAATTTATATACATAAAATTATCATGATTTAATTCATTTTACTGGTCTGGCAGGTTTTTCTTTCTTTCCTTCTGCTTAATATATATATATATATATATATATATATATATATATGAATTACTCAACTGGTCTGATACAGGAAGCCAGATATTTTGGTACAGAAGTTGGTGATGTTGGTTTTTGAGTTTGTTCTCCTCGCATTCTAAAAGGGTGAGATGTCATTGCAGGTGGGCTACATTGTCATGAAGGATCCTTCTACTGGGGCTAGAACCAACTTATTGAGGATGAAAGGTGCTGGAGTCGTTGGTGTCTATCACCCTTTGATTGATGAAATGCTTTTGAAAATTCTGCATGGGTATGAAATTGGATTGATTTATTAGTATTTGAATGTTAACTGCATGTGCGTGGTGTGTGTGATTTCATGTTTTACATTTGGGTCTTTGCAGGAGGAATAAAAAAGTCTATGCCTGGACTGTTGATGATGTGGATTCCATGCAAAAGATGTTGTTTGAGCGAGTGGATGCTGTTGTTACAAGCAACCCTACTCTACTTCAACGTCTAATGCAAGATACTAGAACACAATGTCTTGAGGAAGGTTTTTCCATGTCACAATGACATTCATTCATTTCGAGTACAGAACCTTTTCTGTGAATGTCAGAATATTTTGAAATACCATTTAGCCTTCATGAATTTACTTATACTACTGGATTTAGAATATTATCCCGGACTATGATTGTATTGACACGTTCACATGCATTTATAATCATGAGTGAATCATCTTTATCCACAACTTGTAGTTGATGACAATGGACCTTTTTTGATAGATGGTATTACTGTAAGGCTTTTCTACTTTAAGCTACTGTTTTGAGCCAATTTGATTGCTTACTCCGATTTAAAATGGATTGCACACTGTTCCTACTGGTACGTTGATCTATGGGCTCTAGTCGTTGATGTGCTGCATTGGTTGCCATTGATACCTAGTCCAACTTGGAGTTGGCCCCAACGATCTGGTCCGGATGAAGTCCCACTATGACAGTCTTAGTATTAGGGGTGGTTACTTGTGTTTGCGTGTCGGATTCGAGTCGTGTCAAGGCATGAATGGGTATAAAACTGTATAGGTCAATCTTAATTCGACCCATTTAATTAAACGGGTTAGATTCTTTAATCATAATCTGTTAATTTCGTGTTAAGTTTATGAGTCGGGACAAAAAATTTGTAGCTATATGTTGCGTGTCCAGCCAATTTTTTTTTTTTCAAAAGTTGATTCTTAAATGATATGTTAATCATGGATGTGATTTACTATTTTGAAAAATGTGTCATCATCTCATAGAATGGTAACTCATCATTCGGAAACCACGTTTGTGGAAAAAAAAAAAAAAAAGTAAAGCATTTTTCTGTGGAGACGGAAATCAACCGGAGAGGAGCCGATCGTTTATAAGTAGAAGGCAAAATTATCAAACAAAATGTGAAAAGAAAATTTTTTCATTCACTCATAAAAGACCGGCTCATCTGCCGTTGGTTTCAATTGGAGAAGATATAAATCCTTTTCCTACAAAGAAACGTTAAATTGGTTTCGTGTAACAAAGACTTAAACTGGCAGATCTGTGTCCAAGTTGTAGAAGTGCTTCCAAATTGCAGGGAAAGAGTATCCTAGTGTGCACAAGGAACCTTTTTTTTTTTTTTTTTTTATGGAAAGGTAATTTTTCATTAAAACAACCAACAGTACAACATCAAACACCACGAAGGTGAACATAATCAGACACCCTAAAGGTGTACATACATCTTAAAATAATACTGACAGTTGCTACTAAAATAACCCAGCCAACAGAATGATGCCTTTACGTTGACATACACATTTACTTGATCAGGGAGTTGGTCACACATTCTGGGCGACTGCCAAAAACTAAGTTAAAATGCGCACAAAGCAGACTGTCCAAGAAACACAATCAACAACAACACAGGAAAAGCTCAACAGAGAAGCTGTCTGTCGGAAAAGCCACCGCCTGTGACAGCGTGTGCAGCACACGCGCCGCCACCAGAAACAAACCCATCAACCCTCAAACGCCAAAAACCTTCGATCACCACCAGAACCACTAGCCACGGCGAAAAGCCCGAGTTGTGGCCATCATGCGCAGCCCCAATCCGAAAACCACACAGGCGCGTGAAGACCATGCGCCGACCGTCGAGAGACCGCACAACCGTGGGGAGCGACTGGAGCACCAGAGACTGACGGCGAGCAAGGCTGAAGGGCGTGTGTCCAACAGAAGATGACGGAAACTCGTAGATCTTGCCTCCAAAAATTTGACAGTGAACAAACTCGACCACGATCTCCGTCATCAACACGCCATGGACGGCAAGTTCCCGCCGGCACCTTCACCAGAGAACTCTCCTGCCTTTACAAACTAAAAAACATAAAAACTAACTTCCCACCGGATTCACACCGGGGAAACTAAACACCCACAACCCAAACGGTTGGGAGACTCAAAACTTCAACAAAAACCAACTAGCCAAAACTAGGGAGGAGGGAGGTGTGGAAGCCTCCCTCCCCCAAACACAAAAGCAAATTGACGGTTCTCACTCTCACTAGAAACGGGAGCTTCTCTCACTATAAAAGAAAAGTTCGAAGTTTTAAGCCTAGTGTGCACAAGGAACTTAAGACAGCACAAAAAAATTTAAAAAAAAAAATCACACCAACATTATATGATTGTTATGATATAAAAATGTAATATATAACATTATTTTAAAAAAAAAAAAAATCAACATTATATGATTGTTATGATATAAAAATGTAATATATAACATTATTTAAAAAAAAAAAAACAAAAAATGATTAAAACTGTTACATCAAAATTATTTAATACTTACAAAATAAAAAATTATAGCATTACCCGTTATAATAAGAAGGGATAATTGCACCATTGGTCCTTGTGGTATATCATAATTATTTTTCACTCCCTATAATTAAAAAGTTCATGGGAGATCCTTGTGGTTATCAATAATTACAAATTAAACCCTGGAGTCAAATTCCGTTAAAATTTTTAATAGATTTCGTCAAATGTTAGCGCCACGTGTTGCCAATAAGATAGCGACATGTGTCCATTTTAATAAAAAAATATAAATTTATTAAAAAATAAATAAATATACTTATTTATTTATTTTTTATTTTTAAAAAAAAAACAAAAAAATGAAAAATGAAAAATGGGAAGCAAAGGGGTGGCTGGCCAGTGGCCGCCGAGGGTGGCATGCGGCCACCCCCAAAGGGGTGGCCGGTCCCTTTGCTTCCTGTTTTTCTTTTTCTTTTTAAAAAAAATAAATAAAATAAAATAAGTATATTTATTTATTTTTTAATGAATTTATATTTTTTTTATTAAGATAGACACGTATCGCCATTAAGATGGCGACACGTGACGCTGATGTGACATTTGACGGAGTCTGTTAATAATTTTAATGGAATTTAGCTTCAGGGATTGATTTGTAATTATACAAATCACAAGAACTTCACATAAATTTTTTAAATTATAAAAAATAAAAAATAATTATGACATACTAGTGATACAACGTAGACGAATTATGTAATTATTCCTAATAAGAATGAAGTCGCTTTCTCTCAAATAAAAAAAGAAAAAGAAAAAAAAGAAAATGAATGAAGTGCGTCAAATGACTTTTCATGTGGCAACGGAACCCTCGAGAAAGAGCGGTGTTTAATTCAGGTAAAGGAAAAGTAAGTAATCACGTTCCTCTCTTCTCAATTTACCTTACTACTCCTGAATGCATTGGAGTCTGTGCAGTGGCAAGATCGTCTGAATTACCGCGCACTGAACTTATCACCAGTCGATCCTTACAAGTTGGCGGGCCCACATTGAGAAATTAGTTCAGATCACACTGGATATACGAGCGATGGCAGAGTAGTTACCCTAAACTCTAAGGTGGTACCGTGCTTTTTACCGTACTAGATTCAGACCGCGCCTGGCACATCCATCTGCTCTTCTGGTTAAAACTTAAAAGAGCTTTCAACTACTTGTCTCTTATCTTGTAAGTTAAGATTTGTATGAAATAAAATCTATAATAAAAGCGTTTTAGTAATTAGTACCACAAAGGATTGAATTTGAAGCACAAATAAAATTAAATGAGACAACAAAATCTGGGGAATTCTAGAAAAGACTCTCATTTCTGAAACAGAATTTAATGGACACTGAATCCGTGTTTTATTACTTTGTCAGCGTCTTATAAAAGCTCATATAAATACAAAAAGGGTGTTTTTTTTATCCCAAATTTGATTCCTTTTTTCAGTTTGGTCTTATAATTTGGAAGGAGATGTCAATGGCAAGCATTGGATTGGGCCCTTGGTTCCACAAGAAGATCGTCGATCCTCTAATCCAAATCCTCCGCAGGTACTCTCAAAAGATTTTGTCTTTGCCCTACTTCTTTTTGTTTTTTGTTTGTGGGTGTGGGTTATTGGGTGTAATTGAATTGAAATTGGGTGGGATCTTATTGGGTTTGTGCTCAATTGCTCATTGCTTTCGGTCTTTAATTGTTATTATGCGTTTCCCATGCTTAGGTTGTGGTAATTTGTTTGTCAACAAGCATTGGGTTCTGGATTGAAACAACTCAGAGATCTGGAAAACCTCGGTTGATTTGATTTTAGTTCCAATCTTTAAATTCCTCGGTTGTAAAGATCAGCTCCGTTAATCCTTGTATTATTATTTGATGGTCATTTATTTATTTCTTCAATGTCTAAAACAGTAGAAAAATCAAAACCGAGTTATTTTGTTTTATATTTGTATATATAAAAAATATTTATATTTGTTTTATATTTATATTTTTTTGAAATATACTTATCAAAAAAATATTTGTAAGAACAATAAGCCTCCAAGAAAGCATTTTCAGTATGTTAAATTTTCTTCTTTTTCTCAGGGGTGCTGAGCCGAAGCAACTGGCATTCTCTGCTGCTCTTGGCATTACCTTGGGAGTATTTCCAATATGTGGTATATCGCATTTAGAAATTCTATATATATATTTTTTTTATTCCTTTTTGTCTTGCAGATGATTATGTGGTGAAATTAAGTAGTTGTGCTTATTGGTCGGTATTATTAAATTAATCTTTGAAGCATGATTCATAGTTTTATTTATACACCTTGTGCATTGGTTTTGCTTTGTGTGTGTGTGTGTGTCTACGTTAATAGTGAGCAACTGAGTGTACTGCAAGCATTCCTCAAGTGAACTAATGTTTCATTAACAGGCGTCACTGTGTTTCTATGTGGGATGGCTATTGCACTGCTTCAATCTCGTTGCCATGCTCCAACTGCAATGCTGGCAAACTTTATTGCTACTCCAATAGAGTTGAGGTGCTTGTGTGCTTTCATACCATCAAATTCGTTTCTTGTCATCATTGGTAATGGAGATCAGTTCTCACTTTATGTTCTGATTGCTGATGTGTTTTGCTTTCCAGCCTGCTAGTACCCTTCTTGCGCCTTGGTGAAATTATCTCTGGTGGACCTCAATTTCCATTGTCATCTGATGCTCTGAAGAAGGTTTTGACTGGCCAAGCTTCGCGCGAAGTCTTCCTAAGTATAGCCCATGCGGTAGGTAGCTTAATTAACATTCTTTAATTTTAACACACTCTCTCTCTCTCTCTAATGCGCGCACACATACTTTTTATGGGCTCATTCAGACCTCTAGTTATTGCTACTTGTGATTTTGGATCACTGTACACTGGTATTCCTTTTGTTTCTGATAATAGAGCAGTTATCTTCAATTGCTCGCTGTGGATGCTAGGATGATCTGAAGTGTATTAATTTCAGTTGATATTGTGTTAATAATGGGGTCTCTGGGAGTGTTTGGTATCATGTTCAGGCTATAGTGATGTTAATGTTTTGTTTTAACTAGAATTGTAATCTAGCCGATCCGAGCTGAGTATTGAATATTTAAGCTTGGTTCATTTAATTTTTTTTTTCAAATACAAGCCGATCTCGAACTTATCGCCAAGCTAGATGATTTGTTCAAGCTTTGTTCATTAATTTTTTCGAACGAGCTCGAGCTTATTCGGAAGCTACTCTATTAACTTATTCATTCCATATATAAAGTAAATGTCGTAATTGCTTAACTTTTTTTATTTTTTATTTGTAAATTCATACTAATTATTAGTTATTTAATTATTTGAGTAATTAGATAAATTAACTTTAATCTTAAACAATCTAATCTCGTTCTTATATGTTTATCTTATAGTATGTATATACATTAATTACATACATACACACAAAAACTCACACATATATATACATACACATAAACCCACTCACATACACAAAAGTACACGTATATATCTATATCAAAACTTACAATTACAATATCTATTACATTACAAAGAAAATTTCTTTTTATCTTTTTTAATACTTAAAATGTTCTCATTACAAAGTTAAAATAAATATTATAAAAATAAATAAAATAAAGAACGAGTTTATATGAGCTGAGTTGAGTTCATACGAGTTCGGTTTGTTTAGTAAATGAGCCTAAATTTGCCTAAATTTTTGTTAAAGCTCAATTCATTTAATAAATGAACCGATCCCAAGCCCGAACTTGTTCGTGAGCAACTCTGTTAATTTACAACCATAATTTTAACTGCTTGGACAAGGCTGTGAACCATGGAGTCCATTGTTGTTCCGCTACAAATACGCGAATACAATTTGTTATGGTTGCATGAGTCTTGGGATACTGCAAACTCAGTGACCAAGTTGTCTCATTAGTTGGGACTTTAACCTAAGGATTCAGTCCTTTAACTCTGCATAATGATAGAAGTGGATATTTTTACTTTTTTGCTACTCCGGTAACTGGTTAAACTTATCCTGCAGATATACAAGATCAGTGAATGGTGACAGTGTTTAAAATGAAACTGGATTTGTATTAATTTTGTTGTGATTTGGTTGTTATAAACGATTGTTAGACTATGTAGCATTGACACGTCTACCAAGGAAGCCATCTCTATTGCCTGGACCACTGAGGCTTCCCTGATGCCTCCTCTCAGACACATGTTTGACATATTCTATACATCCCCATAATTCCTGAATCTTTTGTTCGCATGCGCATATAAATTTTGACTCAAAGATAAGATGCACGCTGAAGTTACCTTTTTTTTATTTTTATTTTTATCCCTACACAACTTTGAATGGTTATCATGCATGGATTTATGGATTTGTTTTGTCCTTTTATCTTATTGCTTCTTTCAAGTACTTCCTTATTTATTTATTGACTTTTGATGAATAATGTTAGGACTATGGGTGTGATTATATTAAGTTACTGTAAAATATTAATTAAATGATTAAATTCAATTTTTTTTATCAACTAAATATTTTGAGACAATTAGTGATTTATACATGGTATCAAAGCAGTGGTTTTGTGTTTGATTTGGACTATACTTTAAACCTCCAGTTTAGTAAAATATTCCACATATTGAACCCAATTATTGAGGGAGGGGAGTGGTGTGCGCCCACATGCGAGGATGAGTATTAAGAATATTAATTAAATAATTCAGTTCACATCTTCTTATCAACTTAATCTTTTGGGATTATGGATGTTTTAACAGTTACCAAGTAATAACCACAAAGAATTAGATATATTAATCAAAACCGGATGACATACATAGTATAGACACATGCACTCATAGCTCTGTATTCGTTACAACTGTCCCCCTCTGTAACTCTGCTGTGACAACATGTTCATTTCCTTTTCTATCTTATATTCTATGTCCATGTCCATGCTATATAGCATAAGAGAATTTGGAATTAAAAAAAAAAAAGAAGAAGAAGAAAAATGCTTGTAGTTTGAGTGCTCTTTTATGCTTTTGAGCACTCCTATACTTGCACTAACCTATTTGCTGTCAGCAAGGTGCTACATAACATGATGCATTACTGTTAGAAAAGGTAGCCATATTATATTCATGCACTGACCAGTTTTTGATCTCTCATTTGGTTAACAATAAATTTCACCACCTCTCCCAAAAAAGGAAAGAAAAAGAAAAATAAGAGCAGAGGTTCACAGACTGGAGCAGCACCTATTGTTAGTGATGCTTTAACTATGGTTGCTTAGATTAGTCTCCCTGTCAAACTTAGTTCCCTGTGCATAGAGCTAGTCACGGCCACCAATGAGATTTCAGACTACAAACTTTGTGTGCCAAATGACCAAATATTTATCGTTTGGGAGCTCATAGGGCGATCAATATGTAACACTTGAGAGTAGTTATATGTTAATTGGCACCTTCATCATTGTATTAAAAATTTAAAGCTTTTAATTATAAAAAATTAAAAATAAATTAGAAATTTAAAGCTTGACCTCACCAAAAAAAAAAAAAAAAAAATCAAAGCTTAAGCATTTCTGTCCTGACATAAGATGTCTTCGCTTGCCTTTATTTATTTACTTTTTCCCAGCTTCCCTTGATGTTTTAATGACAGCCACAAATTACAATTGCAAACTAATGTTTCTATCAATCTTTGTAGTTGTTGGGATGGCTTGTTGCAGCACCCTTTATCTTGGCCATACTATATGTCACACTTTTGCCGTGTTTTAAGTTCTTGGTTCACAAGTTCAGCCCTGTTCCTTTAAGCCCAAAGAAACCACTTCGTGCAAACTCGGATATCAAGCTCAAGGTAAGGGATGTCTGACTAACTTGTAAGCACAGATTTGTGTCTTTAATCCCATCAACAGGAGCTGAGGTCATTTGTTTCTAACCTAATACTTGTACATAGAACACTATTATGCTCAAGGTGCACAAAGACGTTTGTATCAGTGTCATGCTTGATGAGCTTGTTGTATCAAGTAGTGTAGCCAAGGCAACATTTGGATAAAAAATAATGGAAGTATGAAGTTTATTCACAATTATGACAGGAAACGGATGAAAGCCTCTCTATTGCTCAGCATCATCGGATGTATTGTTATGGTGTTTTGAAACACACTAGAACGGATCATAGCCTTGATAGATACAGGACCGAGGAGCTGCCTGGTTCTGGGATCACTGGGGTTTTACATATCAAACTCTGCTTGTTATTTAGAACTTCTATGATATTATTATATAGGTTTCTTTTAACAAATTCTCATTATTGCATTTCTGGTCAGTTGATATCATACCATAGTCCAAATTAAGGCCTCAAAAAAGTGGTATTGAGACAGGGAGGGCGGTTGTGGCCAGGGTTTTTGTTTTGTGTTTATTATTATTATTTATTTATTTATATCGGTAAAAGACCTAATACAAAGCTAGAAGCAAATACAAATTAAACAGCTACAACAGAGGACCGGGGGAGGGGGGGGGGGGGGGGGGGGTAAATTACCACCGATGATAGGAACCCAGGGGGTAATGAGAATGCGGCCAGAGTGGGATCTGGTTGCGGCCCAATGTACCGCATAGTGAGCACAAAAGTTTACAATTCTGTTGGCTTTACTAGTTTTTCATGAGGAAGATGCTGGGACAGAGTCAATGATATCGGAGAATGGAGATGATAGGAGAGATACGTCAATCTTAAGATAAGTTGGGGTATTGGAGAGCTAAAATAATTACTTGTGAATTGCCTTCAATGATGAATCGATCTAGATTGAGAGTCATAGCCAAAGAGACGATAAGCAGAGCAACTAAGGCTTCACCATAATTAGGCAAGCAAGGGGGGCTAATAAGAGAAATCATTTTGATAATATGCTCAGTGCGATTGCTTGGGCGGAGAATGAGTCCCTTATTGCTATGTAAAAATTGATCTTGAGCCGGAGGGGGGGGTGGGGGGTCGAGGGTGAAGATTCGCCTTCCAAGCTTGAAAATGTTCAAGGGAGATTCTGTTGACAAGCCAAGAAATCCAACAAGCATCAAAGGAAGGGTCTTCATGGTAAGCTTTATTTATGTGGAACCAGAGGAGATCACAAGCCACAATAGCAAAAATTAAAATTTATGGTGATCCACCTGAGGGATGCTAAGAGATTCATTCAGTGAGATAATTAATTTAATCTAGTCCACCATGTTGGAAAAATTAAGCGTTGAGAAGTCCTATGACCAAAATGAGTTGGAGAGAATTGGGGGCAACTTTGCAGAGGGGGCATGTAAGATCAGTGCCGGAGGAGTTTAGAGAGAATCCAAGGCAATCCTTTGTAGGTATGATATCCCAAGCAATGTTCCAAATGAACAGTTTCTATCGATAAGTAAGGTTTAAACCCCATATCGACTTCCAAAAAGAGCTGGGAGTAGTGAGGGGTGGTCAGGGTTTATTGTTCCTTGCTTAATCTCTTGAGTCTGCACAAGATATTGAGAGAACACAAAAGACTATTTCTTTTTCTTGGTTGGTTGAGCCTTTCCCAGAGACTTTTCTCCTTTGATGCCTTCCTACCAGGCTCCCCCAAAGGTTGGGCCCTTGTTATAATGGGCCGATGTGAGCCTTCTTCATTTGTTGAGCTCCAACTGGTTTTGTGCATAATTATCATAAAATTATTTAAAAAATGACATAAGTAAGTTGATTATTTGTAATTGATTTATGAAATTAATTTTAATTTTGGACACGAGTGGGAAGAATTATGATTTTGTACAACATTTGCATAACAATGTTGATGTGTCTAGCATTTTTATTTGGGAGATGGTACATTCACTACAAGTGCACTATGTGTGGGCACCACCCCAATGTGTCTTGGTGTTGTGCCACTTGTTATAATTTGAACATTTTTCTTTTTATTTTTTTTAAAAAAATATTAGACACATCAGCATTGTTGTGCAATTATTGTGTGAAAATTGTGTAAATAACGTATCCCTATAATTTTAAGGTGTAAATGTCAAAACAGTAATGCATATTGCTTGGGAATCTTAAGGTATCAAACAATTATGAATAATTGTCGTGGTTTTTAAGTATTTTGTAGGCTTTGAATAAGGATAATTTCAAGACAAATTTCATATTATTTGAATTTAAATTGAGAAAGTTATTATTGCAAGCCCCATAGATTGGGCTGTCAAACACTAATTAGGTACAAATCTGGCCAGAAAATAAAAAAAATAAGAAGAAGAAGAAGACGATATGTATCAGATTTTGTGAGATACGAATCTAGAGCCGTTAGCCTTGCATGGTAATTGAGGCTGGATGACTGGCCTCGGTTGCCTGAGCTCGATTGCCAGCTCGTCGACGTAGTTGTAGGTTCGATGGCCTCCTTCAATCGGTGTTGAGTGACCAATTAATTGCTAAGGATATGATGTGGGTACATGATCTTGTCTCACCAATTCTCAAAGATAATGGAGTTGCAATGATGCCGCCCTCGCATTTTGAGGGGTGTGACAGTGTGAGGATGGTAAAAAAAAAAAATTATGGAGAAGCCATTGAAGTGAGATTTTGGGAAATCTTATCCAAACTTAAGGAAAGTCAATCTTCTGTTGAGAAATTGTGTGCGACTTACCTTTCTCACCAGTCAGATATATCTGAAACTTTCCCCTAATGTACGTGCCTCAACTTTTGTAATCTCTGGCAGTTAAAGAACACTTCGAGCACAGCATTGCCTCTCTGTCTCTCTCTCTGGATCATTCTGTTTCACTTTCAGATTCTGAATAAATATTAGATTTTCTCATCTGGGTATCTTCTACTAGAATTCAAATCGATCTCAAAAGTCTCATCAATTTTTTTTTTATGTTTTTTTTTTTCTTTTTTTCTTTTTTTTTCATCTGGGTCTTCTCCAAAACTTTTTTTCATCTGGGTCTTCTCCAAAACTGACATTGTTCAACTTTTTTCTCTAAATATTGTGTCACTTCCTAAAAATTCCTTTTAACACCAATATCAAAATTTTATTATTGTTACTTAAGGTAAGACAAGAGGACTGGCCGGGGGGACCGGGGGGACCTGTCCGACATTGAGGAGGAATTTCACGACTGACTTCTTCTATGTGGAAAGTCGTCTACTCTCTCTGGCTCGAGGACAGATTGCAAAGTCCAGCTTATGACTATCGTACACGGCCCCCTTTATCTGGATCTGGCTATTCGGGGTACCTGTGAAAAGATTCAATCTTTCTTCTTTGCTTTCTTTTCTTAATTCATGACTGGACCCCTGTCTATCTAGTATGTGAGTGAGTAAGTCCCCCCAGGCAAGTCCGCCAGGTTGTCCGGTTTATCGGGTTCAGTCTGCAAAGATGAACTATTTCCCCCCATCTTTAAATCAATTTCTCATCTGGTTCTTCCTCGGAGTTTTCATCGTATGATTATTGTCTTTCACAGTTGTTCCTTTACGTTTATATATTGTTGGGGGTGTTCGGAAGATTATTAATGATGTCTTATAGCCATTCAGATCCACCTTGTAGTTCCTTAACAAGAGCTTCAACTGCACAGAGGATGTACCAAGCTTTTATTATCTCTATTCCTGTCTCCTCTGCTTTCATCGTCCTCCTCTTCTTCTACTTGTGCTATCTTCGCCGCCAGAGGGCCGATTGGTCGTCTATACGAATGCAAGCGTCTTATGGCAACAACAACAATGGTATCTCCGGGGTAAGATCATTCCCCTTTCTTGGTTTTCACCAATTTGTGTTATTTACATGCATACTTTTGTATGCGAGTGTAAACTATGTCTTTTGTGGTTATGGTTTGTGCAGTCTGAATTGGGCATGAAGAAAGAACTAAGAGAGATGCTACCCATAATTGTGTACAAGGAGAGCTTCTCTATTAGAGATACACAGTGAGTGGACTTCCTTTTTTGGTTGATTTTGCTTGTGATAATATTATCGAAGTTGGTACTCTTGTTTAGTATTTAGCATTTTGTACGAAACGACTTTTTTTGTTCTTAAAAAATCTTACAATCTCTCCTTAACCTCCATATATTGAACCCTTTCTCATTAGGATTTCTGTTACTTGATGATAACGGTCCAACTGTTAAGCTTTCGTAGTTGAGTCAATTTATCACTGATGATTGTTAACTTTCTAGATATACTTCATCGGTTATTAGAGATTAGTCTAATTTGTTCTAGAAATATATAGATATCTGTTTAATGTTGCTATAATGAAAAGAGGAAAATAATTCAACGGAAAATGCACCTTGAAAGGGTGCACTAGTTACTATGTATTGGACTGGACTGACTGTTTCACATTATTCAGTTTTCTTTTGAATGAACCCAGTATAGAGGTATTGATAGAGTTGGGTAAAGCCCTATCAAAATTGTATCTAGAGGTGAGTGAGGTGACTGAATTGAGTTGAATCTAGAGGTAAAATAGTGTAAATCCAAACATATGGATATTTGGTATCTTTGTCAAAAAGTATATGAAGTTGTTTGGGGAGAAAGGAATTTGGAGGTTGGATACCCATACACAAGTAGATTCAAAGCCGACCAAACATAACTGAAGAAGTCAATGAGTAACTTCATTTAAATGCCATTGAAATGAATATGGAACCTACCTTGGGCGTAAAGCCTCATTGGCATGGTTCCAGAGGCCTAGGTTTAAAACCTGTCAGCATGTTGACTAATGTCTAATTTGTAGGATGATAAAATATCATACTATGCAGTAAGCTTTGTTGTGTAAGGGGGAGCATCTGGGAATTTAATGATGTTTCAGCTTTAAATTATCACTTGTCATGACCAGAGAATGAATTCTTTCTTCAAATGCTCCAGAAATCATTATTGAAAAAAAATGGAAGTAAGGTTATTTTCTTATTTTCGTATTTTTTTCGTTCTCCCTTTAGGGGAGGGGTGTGAATGTCTAGAAAAGGAAATACAGATGAGTGGTTGAAAAATGAAATGTATTTACCTCATGAAATATTAAAATTGGTATGATGTACATTCAATAACCTAAAATGAGATCCACATCACGTGCTATATCAAGACCATGAGTGAGTTTATGGGATTTTCAATGATGTTGTGTTATGTCTAAAAGGGTAAAATGAGTACTAGTTTGGCCACATATTTTCTTAGATGTACAAGCTACTGCATTGAAGTGTCAAACAAATTTAAGGTGTTGGAAATTACGACCTGTAATTTCTTAGTTTTCCTTTCATATAATGAGGCAACCTCTGTATTTTTGCAGATGCTCAGTATGCCTGGCGGAATACCAGGCAGAGGATAGGCTTCAACAGATACCTGCCTGTGGCCATACATTTCATATGGACTGCATTGATCACTGGCTCACTACCCACAGCACCTGCCCACTCTGCCGCCTCTCTCTCCTTCCTACCTCTAAGTCTTCAACTGAACTACCACTTATACATGTTGAAACTAGTCAAGAATATTCTGTTACTGTGAATTGTAATGATGCATCGATACAACAGAGGCCCCATGCTTGGGAAGAAATACAAGCCATACAAATATCTGAATCAAGCCACGGAGATGCGAGACTTCCCCAAAACAATTCTAAAGAAGATGCAAGAAACTCCGATTGTTTTGATCATGAGAGAGAATTTAGGGGTTCAAGATATGACATTGAGCGACATGAGCCTCATGATGGATTTTCTGGTTTGTTGCACACGAGCTTAATCTATCTTTGTCACACCTTTTAAATTTTAATTTTATTCTTTTTCCCCTCTTTTTCAAGAAAAATGCTGTGGTTTGCCATAGAAATGCATTGCATATTGAATTACTTCTCATGTAGTTAATCTCATTTGATTCATATACATTTCTACTCTACATATCATTATGATTCTGGTGAACGAGTATTGTGTTGCCCGGGTTATGCCCTTCTTCCCCATTTTGATGATGGGCTGTGCCTTGAAGTACATCATTCAATACCATTCAATGATGTTGATGTATGAAACAGATGTTGAATATTCTCTCTTTCTGGTGAAAAGATTACATAATTAATAGTTGTCTGTGTCCATCAAGGGTGATTCTGTTTCCGCCTTCATTTATACTTATTTAAAGCAGCAGTGGCCACAACTGCATATTGTTTGTCTGCAAAAGACCATGATAGAGAGAATCTGGTTCATAACAAATAATTTCATTTGCATTTCTCACAAATTACTAAGCTCTTTCTTTTGCATGTCTAAATATATGTATGCGAAAATGTTATGGTATGATTTATTTCAGTTGATGATGTCCATTTTGGTTGTTTTTGAACAGCTTGACCTATCTCAAGAACTGAGCCAGGACAGCTGAAAATGCCATCATGAATCAGACGCTGCATCATGGGTACTGCTCTCCAAGTGGGATGTTAAAGAGCAAGAACCAAGTCTCATGAGACCAGTTTTCCACTAGAAGGCAAGAAAAAACTAAACAAAATGATCGCCAATTGATTAGGAACTAAGAGAAGTTTACAACGTTTGTGAAAATATTCCTGGATCTTTTGATTTGAGTTTATTCAGGGTGCACAGCAGTCTTATCTGATAGAAAACAGGAACCAATTTTTATTGGGATCGTGATTCTCATGTTTGTGTATGAAGAGCAGCTCTAAGCCTCTAACTAGATCAGAGCGATGGGCGAACGATCAGAGTTGTAACTACATTAGCTTTGATAAGAGCTACAATGTGTTGTACATGGGAAACCATGGTTTCAAGAAGAACTTTGAGCTCTAATGCACCTGCTTCTTTCTTTGAACGTAAATATTGTCTAGAATGTGCATTAAATCAACAGCGTCTTTGATGTGAGGAGAGAGACAGATGGTACAAAGGGTACATTTTGCCATTCGGTGGGATGTAGTGGTGAATGAGTATGGTGAAGCTGTGATAAATCTTAGCTCCCTTCCACAGCAAAAGATTGTTGATTTATTGCTCATACGCCTTCCTCAAGAACATGGGTCTCCCCAATGAGATTTTTACTTGAAACTGAATGGAGAATCTCTTGTTAATGTGGCCCTCAATTGAAGGTACACGTTTTGGTTGGTTACAAGCTCTTGGAGAGATGGTAGGATAATGGATGATTAAATGTTATGACAGAAATTTCCTCCAAACTCAACCCAGTCTCTAAAAGTGCTACGTGTTCCTTAACAAGTAGGAAGCACATGTTTTTTTTAATAGCATGTGCTTCTTATATGTTTTTTTAATAGCATTACTAAAAAAGTATGTTTCTCAAATGCTTAAAAGACAAGTAGCAACGTAGCAATTTTAGAAATTACGTTGAGGACATTTAATCTCGTAGATTGTGTATTCATCCCCTACAATTGATGTGCTTGAATTGTATTACGATTCAAGCAACCCACAAAGAGGAAAGCTGTGGGGTTCACGTGCTCCAAGTAGGTGGGCTATGCGCTCCACACTCCAGACTGTGGGACAAGTGAACCCTACTACTGCTACTTTGTGAGCAGACAGAGCAGTCCAAACTGTAGTGCCATTCAGCACTCCAATTATAAAGGTCCTAATTCGTGCTCATCCATGTGCCAATAGTTTTCTTGAATGGGTTAGGGTTTAACAGGCATTAAACATACAGAAGGACGTCCCCTTACCTAGCACGACTTTCATCTTTGTGATTGTATCATCAGTGTGCAAAAGGGTAGGGGAAGACGTTACTATCGTGTTCAAGTTCATGGGTATCTAAGAGAAACAAGAATTTTTTTTTTTTTTTTTTTTGGCAAATACAAGGTACGTGATTTATTTTTGCATGATCAAATTATGATTTATTGATTCAAAACCTAATAATCGGTACTAGGTTGGTTGACTAAAAATGGGTCAATGGCTAAGTTGGCTAATATTCAAGCCTGACCCTCTAAAAGTCCGTGTATCTTGACTGAACCAATAATCGAACCAAGTCATGGATCTAAATCGGATCAATTAGACCTAATTGACATTTTGGGTCATTTAGGTTCCTTTTTTGGGACCCAAATGTCTATTTTAGGTTCTTGGACGTTCTCATTTCAATAGTTTTTAGGTCTTTTTTTAACCAAAATCGATTCTATAATTGGATAAAACCAGTTTGTGGGCCATCTAGAAACATGTCCAACATATTGTTTGGTATAAGTTTCGTGCATGTTCTTTTATTGCACACATGTATGTGTTGGATGTTGAAAATGATGACATTTCTCGAGAGGGCCGGTGTTGATATCATGAGAGACAACTTGTTGAGGAAGTAACTAAGGATATGAAACTCATTAACATTGTGTAAAATTTGGTGAAAATACTATGGAAGGATTTGTTCCTGTTAGGGTGGAAATCCAGGACGAAAACAAAGAGAAGATGGGCAGAAAATTATGTTAGATTCTCTAACCCCTTGCCTGTTTATAGGCATCTATATATGCAGCTCTTCATGAAGAGTTGAACACTTCTATAACTTTCATGAAGACAATAAAGTGTGGTCTCCGCACTTGTTATGGTGTGATCATTCCTTAACACATCATCCATAGAGAAATGTTAGGTTTTCCAAAAATTTAATTTCCGTGTGATGTGTAATCATCCCATGTGATATATTGTTTTAGTAAATAGAAGCATATGGTGATAGGATGTTGACACATCACTGGAGAACCAAATTTTTGAGAAACCTAGCATTTCTCTCATCAATATGTATATTTTTCAAGCTTTTTCATACTTCTCTCTTATTCGCTTACGATATACATATTATCTTAACGAGTAATACTGCATACTATACAAACATCCACAAATATTTCATAAAGATGATGTGGCAAAGTTTAGTAGCTATTGAATTTATATATATATAACAATGGTTGATCCAAAGGCTATTAAACATTGTCACGTAGCTTTGTAAAATATTTATTGAATGTTTATGTAGTATATAGTATTACTATATGATAAATGAATATGCATGGTTGACGTTGGACCCTAATTATGTAAGTTATAACATGAGACCTAAGGTTAGAGTTTATGTTTTATAAAGTTGGTTATTGTGGCTTTAGGTTGAAGCATAGATCTTCATGCTTAATTTCGAAACAAAGCTTCATGTGCTATTTAGGACAAGCATGTTATGTTGAATTGTATGCATGTGCCCTTTTATATAAGTCAAAGTTGAATCTCAACGGTTCAAAGGGCACTCCAAGAAGTAAGTACATTTGCACATGATGCATGTTTTATTTCAACAATTTGAACCATAACCTAGTTTGAATTAAAGGCTTGATTTATAAAGTTTCAGCTCAAGTCAAGGAAATAAAGTTTTTGAAGTTGGTGAAATCTTGTGAAATCTCTTTTTGCAGATATGAACCTCTTATTGACTAGAAGTCTAGAACTACAGCTCATGGAAAATGCCTCTTGAGGTGATGCAAGTATGCACCAACTTCGATTTTATCCTTATGGAGCCTACACCTTCTACACCCAATGATAATCATCAGCGGCAGAAAAGGTGATATAAATATTAGGTAGAATTTATCCTTGAAAACCGACTCGTAAGAAAAAGATACACAAGAGCTTAACTCATGTGGGACACAATGATCATAACATACTACTACACTTCAGCAGTCGACATCTATGGCGGCCCACTCTATTAATACTGACCTAATGGTAGTCATTTCTCTTTTGGCGGCTCTACTCACCTATCAGTATTTTAATCCAGCCCATAGGTCGTCCCCTATAACACCCTATAAAAAAAATTAGAGTATTTTTTTATTTTTTTATTGTCTTTTAATAAATTGCTTTAGGTTCTCAAATATTAAAGAAACATATACTATATTTTCTTTTAACAAGATTTAGTATTTAAAAAAAAAAAAAAATTGTTTTAAAAAAAAAAAAAAAGTGACAAGAAGCGTTTTTTTTTTTAAATATATATATATATATATTATTATTTTTTTTTTATGAAAGACATAAGTAATATAACACCTCCAATCTTTTAGGGTTAGGTTCGTGAATTAAGAAATTTCATAGACCCAAAGGTCATAAATAGGAGCAACAGATCGTGCACTTAATAACACATCAAATGCATGGATTTAAAAACGCTTATTAAATGAGAAAACAAATATGAGAGGGGGAGATCGGCTCCCTCCTCCTATCCATTTTCCTTTCTATTTTTTTTTTTTTTTTTTTTTTTTTTTTACACGTCCACACAAGAGGGGGAATGAGATTCGAACTAGTGACTCCCGCTTCATGAGGCGTGATCCCTAGCTGATTGAGCTACCCCTTGAAGACTCACTTTCTCTTTCAACTCCCTCCCCGCTCCTACCCTCCTCCTCCCGTTCTGGTATTTTCTTTTATTTTCAGGTGCTCTCCGACCAGATCAGTAATTTTGGCATCTCCGCTATGCATCCGTCTATCTACTTCTATGTTGTGCCATTCATCTTCTCGATCCATGGTCGTTGCTGCTGTTTGCTGGTTGTGTTTTTGTTTTGAATAAGAGTTTTATTCTCCATATATCTGCCCTCATAGACGATTTATGGAATGAAGGTTAGTCAGGTGTGAGGGATTATTCCTCACGGCCTGGATAGTTCAGTGTGAGGGGTTATCTCTCATAGCCAGTTTAAATAAATTTTTCTAAAATATCTTATTACCCTTATCTTAGATTTAGTCTGCTCGGAGCCGATCTGATCTTTAACTATTTTTTTACATGGGTTAGCAGAAAATGAAAGTTATAGATAGTACTTTATTGTAAGAATTTTGTTTGTATCTATAACTTTGTAACCTCATAATATGTGGTTATGATTTTTAAGAGCTTTATGCTTTGTGATTTTAGAACTTATGTTCATGATCTTTGATCAATGAAACACTCAGATCTTTTGTAAAAAAAAAAAATATATGTATATTAAACATGAAAACGAAAAATGTAAAGATCTAAACTTAGCATAATAAAAGAGTTCAGAAAAATTCTCTCTTTGGTACCCGTAGGCACTTATTGAAAATAAAGTAACTTAAAACATGACATGGACTGAAATGAATTCCTCCATCTAATGCTCCGTTTGTTTCGGCGTAAAATAATTTATGAAAAATGATTTTGGTATTTTACGGTGTTTGGTAGAGGCGAAAATAATGGTCAACGAAAATCATTTTTAGTTTGACCGTAAAAGTTTCTTTAATTTTTGGAAAATGATTTACGGTTTTAAAAACCGTAAATCGTTTTCCGAAATTAAACTCTTCATCCTTGCATGCACGTTTGATATCCGATTGCCGGAATCCAGCTATGATCGGTTGTCAGAATCCAAATAGCGCCGGAATCCAGCAACATCCGGCCACCGTCGCCGGATGCCAGAGGACTAGATTTTCGGCCAAAACTGGCTGGAATTCGACCATGGTTAGAAGCTGGCTGGATCTTGTCAAAATGGCCAGAATTCGGTCGAATTTGACCAGATCCTACTGAATTTGGCCAAAATGGTGGGGATTCGGCCGGATTTGGGCACTGATCTAGCCGAATCTGGCCAAAATGGCCGAGATTCGGTCAGATCTGATCGGATCCTGAGGAGTCAGGCAGGAATCCGACTAAACATGCTTGCCAAAACCCGGCAACGGCTTGGCAGGAATCCAACCAAACATGCTAGCCGGATTCCGGCAGCAATCGCATTTTCACATTTCGTAATTTTTTCGTGTGAGCCAAACGCCGGAAAATATTTTTGAGGAAATCATTTAAAAATGATTTCGTCAAAAATATTTTACGACGGAAACCATTTTACGTTGAAACAAACAGAGCATAAATAGCATTCGACTTCCTACTGCATTTTAACCTAACCTGAAAATATAAAACCAAAACAAGTGAGCGAAAAAAAACTTAGTAAGTAATATTCCAATGAATTTAAAACTGGTTTGTTAAAAATATTTCTTTCAAAACTCTTTCTTTGAAAACACTTAATTCAAAATTTTTAAATCGTTCTTTGAAAAATGGTATTTAAAAACATTTAATTCAACATAAAAAGAGAAACTCTAAATTAATTTCTTCATAAAATGGACTAAAGAAAATCATTTCTTCATCTTATACTAAGGGTAAAAACAACTTCCTCTAAAACATTTACTAGAAAAATATTTAATTAAAAATATAGGAAAACTCTTAAAGATTCATTCTTCATAACATTGAATTTAAGAAAATTTCTTTTGTTCCTCTTACTATGGCATATGCATATTGTTACGCCTGGTATGCTAGGTTTGTGCAATTCTCCTTTTTAAATCATGGCATTATTTGTGACCATGGACGTGCCATTTGGCCAAATGATTAACTTTTAGGTACATTCAGCTTGGCAAACTAAGTGATGGATAATCCCGTGGTGGTTGCACTCTATCCTAGTATGATATTGTGCATCTATCTTTTTTTAGGCTAACATATACTTACAAAATAAACTACCTTCTCGTATGCCTAAAACTTTCTCTTTTATTTTTATTTTTTTTGTTTTTATATATAATAAAAATAATTTTTTTAATATGTGACATGGCGGAATTGCTTACGTAAAAAATGCGAAAACCCTAAAGAGTTAAAATGTGATTTTAAAACCTCGAAGAGAAAATTAAAATCATGCAAAAACCTAGAGAGTTATCATGAAAGTTTCTTTTCTATTTTTTAATAATTGGTAACGAATAACGACGATATTTGACGTGGTTCAACAATTTTGAGTGGTTTCTAGTTGTATTAAGAAAATATTTTTCATCTATTAAAAAAAAATAAAAAAAATCGTACCAATCAAATTACAAAATATATGTAATTCTCAAGATTTCAACCAAATAATAAAAAAATGAATTATTTTTTCAAACATATTTTCCCAAAAATTAATGAAGTTTACTTTGCCAAATTAGAAATGACGGGGTCTCGAGAGTCGAGACCGGAAGTCGAAGACTAAAAAGGAAGAGGAGGGCAGTCAAAAAGTCAAACAATTAATTCCACTACCACCCCTCTGTAAACGCCTATTTCATTACCTCTGGAAATGATCTCATACTCTCTCTCTCTCTCCAATTATTTCTCTCCCGAGCTTCTGAAGCTACGTCTTTTGAAGGATTCTTTAGAACTTGACTTTACAAGGTAAATGCTTAGAGAAACCTTGACGATGATCTATCTGGTAGCTCAGATAATTGTTGAAAGTATTATCTTATATATTGTATTTGTCTGCTAACTTTACCCAAATTGCTGCTCAGGACTAACAGTTGAGTTGTGTCTTTTTTCTTTTTTTCTTTTTTTGTTCTTGTTTTTTCTTCTTATTTCTGGGCGACCAAAGAGGGGTTGATGGTTTAAGTCGTTGACTTTATTTTTTTTTAGTTATTGGCTTTAGATCTTTGGAAACTTTATTGGGTTTCCCTCAAATGTTATTTTTTTTTTTTCCTATTTAACTTCCGCAATAGCTTGTGTTAATTAGTTTTCATGTTATTTCATAGATTACAGTGGTGGGTGGTGTTGGATTTTGAACATCTACTGGGCTGTGAAAAACTCTGGTTGTCATTGTTCGGTTACAATTTTTAAATTGGGTTTGTTTGAAATTTTTCAGATTGTACCTCTGATTTTCTGTACATTTTTGTTTCGTTGATTACAGAGGGCATGCCATGGCAAGTTGTGTTTTCGTGTTTATGTGATTGTTTGTGATTTGTGAAGATCGCTAGGCAGGTATGAGAGACTTCATTCTTGCTTTTGAATACTTAGCTGAGGGACTCTTTTGGTATTTATTTGAGGCTTTTGACTTTATAGCAGATGAATTACTGGCATTTTGTTTGGTTATTGCCTCTTTGGTTGAGGGGTTTATTGGATTCTTCTTTTGCCAAATCCTGATTGCTTAGATTCTTCAGCACCCTACCTACTACATAGAAAAGGGAATAAAAGTAAAGGTATTACAGATCCCTATATTAACAGTTTTAATTAATCTCAGGCTTTTATGGTGATGAGAATGCTTGGTGTGTGGTACAGTCAAGTGGGTGTTGACGATCTGGAACCTGGAAGAAAGAAACAAGAATAATACAGAGTGTGCTTTATTATTCTAAGTTTTGTTTTTTCAAGTGGAATTGGCTGCAGAATAAAGTTGAGGGAGTTTTTATCACCATTGTAATGGATACGATTCAGAATATAGTTTATTACTGTTGCGTTTCAAAGGGTAACAGGATTTTGTACACGTATAGTGGCGGAGACCATGAAATTGAGAATTTGGCTGCTTTGTGCTTGGAAAGGGCTCCCCCATTCCACAAGTGGTATTTTCAGACAATTTGTAAAAGGACTTTTGGGTTTTTGATGGAAGATGGTTATGTTTATTTCACAATTGTTGTTGAGGGTCTGGGTAACTCAGGTGTTCTTCAGTTCCTGGAGCATGTGAGAGATGAATTTAAGAAGGTGGCTAGAAAAGGTTCAAGGGGAAGTTTTTCAAGTATGAACTCCATTGGTATGCAAGAACAATTAGTGCCTGTCATCTGCCGCTTGATCACTTCGTTGGAGAATGTTTCTCAAAGCAGGAGCAATTGGACAGCTGAAACACCCTCATCACTTGATGCGGGTCTGTCTCCATCACCAAGTGATGCAAATGGACAAATCGAAGCTGCTAGTTCTACAAAAGCCCCTTTGTTGGTCAAATCTAGCAAGCAAGATAAAAAGAAGGCAAAGGATCATGTGATTGGAATGAGAGACATTGAGTTGGACGAGCACCGAAGATCTACGGATAGAGGAGTCAAGGCTGATTTGGATACTCTGGATTCTAATAATCAAGGTGGAGTAAGTTCCTCAGTCTCATTACAGAAGGATCTCGGTTCGATGAGGATCAGAGCAGGCTCTCAAAGTATTCGGAAGAAGTGGTGTCGCCAAGTACGAATTGTTCTTGCCATTGATGCAGCCATCTGTGTAATACTGTTCGTGATCTGGTTATGCATCTGCCATGGTATTGCATGCCTTCGTTGAAAGATTTGCCATTTTCTGTGACTGTGAGACTTCAGAACTTAAGTATGCTTCCAAATGTAAGCTGGAATCATGACTTGGAAGATTGCAAACCAAGTTCTTTGAAGAATAGGTTCCCCAGGGAGTGAATGAGCGAAAGCCACGTTACCAATTTGTCCTTGAGATTTAATGTATATCTGAAGGTATGCCCCTTACAACTAAAATTCAATGGGATCAGATCTAGGAAACTCACTGTATAGTGTCATTGCTTTTGCATGTGTATATGAAATATCCATAAGATTTTCAAGTTTTTGGTTCTGAGTGATTCTGTATTGTGATTGCGGATATAAGAGATGTTTTGTAATCTCAGAATTTGCTTTGTCAGTTACATTCTTTTTATTAATTTCATGCACTGAAGCATCCTACTTTTCTTTTGCTTAATGCTTGCTGGTTTTTCGACTACTTTTATTCAATCAGCATGTTGTTTTCTGATCCCTCATATCCAGTATTCGTAACTTGTGTGTTTCCAATTAAATCTCTGCGTATTAATCTGTATTGACAATTAATTAAGAAACCATTGTATCATTAGGCAGGAGGAGTGAGTGCAATTAGCAAGCTCTGCATTCAAACTCAGTTTAAGATAGTAACGTGTCTGACTTTGTAGTACACTGTTGTGCCTGCTAACCACTTCTCCCCTCATTCCTAGTTACAGTGTGTGCTTCATTAAAATCAGGCAGGTTCCAGAGCAAAGCATTTTCTTTTGTATTTTTGTTTGGGATGTGGTCTGGTGAACAAGTGTAATTTAGAAAATTGAATTTTGTTTCTAATCAATGATGAACCGATTGCTCTTTTAGATAGGACCTGAGGAAGCAGTAGCTTTCTCTCTTTCCTTTCTGAACTTTCTATGAGTAAAATTTTTCTAGTTTGAACCTAATATTATTATTCTCCCCTTTTATATAATATTAAATCCAATGTAAGACCTCCCCTAGAAGAGGGAAGTAATGAGAGCCAAGAATGGCTCACAAAAGATGCCACGTCCCCTAGAAGAGGGAAGTAATGAGAGCCAAGAATGGCTCACAAAAGATGCCAACACATGATGATGGCGATATTGTATGTGGGTTACTGATGTCAGGAAACATTTCAAGTTTATTAAAGAATCAGTCTTTTTTCCCAATACCTAATAATAAAAACGAACATCAACCTAAACTCAGTCAAGGGTGGTTAATATATTAGTTTAGATCCGTGACTCAAAAGTTTTATCCTAACCTAAAGGTACACGCCATGATTCACACTTGGGTATTACACAGTAAAATGACTCAGAAGAATGTTAGAATGTGATCATACGGTCATCTTAATCTCTTTTGTGTCTTTCTAAAATTGATGTGATTTTTAAAATCATTATTAGATAAAAATTCAATAATTATCTATTGGGAGTGACATGAGGTGACGTTGAGGATTACTTTTAAAACATAAGTTGAGGATTACTTTTAAAACATAGGATTACTTTTAAAACATAAGTTGAGGATTACTTTTAAAACATAAGATGACGTCGAAAGAAGTCTTGAGTTTTTCTTTTTAACAGAAATTTAGAAGAAACTTCATAGCCAAAAGAAAAAGGGGTTCATAAAAATCCTTGTCCTAGGTAAAGAGTGTGATTCGGAATGTCAATCTAGGCTATGGATGAAACGGATTGATATCTCATGCAATACAGAGTATGAAAAATCATTTTAAAATGAACGGCCCAAATCTTGACAATAATGTCAAAGACAAAATTTTGTTTGAGTGGATGTTTGAGATTATGATTCTCTACAATTTCCTTGAAACCGTAGATTCTACTCAATATGTTTTCTTCAGCTTTTTGCTCTTTACGTTAATAAAAAGTTTTTTAGCTAAAAAAACTATCTTTTGATATTATGAAGAAGAAACGTTTCTGTAGAAGTGAAGAAAAAACTTGTTAAAAGGAAAATTCGTTTTTTTTTTTGCCTCGATAACATGCCACATTTTTAATAGGTGAAAATTTTCAAATGTTTCTATGCTTAAAAGGCCTAAATTGCATAATTTAAGAATTTATAATTTCTTTAAAATTATAAGAGATCCATGTTTGATGGCCGAACCATTCTCACGTGCCTAGGAGTGATTCAACGTAGCCAAAACAAACGAAATCTAAATTCTCTCTATTTTTACCTGAAATGCAGAAGACCTGCACAAATATATCATATAAGTAGTCGTAAATTTGTTGTTCAATCTGTCTCAACTGCATCTGCAAGTTTGTTCCATCACGTGACCCCAAACTTTGAAGAGGCATTTTGTTAAAAAATTAAAAATTAAAGAGGCATTAATCCCATCAGCTACCGAGACATCTCTGTTACCAAGAATATCAACGGCGCCAATGTTCCATCGTGTGCATGTGGTTATAGTGATTCCCCCCCCCCCCCCCCCCCCCCCCCCCCCCCCCAAAACCAAAAAATAAAAAACAAAAAATCACACGCCTGCTGAAACATCCTGTCTAGGGTACACTAAAATTGGATTGCTGGCATCATTAATCTCTGTCAAATTTAGTCATGCACAGTTCCATGCAATTCTTTGTTCCTATTGATTTTTTTTTTTTCTCAAACAACCTACGGTAACATATGCTTGGATGCACAGAAGAAAAAGCATCTAAAAAAATGTCTCTGAACTTCATATTGATATATTTGACGAATCTAAAACCCGTATATCAAGAAACTAATATCAACACAATCATAAAAAAGGAAAGGATAAAAAAAACCTTCCATGATATTATGCTCTGTTCTCTCCTCCTTCCCCCTCCTCTTTGGAGGCTCATATTCTGCTAGAGTTTACTCTAACCCTATCCATGTCTTCTTTGGAGGCATTTTATCTGCTTTTCTACACATCAACGCAGCTCTCATGGTCTCATCCCTCCTCCACCGTGTCTTCCGTCGAGTTTGGTTTGGATCTAAGGTCGAAGTTTTCAAACCTAGATGTACGCTCCTCTAGATTTAACACGACACGTGCCTCTCCATCATGATCGTTGTCATCTTCCGCCTCCACCGACATCAACTGCGTCCCCCACACACCGGAACGTGGCTTACACACGCCAGCGATTGATTCTCACCCACCGGCGCATGAAGGCCACGATTCTCCTCCCTGCCTCCCCCCGCCTCTGTTGATGGTGGTTCAAGGTAGCATGCAGCATTCGCTGTTGAAGAAAGGTATTCCAGTACTGGCGCATGGAGACCATGCGCCCACACCCACGCCCGCGCCGGCAACTCCCAGCCCCAATGCCTCCTCCCTACACATGCTATGTAGTTTTTATTTTCCCACTTTCATATTTCTGGGCATTTTGTTTTCTGTATCTTCTCTATGTCCCCTGTAATTGTTACAGAATTGGTGTTTTGGTCATCTGGAATCTATATACACATTTAACCACCTTTACTGGTGGCTTGAGTTCTTGACATCCATGCCAAGAATCAATAGGCCCGTGTCTTAATTTGATGTATTGCCTCCGCTTACTTGCATTCTTAATGTTTATTTTTGAGTCACCCAATCCTAATTTGATGTAATTTCCTTTTCGCATATCTATAAAATTAAAAATAAATAAAAAATAAAAAAGGGAAAGGAAAGGATTAGAGAAAAAAAAAAAAAATTGTAAAATGGTTTCCCATAAGGAGAACAAAAGGCAAACAAGTGAAAAATCACATTAATCTCATTGCACGGATGTCATATATGAGGACAAGAGGAAACTGAATGTTGATCAGTTGATGCATCCCTAACATTTTCTCAAGAATTAACGGTAAAAAGTTTGGTTAAAGTTTCAGGTCTAGCACTTCTTCAGGCAACAAGACCCTGAAAACAGCAAAGCGATGATTTAAGCTTTTCTCTCCCTGTAATCTGTGAACACTGCCCAAGGCACCAGCATTGAGATTTGGAAAAGCATAAAATATGCGCCTAATTCTTTGATGAACAAGTGCCATTGCACACCTAAAAACAGAAATAAGAAGCAAGATATCAGAAAATTAGATATCATTACCAAAAAAAAAACTCAAGGAAAACATAAAAAGATAGAAAAGCTCTGCTCGAGTGAAAAATAATCATGGCAGCTAGAACTTTCAATCACATAATGTCCTGTGTCAATTTAAATAAAGTCCTCTTTCAAAGATTTTGGGGTACATTCTTTCCACCACTTTTCTATAGGGTCTAGGGAACATAATGTATAACATATTTTACTGATAGTACTGTGAGATTATTAACTCTTTTTTCCTTTTCTTTTTAAATTTTTTGAGAAACTGATTTCTTGGGAAGCCAAAAGAAAATATGTTTCAGCAGCTATACGACCAATGATTAAACCCAAGGGAGACCCAAAAACCGAGCTTCCCTTGAGCTGAATCAAGCCATGAAATTTTATCAAGTTAAATCTCCAACACACTTCTCATGCAAATTCAAATCTAATAAGCAATTATTAGATCAGATGTTGGTTAGGTGGAACAAGAATGAGCTTCTCAGAGAAAACGTCTAACCATGAGTGTTAAACCACCACATGGAGGTGCACAAGCCCACAAGCAGAATTTGATGCGGCTCAAGCTTAGCTTGTTTAGTGAGCCTGAACTTGTGCCCCTGCTTGGCTCTTTTACTAAATCTGTCTAAATGAACAAACTGACCAAAGCCTGAACGACTCACAAGCAGCTCAACTCACTTACAACCTTGTGCTTGTACAAGCAAGGCTGGTTAGACGATGGAGAATAACGGTCACAAAGTTCCAGATGTCAATCTGGCCCAATTATGCTTAGGCTGCCAGACTGCAAAGCTAAGTGTCACAACATCGATGGAGAAACAAGGAAATGGATAGCAACCCAAACCACTATCCAGAAAGTAGAAAACTCAAGTAATTATGGTTAACCTATATTTTTATCTGTTGGATAAACTTGAGCGCCCAATGCATAGAAGCAGCATAAAAGATTGTCAAGAGCAGTGCTACACAATCTGTCAGCGACTTCAATCTCTCATATTGGGCGGCCAAAGCAGTTGCTAGTTCTGACATCATGAATAGACAGCACAAGTAGTAGAGATAAGTATTCCTTTTACCAACAAAAGATACAGACAAGTTGGTAAAGGAACTCCCCATGAATCCATATCCAACCAGCTGATACTTGATAAAAACAACCAACAATTAAGGCAAATTGCAATCCCAACTTCATTTCCTAGCCTTATTTTGCCTTTAGACCAAAGCACATTGACCTTAGTTCAGTTTTAAAGTAATAAAAGCTACAAAAAGGTAGCTTATCTGTGAGAAAATATAAAAGGTTTGTTCTGTCTGACAAACTTACATTGTACATGGCTCCCAAACAAGGTAGATGTCATACCCAGTACATAGATAAGGTCTGGCTACTACAGAATGATGCCCTTCAGTAAGAGTATCCAGTTTCTCATCATCCTCAACCTGGAATGGCATAAAAAAAAATGCTGACATATACCTTCCAACACTATAATCTTATAAGAGAAACTTTAAACAATTTATTCATGGGGTATGTTTTTTTTTTCATTCAACAAGTTAGTCAAGTGAAATATTATTGCCTCAGAAGTTCTGTTTCCATGGTTTTACTGTATGTGCCAAATGAACTGTTTAGATTCTCCATATTTCTGTCAAAGCAAATAATACAGTTCTAACAATAATAGGCCCTGATACTGAAATGGTATAGATGTCTTATAAATGCATGGGTATTGGAGAACCTTTTAGAAAACTGCAAAATTCAATCAGGAGATGAAATTCTTGATTAGATAGCATCAATTGTTTCGTACAAGAGATGAAGCAATTCAAAGAGTTTTCTCTTTGTTTTCAAAAAAATTGCAAAAGCACAGTACTTTTCAAACTCGACGTAGTTGAAAATATTTCCTTTCGTTTAAAAAAAAAAATTCAAAAGACCACGTATATTTTTGAACCCAACATGAATATGTATTATAACTATAGAAGGCAGCAACTAATACTAACTGTACTCTGTATATGTTTTCATATGCATCAGCCTTATTCAGCAGATCCCAAAATTGCCCAATTCAACGTTCTCCAGTCCAAGGAAAGAGAAAAGTAACTCACATTTTTAAGATTGATTTTTTGTCTTTTAGCTGGAGAGCTTGTGAAAGAAGACTGCGTATGATCCAACTCGGAAGATTTATCTTCAATGTCTCCCAAACCAGAGAAAAGTTGCCTGTCCCTAGCAGCAGAGGATTCAATGGCGACAAGTGCAGCATGTCGTAAAGGGTGCCAATAACAAGAATTTGGTGTATGTGGTTGTTTTTCAGACCACTGCCAAGGGTATAAACAAGAAACGCCAGTACATAATTGTTCAAGTTTAGTGGGGGAATCATTTGGAAGTAAGCTGTCATGGGTTACTACTATATTGGAATCAGGATGGGAAATACAATCTTCTGGCTGTTTCAAGGAGCAAGGTCGAATGCTGGTTTTGTTAGTGGGAGTATTCCAACAGCAACTTTCATCACATGCACTAGCAATTACTTGCTTAACTGAAGGATCCACAATCACTGCAGCATTCACTACCTGCAAAGCAGAAGGGAATATGCAGGTAAAAATAAAAAAAATTGGCCATAGCCTCAGACGTGTAATAACAAAACATGCTAAGCATGTGTGACATTTTGCTTCTCAGCTGACAAAGAAGTAAGCATTAAACTCCTATTCTAGATTAACTGACAAAAATAGCCCTAAGCCAAACAAATTATTCTATGCAGCTTCAACTTAGCTAGAGAAAACCAAATGAGAAATTAGTCCTTTAACTTGAGCTCCATGAATAGAAGAGCTTGGTCACGTAGTCCAATAAGTAGATTACTCCACTGATGGGAATGGGCCTCGGTAGAGTAACCCAATCTAGTAAAGTTGCATCATCCCAAAGACACAGCCAGTTTAGGAAAAGAAAAGTAATTGTACCAAACCATGATCAGATTTTGCCAACTCAACAGCAAATCTCATGAAGCTGAAAACGAATTGTGAGTCCTCTTCGCTAAATCCAGTAATGCCATCAATATTGCTGTAATTAAAAGAAAATAACAAATACCACGAGTAAGTCACGATGGTAGGAGACAAAGAATTGTTTTGACAAATACATCTTAAGATTATACCCAAAAGAAGATAAAAATGATGAATGAAGCCCACACCAGACAATGAAACTAGCAAAAAAATATTCAACTATCTCATCAAGTTTCCTACCATGAAAAGAAAAAATACATAATCAAGTAGAAGATCAAATAAAAGTTGGGAAAAATCAAAATAAGTCCCTAGATTTTCTTGTAATTTCAATTTAGTCATTTGGTTTTCAATTTTGACAATCAGGTCCCAGATTTTACCCAATTTCGAATAGATCCTTCTATCAACATGTCGTCTAATTAACTAACAGCGTGCTATACAGACCACTATGTCAATGACACGCAGATCGCGTCTAACACATTGAATGCCAGTTGTACGTTCCACGTGGCAAATTTACCTTAAATTATGAATATATCCTGAATAAATAAATAAAACAAAAAAGGTGGCAGCTATGAGTGGAGCCTGCCCTTACAGATGCCATCTTTTTTTTTTTTTTCATAAGTAAAAGAAATTCCTTAAAAGCACAAGAGGCGCAACCCAAATGCACAAGAAGTATACAAGAGAAAACACTCAGCAAATCAATAATAAGAAAAAAGAGAACAAAAATCTACATAGTTAGAGACACAGAGTAAGGCGAATGCAGAGATCCACTCAAATAAGGGTTTAAGAAAACAAGTCCGTAGATCTGAGCGTGTTCTCTCTTGATCATCGAAGCTTCGAGCGTTCCTTTCTCTCCAAATGCACCACAATAAAGAGGAAGGAATTGCATTCCAAACAATAATGAATGTACAATTGACACATAAAAATGAAGGAACTGCATTCCTTTATTTACTATTAATTTTTTAAATTCTTTTATTCAGGGTATATTTGTAATTTAAGGTAAATTTGTCATATGGAACGTACAATTGACACAAAACTTGTCAAACGCGAGCCACATGTCTTTGACTTGGTGATCTAACATGGCATGATGTCAATTAATTGGGTGACATGTTGATGGAGGGACCTATTTGAAACTGGAGTAAAACTTAATGACTTAATTGTCGAAATTGGAAACCCGATGACTAAATTGAAATCGCAAGAAAACTTAAGGAAACTTTGATTTTTCCTGACAATTTGAACCGACATGCCCTTGCTATACAAATGTTAACAGAAATTTCTTAATATGTCATTCAGAAGCATGTTAACTAAACTAGTTTGAAACACCCATAAGACAAAATTCTTCTATTCCTCTCAGTGTGAATCCCCCAAGCATATTGCAACAAATACAATGCAACACAATACCTTCCCCTCATAACAAAAACCAGCCTAGCCATTCTGTAGTAGAATCATGGACAGTGGAAGAACTTTTTTTTGATAAGTAAGACAGTGGAAGAACTAATTTAAATCTAAGGATGCAATGAGCCAAATCACTCACCAGGTACCCACATTCAGCTAGTGTTCAACCCAATTTAGTTTTAAATATAAATGAGCAGAACCAGAGTCTTGGTGCTTGTTTGGATACAAGCCCTAGTGTGAACAGCTTCAGTCAAGCATAAAGGCTTGAGAATTCAGTGGAGTGGTAGGAAATGTCATTGAATGGTGGGAAATATAATGAACGAAGACAAAATATCAGTTTGTCTTAGGTATTTGACCAGTGCCTAATAAAACATCGTCTTTAAAAATCATCAACAAATACCTGGATGGAACTTTAATATCACCAAGCTGAGCTCAAGCTCACTTAATTTGACCAAGCAGAGGTCAAAGAAGCAGGCATATTTGTTTTTTACAAACTCAAGAAGACTATCAAAACAAAAAAAAGGCATAAAAATTCAATACAGATTCAAGGATGTGTAAACCTGGAAGGTTCTTCAGTCATCAAGAGGTGTATATTCCCATTCTGCCTGGATATCATGAGTCATAGTTGGCAAACCAAGTATTCATTTCCTTTAACCAAATAAATCATTCACTAGCGAACGTAATAAATATGTGATTATTTTCTTTCTTTTTTTCTTCCAACATCAAAGGATAACTTATCATTTTCATCTGTAAGACCCCTAAACATCAATCGTCCTGCTCATATTTAATAAATTAAAGATTTACTACAAGTAAAAAAAATAAAAAATTGATGAATCATTCACTACATGTAAATTAATTAGACTTGATAAAGAAAACCATGAAGAGACAATTATGATATAAGAAAACACCAATGAGTTTAAAATGATGGCAAAGGGCTTACTAAGTTGGTGGATGATATGATGTTGGCCAAAGCTTGCACTGTTCTTCCCACTCTTCCTTTGATGATGCATCAAATTTGCAAACCTAAGAGATTAATTTCAAGAGTAAAACACATCATTCTTAGCTAGATCCTTAGTGCTACAGCAGAACATGTAAGATTAAATAGAAATTTATTTAAGTTTTTTTTTTTATTGGTAAGATAGACAATAAGAAATTTTAATTTCAACGAGAGATGGCTAAAGTTTTCCCTTGAGAGAACAAAGAGTGTATCACCAGTTTTAAGCTTATTTTTCCATATTTGAAATAGTACAAAAAATATAGAATGAACATTTCAATAACCATAACTAGCTTGATAGTGACCTAAGCAAAACCCCGTATTTTAATAACAGCACAAGGCTATGGAATATCACATTGAATTATAACTAAGATTCAGTTTGTTTCGATGTAAAACATTTCGTAACAATAGAAAATATTTTTAATGAAAATAATTTGTTTTCTATTGTTCAGATAAGATTTTGAAAATAATTTTCTAGTGTTTGATTGCACCAAAAATCTGTCAGAACCAAAAAATAAAATCCACAAAAATCAGTAGCCACTGATGTTCTGGTGGTGGTGGTAGTGCTGGTGTGGAGAAGTGAGGGGAGGATAGGAGGGAGGTGGTGATGAGGGTTGTACAGAAGGGGGGAAGAGGGAGGTGTTAGTGGTGCCATTACAGAGGAAGGGTGGAGGGAGGTAGTGGTGGCGGTGCGGATGAAAAGAAGGGGAGGGAGGTGGTGGTAGCAGCACAGAGGGGGTGGAAAGCAGTTGTGGCAGCACGGAGGTGTTCCAGTGATGCAAAGTGTGTGTGTGGGGGGGGGGCTGGTGGGGTTCAGGAGAGAGCTAGGGAGGGGGCACAGGCTTCTTTTTTTTTTTAACAAAGACCAACACCCATCTAACTACCTAAAAATGCCTTATTCTTCCTATGACAATACTATTGGTGAACCCAAAAAAGAACATACAATACCAGAAGCTGTTTTGCCATGCATAAACTATCCAGCATTCATAAACTGAAGTATCACTAAAAATAGTCAAAGTGGTCAGCCATCCAAATGTCATTCTAACTGCTGCCACATAAAATAAGCTAAACTCAATCGACTAACTATTAGTTCAAACTTATAGAGCACATGGATCAAAGAAGTGAACCATGAATTCCTTCCAATCTTTTTTGTAACTCATCAGAAACCTGGATCAATGAAACCCAAATGCTTCACCCCTAGGAAGTGCTAAATATTATACATTCTAGTGTTTTTAATAGCCCTGAATTACAACTACATTTATTTCTTGTGCAGTTCCACAAAATCAAAACTTCAGGATAACTAATGAAAAGAATGAAAAATGCCCAAAAAGGTTGGGAAATCAAAAATAATTAAGAGCTCTAAGTCTATACAAACATTGATTACATGCTGACTCTTTGCTAAAAAAGCCTTCGATCCATCATAATAGCTAAGCGATGTTAATGTCATCACCGAATGCTTGAAAACACTTTTAGATAAGCATTAACATATGTATTGATAAAACAAAAGGAAGACCCACTTTTGTAATAAAAGGACTCAACTGGTAGGAATTGACTAGCTCCCGTACACCATGCGGCATACTGTCCAACTGAGTGTCATTTTCACATGCTAGACATAAAATCACTGATAACTGAGTTTTCCCTATCAAAGAATTTGAAGTCTCCGTTAAATTCTGAATATGTTAAAGAAAATGTGTTGGAGATACACCATATATCGTAAGAATCCTAGATGTTCATGCATACCTCCTTCAAGATATTTCTTATGCACACGCTTCACATGGCGGAGAGACTCCAGTGGCGCTATCTGATTTAAACGCCTAATAACAACAAACAAATTTTTATTTGAAATAGTGTACAACCATATTATACCCATCCTGCACGGTTGCAAGCATGTTGTCCATATACATGTAACATTTGGATTACAAACACCAAATTCAGATGAGAATAACAAAAAGAAAGATTATGTTTCATTTTAACTAAAGTTCAAATTAGAAATAAAATGAAATGAAAAGTAGGAAATCGAAGCTAACCTTACCAGAGTGTTGGCGAGCTTTGGCTCAATAACTGAAGCAAAAGCATTCACTGTACATCAAAAAATAACCAGAAAGACAAAAACAAATCAAAACACGGCAAAACATTTTTGAAAGTTCAGAAAATTGTGTAGGGATTTGATAAAACTAACCGGTGGGTTGTTGGTCAGGCGGTGTTGGAGGTTTGTCTGGGATGTGAAGGATTTCCCACGAGTCTGTGCTCTTGTTCATTGCTTGTGTTTGCTATCCCTCTCAATTACCTGTTTTTCTGAGCTATGAATGAGAAAGATGTGAAGCCAAATCAGAGAGCGTGCAAAACAGGCGGTACATTATTTCTCTTTACATAAATATATGCCTTTAAGAATATCTAATATATTAATTAGGGCATCTATATTTTTTAATATGTTATATAAATCATCACATAGTCATACAATAATTCTATATTCACCTGATTAAATTGTAGGACATTTAAGCCTAATACTTCAAAATCTTTCAACAATTTACCATAATAATATCAATCACTTCTTAATAATCACACTATTAACGTACCTCAAGTTAAAAAAATATAAATTTAATATCAATACATCATAATTAAACCCTTCCACACGCTTAAACACTGCGTTTTACAATTAAATGTAATGTTCATCTTAAACCTTGAAATATTCTGATTTCTGAACGTATACGTGAGCGACCTAATTTAATAAAACGTCATGAATCGTTGGCTAAGGTTCAATGGCTTGAGTCATAAATCTCAGTACTTCTGAAAAATAATTTGCCTCTTAATGAGTGGTTGAGGGGGTTACAAAGGATATTAAAAAAAATAAAATCACAGGGAGTAAAAAAAAAATTGGGAGGTGAGGGGGGGCACTTTCCCCCTCTCGCCCCCTAGCTCCGCCCCTGGATGCAAGAGTGAAATTTTGATTCTATTCAACTTTTTGCTACGGTGTTTGCTTTTTCAAAAAATAAATTATATTTTATTCAACTTTTTCAAAAATAAATTATATTTTATTCAACTTTTTATAAACAAATCATATTTTATTCAACTTTTTTTTAATTTTATCTCATAAAGTCAAACTTTAAAATTCGTGCACTAAATAAGAATTAAATTCTCATTTAAGAGACGATGAGTTGCGATGAATTCACTCATGAGTTACAATTAGATGCATTGGCGGACCTATATGGGGCTAGGGGGGGCCAAGGCCCCCCCAACCCCCAAAATTTCCCCCAAAAAAAAAAAAAAAATCTACATATATATATATATATATATATATATATATATATATATTAAATTTTACCTTAAATTTTGTTTATTTTTTTAGTTTGCCCCCTCAAAATTTTTTTCTTTCAATTTGGCCCTCTCATATTTACAAGGCTGGGTCCGCCACTGAATTTAGATGGGCATCGTTAGAAAATATATCTATATATTAAAGATGGATGCAAAACCCAAGGAGTAATATCACTTCAAACCAAGGAAAGAACATTTCCAACATTCCTCAGGATGAATCACGAATGCATGATTTATCCAGAACGCATGGACACATAGCCATATCCCCATAAACCCCCCGTGAAGAAGCCTAATAAGAAACAAAATCCTGCATGCCAAACACTTGATACTCAACAGTTCATACGTACACTTGAGACTCACATTGCAAAAACCTGGCCGGTTGGGTTTTGACAAGCACTTTGAGTGCATATATTTTTAGCTACTGGCCGGTTGGGTTTTGTGGGTTGATTGATAGAAAGTACAACCCAGAGAGAGAGAGGATCAGCAGTTCTGTGTTGAGATGTTCTCATTTGAGTGAAGGAGAAGACAAGAGAGTCGGTCTTGAGTGAAGGAGAAGACGAGTGCGTGAGTTAGGGTCGGGGAAAATGATTTACGAAATTAAAAATCGTAAATCATTTTTCAAAATTTAGTGGTGAAATGAAAATTATTTTCAAGTTGATTATTATTTTCGCTCTCATCGAACACTGAAAAATGTCAATATTTTTTAAAAAACATTTTACGCCAAAACAAACGGAACAATAATAAAAAACCATATGTGTGTGTGCGTGTTTTGAGTAGTTAAAATAGCTACTACTGTTAAAGATGTTTAAGCAAGTGCTCGAGAGCAAAGCTTTTAGTGCAAGATCGAGATTACTAGTCGATCTTTTTTTTGTTACCACTGGGTGATTATGAAGTCGGGTTGGGTATTGAGTGACTTGGAACACTGGGAGACATGCTCTAGAATTTCTTGAAATTAATTATGAAGTTCACATTGAATGGGCAGAGGGTTACTTTTTGAGGCAAGCACAAAGGACATGTTACAACGGTTAGCAGCCGCCGAATGGAGAGAATTTTCAAAAAGGAACGACTAAGATACTTGCTGTAATTGAAGCACGAGGTAGAGTGGTAGAGATGAGTTAAAAAGAGAAGCCGGAAATAGAATTACTTTTGAAGGAGTTTGCATATATATTTTCAAAACCACTTCAGACATCATCGACAACCTCATTCCATACCACCCAAGCAACTGACCAGCACCAGAGAAGCTAAAACAAGAGAACCAACACACCAGCAGAGAAACCAAGTAGGATGCACCCTCACGTGCCGCCAATGGTGCTAGAACCTGCACTCTGAAGTATGTCAAATGAGCTGACCAGCAGAAATATTCCAGGTGAGACACCAACAAATGGACCAGAAATCGGCACCGGCCACAGCCCACTTAGGAGGTACAGGGTGCGAAAGCCAAGAGTGGCATGCCACATATAGGAATTAGAACAATTTTTTCTATTGGGAGGGTGGTGGTTAACGAGTGCATATAGGAATCTCAATGTTAGCAAGACATTCAGGAAAATATTTTTTCTTTTTTGGTTTAAGACTAAGAACTTCAGTAGAAAGCGGAAAAGAAGTGTTTGGTTACAGAAACAGGATATATAGAGAGTACACAAAATAATAGCACACGGTTTAGCAAGCCCACAAAAACAGTTCTTTCAAATTGATAAACAATCCGAAGAGGTGGCATCACTAAGAGACAATGCGAACGTTCTATTTGATTCTTGGACAACATGACTTCATTTATCCCACTCTAACTCCACAAATTTTGGATCCACTTTTGATGGGTGCCCCTCTATGGGTCTTGGCAGCTGCGGCTGATTAGTTAAGCGGTCCCAACCCAAGATGTGGGGCAACGCAAACTGCAAAACATAACAAGTGAATATTGAGCTCAAGAGGGAAATTTGACAGTATGATGTGCCTATGATGATATGATGGCTATAGGTGAGTTTGCCCTATATCAAGGAAATCATGTACTTTATGCTATATCCAGATCTAAGGAAATACCATTTGACATTATGGAATAACTTTCTTGCCAATACAAAAGGTGTTGCAGAATCCATGAATTTTTTTTTAAGAAAAAAAAAAAATTGATGATGATGCATTATTAAGAATTTCGTCATACACTGCAAGCTGTCTTTATCACCGCAATTTCGGCAGTTGTGACAGGAACAGAGAGGTATTCTTTGGTTTTAAGAATATTGTTGACAACATCTGCCAAAGAAAGAATCATAGAAATAATTGAAACAATTGTTAAGAATTCAATAATGGAACCAATAAACTCAGACGAACATTGTTTCAAAACTATTATCTCAAAACTTCTGCAGGTAAGGAAAAATCAACTTAACGTTTGCAGAGAGATCTGAGCTCAATGTAAAAGCATGAAGCTGTTCTGGCTATTTGTACACACCTGTTCAACTCACTCCTAACCTCCCTAGACATTGCAATGACGAAAACTGCCTTGTAATGTTGTAGAAGGAACGAGAAAGGAGTTTGATAATTAACATAAAATAAGAAAAAGTTCAGAGATGCCCTACTTAATAATTTATCCTGAATTATTGTGGTTTTCTGTCACCAGGTTACCTTAAATATTAATGTTTTAACATATCCACTCATGCCCAGGGGTTCTGCTGGGTTGTGGTGGTGAGGGGGAGGGTAAGTACATGGCAAATGTACATCTGAACCCACCCCATACACTTATGGAAAAAGAATGTCCTAATGAAATCCCAGTTTTTAAAGTTTTTTTTTATAAGTAATAAGCTGGTCTTATTAAAAGCGTAAGGCGCCCCTAAGTACACCAGAAGTATACAAGAGAAAGCACCTACCTAGAAAGTAAAAAACAAACAAGAAAATCGCCAAAACTAAGCGACAAAGGGGGTACAAAAGCCACCGTCCAAAGATATAAAGAATGAAAAAACGTAGTTAGAATATACTTCAATGACCTCTCCAAATTCTCGAAAACATCTATTATTTCTGTCATTCCAAACACACCAAAGAAGGAATGTCGACACCATCTTCCAAATCGCAGCACTCCTCGGTCTTCCAAACGTCCGCCAACAAGCAAACAAGTCAAAAACTCTCCTACGCATAACCCAAGACAAAACAAAACGAGTAAAGAGAGCACTCCACAGAGCGTAAGTCATATCGCAATGAAGAAGAAGGTGATCCACCGATTTCCCGTTTTGCTTGTACATGCAACATCTATCCACCAAAATAACATGCATCTTCCTGAGGTTATCCATTGTAAGGATCTTACCTAGAGCCGCCGACCACAGAAAATAAGCGTAGGAGCCTGAGTCCGCCACACACTCTTCCAAGGAAAGTGATTCCCCACATAGCAAGCCAGAGAGCTAAAGAAAGAACCGACCTTGAACAAGCCTTTTTTGGAGGAGACCCACCACAGCCTATCTTCACTACCTCTTCTCACATTGACAGAGTGCAACACCTGGAAAAAAAAGAAAGTAAAGACATCCATTTCCCAGTCATGCACTTCTCTAGAAAAGCTCACGCTCCACTTAATAAAACCACCCAAGAGCTCCAAATTATCCGCAACAGAAGCATCCTTCGCACGAGCAATTCCAAATAAAATAGGAAAAGCTTCCTTAAGAACTGTATCCCTACACCACATATCATGTCAAAATTTGGTCATAGCCCCATCCCCCACCTCAAATATAGAAAGGCCTAATTTCTCCCAACCTTTCCTGATATTCTTCCACAACCCCACCCCAAAGGCACTTGCAGGCTCTAAGGAGCACTAATCTCCCCATAAACTGCCAAACTTGGAATCCACCGCAATTCTCCACCAAGCTTCTCTTTCAGTCCCATAATGCCACAACCATTTGCCTAACAGAGCCCGGTTGAACATCACCAAATTTCTGACACCCAGCCCGCTTTCTGAAATTGGGTTACAAACCTTAGACCAACTCACCAAGTGATATTTGAACTCATCATCAATCCCTCCCCACGAAAAGGCTTGTTGTAGCTTCTTAATGCGAGGACCTACACTTGCCGAGAGAGGAAAAAGAGACCAAAAATACGTGGGTAAGTTGGCAAGGGTACTCTTGATAAGGGTGACTCTACCTCCCTTGGAAAGGTATAACCTTTTCCAGCTAGCCAACCGACGTTCAATCTTCTCGATAACACTGTCCCAAATATGAATAGATTTATAGGAAGCCCCCAACGGAAGATCTAGATACTTCACCGACAGAATGGCAACCACACACCCTAAGTTATCGGCTAAACTTTCCACTTGATCTACATCGCCCACAAGAATTAATTTGGACTTGGCCAAATTAACCTGTAAGTTCGATGCAGCTTTAAACAGAAGAAAGAGACTTCTAAGATAGTGCAACTGAGAAGGATGAGCATTGCAAAAAATCAAAGTATCATTGGAAAACAGCAAATGAGAGAAAGTAGGACCCCCACTGACCACAACATAAATCATTCGACTCAAAGCCTCCATCACAAAAACAAACAACAAGTGTTAGAGAGGATCCCCTTGCCTCAACCCACGAGAGCTATTGAAAAAACCATTAGGAGAACCATTTACCAACACTGAGAATCTCACAGAGAAGATACAATGAGCTATCCAAAAGCACCATTTTCCCCCAAAACCACACCTCCTCGGCACATATAAAAGAAAATCCCAATTTATATGATCATAAGCTTTTCCCAGATCCATTTTACACATGATGCCAGGCTTCCCAAATCTTAATCTACTATCAAGACATTCATTTGCAATAAGGATCGGATTAAGAATTTGTCTCCCCTTGACAAAGGCGCTTTGAGATTTGGAAATGACCTTCTCCAAAACCGTCTTCAATCTATTTGCTATGACTTTAGCAATGATTTTGAGAATTCCACCTACAAGACTAATAGGCCGAAAATCTTTAACAGCAATAGCACCTGGAATTTTCAGAATAAGTGAAATGAACGAAGCATTGAGGCTCTTTTCAAAAAAAAACCTCCATCATGAAAATCCCGAAGCATCTCCATAATGTTCCACCTCAAAACATCCCAACAAACTTGGAAGAAGGCCATAGAAAAGCCATCAGGACCCAGTGGTGAAAAATTCAATGGAAATTATAACCACTTACTCTTCCTTAAATTGGTCTATGGCTAAATAATAAAAGTTTTCTGATATAAAAATGACAGAATCGTAGAGTTTTAATCCTAACCTCACTTGAATGAAATAAGGGTAGAAGCCCTTTATTTATTTATTTATTGATAAGTTACATACACACCCGGTGGGATTTGAGCTCACAACCTCACGCTCCACCTTGCTACAAAGGGAGGAAGTACCATTTGAGCTAAACGTAAAAGCAATTCATGCAAAAAGCAAATGAAGGACAAAGCAATAGCAATTCCAAGCCACTCAAGGAAAAAAGTAAGCATGAGCAGATAGAGTTCTTACTCAAAGAAATGAAATAGCCACTACCATCCGCATGAGCCTTAATTGATAAGGTCTTCCTGACTTGACCGGAATTACTGTAACATACAGCACTCATCATAGTGAAGCACTTACCATTTTTCATATAGCATAAAGGCTAGAAAAAAGGATGCTTGTATAACAAAACAATAGGATAATGCCATCTGAACAACTTGGTTTAATCAAAATATGCTTCTTGGCAGTAAAAAATTGAGTCAAGATTAAAGATGCTTCCACAAGAGTAGTATGTCAGAAAAAATCAACCTCTTTAGCATTGATGGATCATGGAAGAATTCACAAGAATCTTTGGATCCCAAGCTTATCAAAGACCCAACTTCTGTCGGCGACAAAGCAAACAACTACAGAACATCCAGTAAATCAGTAAGTTAAGCTGTATGGAGGGAGGGAGGGAGGGAGAGAACTTATGAGCTAAAAGGCTCAAAAACAATCCTGTGTACTGATTTATGAAAATTGGCCAGTAAGGCATTCTGGATTCTGTTTGTCCAAGTGAAAGGTGCAATTTACAGAGCTGCGGTTGTAATTCATAAGTGTACTAAGACTTTAAAGAGAAAGGAACTAAGAAAAGTTACCTGTCTCTTCTCAGAATCATACTTGCGCTCACCAATAGCAGGTAAAAACGTCAACATCATGACACCACGGCGATCAACTATAAGATTACCAGACTATGTGACAGGAAAGAGATAAATGAGGAGAAACATTATTCAACTCCACAGAAATAAATGCACTTGAATAATTGTAAAAACAACAAAATAAATCACTCATACATCCAATTTGGTGAAAGTTGGGAGAACAGGCTTCACAGTGAGTGCAGCTTTGCCCTTGAAAATAGAATAAGGAGCAAATATTTGACTTGCAGCACCTCCTGGAGGTTCAGAATCAAAAGGACACAGATGTCCAATTGTACTTGATCATTTGATAGAAAGCAAAACAAATCAAAAAGGAAGATAAATCCTGAAAAGTGCCCGTAGAGATGAATGCAAAACCTTTAGCAGCAAAATTCTCTCTAACAGTTGATATCCCAGCCCGAAATGCAAAAGTATACAAACATGAAGAATCTTTAGCATCAGCAACTTTTCCATATAACAGTTTTTCAGACAACTGCTTCCTGTTTTTTCGACAAAGAAACTAGAAAATCAGCAATAAACTCAAAAACAGTAAGGAAGAAACAGTTCAAAGTTCAAATAGTCAGTAAATGCAAAGATCATTTATCAAAAGGATCACAGGTCAAAACAATAGAAAATGGAAAAGTTGTGCAGTTTAACTCGAGAATGCTGCTTGCACATGTCAAGGCTAGTGATCTTTTACTAGGGTAGAAAGACATTTAATAGACATATTCGATGGAAAACATATTTTTCATCGCAATATCATTTTTTCTTTTTCCTTTTTTTTTTTTTGTGTGTGGGGGGGGGGGGTTGGATTCAAGATAAATCAAATGATTATTATAACGCGATTTAAATCCCATGGAACAATTAAATAGAACTACTTTTCCCAAGGAAAAATAACATTTTCTTGCATTAGTGACAGCATGCACACAATGCAAAATACCTGTTACAGAAGGCACATACACAATGCAAATATACAAAACATGTATTATGGTAAGAAGCATAAATATGACCAAAACAGCGAATCGCCTATGCATTGCAAAAGAACAACAAAATAAAAATAAAAATCAGAGCTTTACTCTCCTTTTAAACTCAAATTTTCTCGGCAACCAAAAAGAGAGCAACAGACAGCAGAACACACAAATTCTCCAATTTCAGTTGCTTAATAATGGCACAAGTAAAATCTCATACAAGAAGAAAAAGAAAAGAAAATAACAAATACCCAAACGAAACAAAATGAAGGAGATGAATAAACAAAAAATAAATCGCTTTAAGAACAAAATAATAATAATTCTAAGCCCAATAGGTGTACTAGAGCTAAACGCAAAGTAAGACCCACCAAAACTTCAAATTCCATCCCCTGTTACTTTCTCGGTGGCCAAACGGATAAAGAAAACACTTACTATAGTCTTAGATTAAACCAGTTGATACCTGGAAGGCAAAAGGCGCGATAGCTTCATCATCTTGATAATGTGGGATAGAGTGTTTGTGTGTGATTTCGGAAGTGAGGCATCCGTCGGTCTTTTAAACGGCCAGGTCTCTCGGCGCACGTTAACATACGCTTGTTTTTGGGTTTTGGGTAAAAATTTTGAAATCTGTTTTTGGGTTTTTGCATTTTCATTTTTCAAAAGCTTTTTCTTTTTTTAAAAAACAAAATGTAAAAATTGAGAAGTATTTTTTTACCGAGTAATGCTGCAACCAATTTTTTGGGTTTTTTTTTATTATTATTTTTTTTATCTTCAACTTTTTTTTTTAAAGTTTGTGTGACTTTTAAAATCACTATTGTTTTTTAGATATATCAGTATTAAATTTTGATCCAATTATAATTTTATGGGTAATTACATTTTTTCCTATGAACTACCAATCATTGTCAACATGTCACCACAAATTGACACATCGACCATAAGAGAACATTTAATTACCATTTTCGTACTTTTACCTATTTTCTTCATGAAATCTCGGTAAATCGAACGGAATATTTGATTTTTAGACGTTAAATTTTGTTTAAATACAAAAATGTCCTTAAACAGTAAATTAATAAAAACTATTAAACCTAATATATATATATATATTTTTTTTTTTAAAAAAAAAACAAAGAAGAAGCAGCCATCTCCTTGGAGGAGTGGGAGTGACTTGCTAGCCACCCCAAAGGTGGCGCCCCCCCCCCCGCGACATAAGGGGTGGCTGCGAGCCACATATGGGGGTGGTTCGTTGGTTTTTTTTTATTATTATTATTTGTTTAATTTTGAGGATATTTTTTGTAAATTTTGATTTTAAGTTAGGGTATTTAAGTATTGTCACAAATTTAATTGGCAAAAGGAGGGTAAATGTACGAAAATGATAGTTGAATGCTCTCTTATGGTCGATGTGTTAGTTCATGGTGGCATATTGATAATTGCTAATAGTTCATGTAAGGAAAATGTAATTATCCAATGATTTTAAAAGTCATATAAACTTTTAAAAAATAAAAAGATAACAAAAAAATGGTTTATAGTAGGGGTAAAAATGCATGCGAATAATAACGGCATACATTCGTTATCCACTAATGTAGATGCGAACGCGGTTAGCAAAAACTACTATCTGCAATTGCAGATACAGATAACAGTTTTAGGGTATGCAGATTTAATTATTAACCGCATATGTATTCCCTTTATATATTATGTAAATTTAATTAAATTCATTAAAACACCATCGTTTTTTATTTTGTAAGTTTATGACTTTTAAGTTATGTTAGGCTTTTTTTCACTATCATATCAAAGTCATACTTCATTACATTTATTTTTTATTTTATTTTATTTGAGTAATCTAAATCCTGAGTACATTATGAGACAGTGATCTTCTATGATTGATAATCATAAATTGTATAACAAGTGAAATATTAATTTATTTAAGCTTGCATATAGTAATAACTGTATTATTTTTAGCTTGCATATAGATTTTGATAATAATTAGAAGCAACCATACCTCATATACGGATAACAGATAATAACTGTAATAACTCCATATGTACAAATACCTAAAAATAATAACCGTATTATGCAGATGTGGATATTCGCATCCCCATATGCATATGCATATGCATTTTCACCTATAATTCCTAGTATTATTCATTTTTACCGAACACATTTGAAAAACGTGGAGTCCATAAAATATAAGGGCCAGTTTGGCAACCTATTTTCATTCTCCCTTTATTTATTTCACTTATTTCAAAAATATTAAATCAAAAACATTCTAACTTTTTTTATACTTTTTATATCACAATTATTATTCAAATAAAAAAACCCACTACAAAACAAAATTTTTTTACTTTTCTATAAAACATTCTCAAATTTTATATTACATCAATCACTTCTTACTATACAACACACAAATATTCTACAACACAATTATTTACCAAACAAGCCCTGATCTTTTTTAAATATGTTTGTTTTGTTAAGCTATTAATATAAAAAAGAATTTAAAATACACTATGAAAATATGAAATGAGTGTAATGAGGAAGATTAATCTTTCTTAAAAAAAAAATCAAGATAATCAGATTGGAAAACAGAAATAGACCAAAAGTCAAATATAATGCAAAAGCAAAACTGCCTTGCTATGTTAAGCCCAGACATTTACCAGTTGGGCTTGAAAGCCACACTTGCACACGACGCTTGCTCGTTTTCCAACTTTTCAAGTGGTGGAACGGTCTAACTGACCCGACCCACCAAGGGGCTTGAATCCGATCGTCAAGAATTCATTTATGTAATAGTTATTACTATTAGGAACAATTCTTCCGATCTGAATCTGAAATTCTGTTCAATCTTAACATTTGCTACTCAAAAAGCTCTCTCAGGTGCATTCAATCTTCGAGGCCTTTGGTTGGCTTCACCAATATGGCCGATGTTGCGACGAACAAAGTGGTAAGTTTCAAACTCGAAGCTCTCAGCGATCGACTTTGTAATTCTAATTTATGGTCGTGTGATCCAAGGAGGTCTGTTTGCTGCTTCTCAAGCTAATGTGATTATCAGTCTCAATCGAAGAAACTCCAGCAGCTGAAAACACCATTAGGTCATCGGGAGAACAGTGATGTGATAATCCCAATCTTGCTCATATTTAATTTGTGTTTCCTATGTGTGCAGGGTCGGTCTTATAGTGAGACAAATGATGCTCAGAGAAATGTGTTTGATTTAGGAGCATTTGTTGGGGACTTGACTGTCGAGGAGGATGCGAGCAGGTATGATTGTTCTTTATGTTGTTGGATGGATTTGTGCTATGTGTTCATTACGCGGAGTAAGTGATCAATTTGATTTGTTTATAAATAGATTATTTTCATTCTGTTGTTATGAAGATACATTTGGTTGCTATGTTATACAGTGATGATATATCATTGGAAGGCCTGCAGCAAGAACTGGAAGAATGTAAAAATGATGATGTAATTACCATATTTATCAATGCTTCTTTATTCTTTTCTCATTGTACCTTCTCACCATGTTTCATTATTTAAATTTATTCTTGTTGCTTACTGGAACAATGGTTTCTTATGTCCTTGTTAGAGGTTTACATATTCATGATTCCCTTCCCACCCCTCTGGTCTCTTTTATGATGTAGGTAGTTGCAAACATACTGTCGAAAGGTACGAAATTAAGGGAGTATACGAAGGGGGTTGAGAACAATTTACGGCAAGTTGAATTGGACTCGATTCAGGTTTGTGTCTACTAAGCAGATTTTTTTTTTTGGGGCAATCCATAGTTTTTATAATTCATAGCTTCTTGATTTATGATTGCAAATTTTTTCTTCTTCTTCTAGGCTTTGCTTGATTTATGGTAGCACGAAAATTGACTTATGTAGCTCATACTACCATGGTGTTCACAGCATACAGTGATTGATGCTTTGTTGCAATAAAGCCAGTAATTCTTCATATACAAAATGTGGTGTGAAGAGTCTTCTCTTTTATTTTAGGAAGTCTGCTTCTTCAAAATAGATTGGTTTCTCACTGCTTTATCATATCATATTGCCAAAGACTACAGTGTCATACCATTGCATATCTGAATAAATTTTCTTCTTAAGTGACATGCTTTTTGCTATAGTGTTACTTTCTTATTGGACGGCTAGTTAGTTTTAATTTTCCAAGTTAAAGTTAGTCTTCTCATAATGGAGATTGACAAATAGACTGAGCAATTGTTGCTGTGTCGTTTATGAGTATCCCAGTCTCAGTTGTATCTTTGAAGAGTGAAGTTTTGAGATGCTGTAATATCGGAGCTGGAAGTAAATATTGCAATATCCTGCACTTTATTATATTAGTGTCATGAACCTGTGAGTTTCATGCCATTAACGTTATTTTCCTGCACCAACTTTCTTTGATTGGTAATATTTTCAATCCAGGATTATCCTATTCCTCCCCACCCTTTTACCAGCTGAACTGCGTCGCTCCATTATCTTTTTATCATTATACATAAGACACTTCTTTCATCCCATTGGAATTGGCCTAACAAGCCTATCTTGTAACTCTGCTATACTTGGGCTTCCTCACTGCAAACAAGAAGAGTTTAAGTATCCTGAATGGAAGGTGATATTCATTAGGTTGAGCACTTGGACCCTATGGGCCATGAAGGCAAGGTTTAATGACAGTTTTAAGGAGGATAGCTTTAAAAACTTATACTTTCTGATACTCTTTCTATTATTGTTGATAAGTTAGGAGGATAGCACCAGTTTTTTTTTGATAAGTTAAGATACCTTTAATTCATTAGAAGGGTTTTTAGTACATGTGTTAGACATTTTAAGTTGTTTTGCTCTGGAGGTTTTGACCAATTTAAAATTGTTAATTTTTTGATTGTTAGATTGTGTTCTGTTACGGGTTCTAAAACTGACCCAAACTTGCCCTGAAATTTTTAGTTGTCAACTTCAGTTACCATAAATGAAGCTTTGGTCATTACACTTGCATTTTCAGATCTCCTAAGTTTTAGTTTGAGAGGCACCATTGATGTTGCAGACTATCTCATATTATGGGTGCTTGAAAGTTTGTACAAGCATTTGTATGCACACCAATGAAGGATAAGACTTTTTTTGATCTGTTATATTGTTGATCATTCTTGCACTGTTGGTCTTCTATAGTGCTAATCTAAAACTATAGAAACTAGATTTAAATTATTAGCCCTTAAAAAGAAATTTGTGATTTGTTTTCAGTCATTGGTTATTTTTTTTTGGTAGAGATAATCTTCAAAATCCTTTTTGAGTACTGTTTTTTTTTTTTTTTTTTTTTTCATTTATAATGTTCACTGTTTTTAATTCGTTTGGTACTTCTACTTTCCAACATTGCAGGATTACATAAAAGAAAGCGATAATTTAGTGTCTCTTCATGATCAAATTCGTGAATGTGACAGCATCTTGTCACAGATGGAAACTCTCCTCAGCGGATTTCAAGTATGTTTGCCCTTGCTTGGCAATAAGCAAGTGTTTACTTGCTTGCAGCTTCTTCAATGAGACTCTTTTTTTTTATACCGATGGAAATGGTTGCCAAGTATTTTTGTTGGGAATACACAAGTAGTTCCTCTCTAATAACAACATATTGACTGAAAACATGTGATCAGAGAAAAAATCTAGAGAATGTTTGCTACCCTGAAATTCTTTATTATCATTCTGTCAGTTTACAACAATCAGAATTCATGATATTCCTACACGCCCGTTGGGGTTGATCTTGATGATCTTTACTTAAAGAGCTAGTAATCCATTGTCTTGTTGATGGGGATAAGGCCATAAATCTTTTTAGAATCATACTGTCTATAAAGTCCAAATTCAGATATAGGCATGAGCTGGCTTTTTCTCTGGGTTCCTTCCCACAATCAATTTCTGGGCATTTTAATTATATAGCACCACTTCAGTCCAATATGCCTGGAATCTTAATCTGTTAAAGTGGTGGAATATATAAAAGATCCATTAAAAAAGTGTGGATGCTTTCTGCGAGTGGCCGATCTATAAGCTGTATGAAAAACAGAGCACTGATTGTAGGAACTAACTTTACTTTTCTATTACTTTCAGGATGTCTTTAAAAGTGTGTTCATAGTTTTCCTACAGCCATTTGAGAATAATGATACTGGTTTCATTTCAGCTAAGAAGATTGGAAACCCAAACGATAGATGCATTTCAAATGATATTTCTCTGTTTACATACCTTGTTTGGCATTGATTCTTCCACAGTTATTTGTTATTTTAATGTTTTGTTTCTTGTCCTTTTCTTTTATTTTCTTTTCTTGCATTGGTTTTCTTTTAGTAAAACCCAATTGTTTGCAGTTTTTTTTTTCTCACACATTTCAATGGAGTTGTTCTTTAACATTTCCAGACTGAAATTGGTTCCATAAGTTCAGACATAAAAATCCTCCAGGAGAAGTCTATGGATATGGGTCTGAAGCTTAAGAATCGCAAGGTATCATTGTTTTTATCAGAAGCTATGCTTCATTGTTTGGTCTGAGTTTAAATTTTGAGAACCACAAACAGGGCTTGTGGATCTTATTAGATGTTAATAGTGCTTATCATCTTGTGCTGTACAATATATGATTGTTTATGTTCTTTAAACAGGTGGCAGAATCAAAATTGGCAAAATTTGTTGAAGACATTATTGTCCCCCCAAGGATGGTTGACATAATTGTTGATGGAGAGGTATCCCTGGTTTTTGTATAATGTACTTTTTATGTGTTCATGTTATAATTGATATTACTACTTGTTTGTCTTTGTTTTGCAACTTGCTCACATGTGGTCTCATCCCAAAATTACTCTTGTTTATATTTCCTTTTTTTTACAAATCAAAGAGTTTCATTGATTCACCTAGCCAAAAGGATTATCAGGGCCCTGATATTATTAATGTCTGGTGCTTGAATTATGATAAAAAATATTGATACAGGTAATTTGAGAGAAGTCTATATGTGTGTTTTGTACATTTTTTACAGTTGCCTTAATTGGAAAGCTCCTTTCTGAACCTGTTACTAAAGCTTTACACTTTTATTATTATACTAATCGTGTCAAGCCATAATTGGATTAAGCTCTTTTAAGTTTGATCTATATCATTGTCATGTTCTTGTAAGACTTGCTAGATTGGTTTGAGTGAAAACTTTATATGAGGGAAACGCGTTTTAGTTTGAATGATTAATTGTTGCTTATAGTTTTTTCTCTCCCCTCCCCCATACTGTTTTGACGGAATAATCATGGTATGTAGGACATTGTAGCTTGATACTGGAAAGGTTTGGGCGTCCCCTTCATTTTCTATTCATCTTTTTAATCTAGAATATTGACATGGCTGGCCAGTTGATATCTAGTTGTTGAACATCTTCTATACATATGTATGTGTGTGTATGTGCATGTATCAAATGTATTGTAGTTGAAGTGATCAATTGTTGCTTGTAGTTCCCTCTCCTCCCTTCTTCTTGTAACAATTTAATCATTGCAGGAGGAGATATTGTTGCTTTTGATTGTGCAAATGTCTAGGCATCCCCTTCACTTTCTATCCATCTTTTTAACCCTTACTATTGACATGGTTGGCCGGATTTTTCTAGTTGTTGCAGCAACTTCTTCTATGTGTACGTGTGTGTGTTTGAGTACAAACACCGGCACACACACATATTTTGGTTATTAGAATGGCACTTTCTAGATGTTTTATGCTCATATACTTGATTTAGTGCTGTTCCAACTATCTAGCTTAGAGTTGATTTGTCAACTATTGTATGTTGGCCTTATCTGTAACAGAATTGTGCTACATCACACGTCCTTGAATGTACATACTGCACGCAACAACTGCACAGCCCATGTTGCTTTCTGGTCAACCTGGTGATTTGGGACTTTTTTGTGATCCTTTTCTTCTATTGCTGTTAACATACTTGCAGTGGAATTTTTGTCCAGGTCAATGATGAATACATGAGAACCCTTGAGATTCTAAGTAAGAAGCTGAAGTTTGTAGACGTTGATCCTATGGTCAAAGCTTCAAAAGCTCTAAAAGATGTTCAACCTGAGCTAGAAAAACTACGGCAGAAAGCAGTTTCAAAGGTTATTGACTAGAATTTCCAGATGCATTGGCTGATGATGATTAATCGGTGTCTTGTGTTAATTTACATTTTACATCTACCAAAGTATCAATGTGACTTTTTGATCCCCTACTGCTGTGCGGTTAATGCTCATGGAGATATTTGTATATGGATGATTGCTTTCGTAGACTGGTTAGTATCAATTAGTAATAGCAGTCTTGTTATTTCCAATAGAAGAAAAATAGAATTAATTGCTATCCGTAGCTTTAATAAGACTGAATTACTTACAAAAACAAAAAAAAATAGCCATCCATAGTGGCAAACATTTGAAGCTAAGACTCCTTGGTGACCCCAGAGCATGGTTGACATGTTGAGTTGGTGCTGATACTTGTATCTGTTTCAATTATATATGTTGGAAAGGACTACAATTTGACATTTGTAGCTTGAAAAGTGTTGGCTATTGGTGTTGAACATAATAACGATGAAACTTAGTATTGTTTTAGTCCATATTTTGATCTATACTGGCTAGTAATCAAGTCGATGTAGGATAAAGAGCTGTGATACTAAATCTGATGTTGAAACTTCCTGACAACAACTTGTTTTAGGTTTTAGGATGAACTAGGGCTACGATTTTGGTGGTAAAAGGCTGGAAAATATTGGGGAATATAGAGCTTTTAATGGTTTAATAGAAGGGTGTGATTTGGAGGTGAAAAAAAAAAAGAGAAAAAATTTGGGTTTGAGTGGCTGTTCCTGGACCATGAACGGTAACCCAATAATAATATTTTGGTGTTTTGGGGGTTGTTTGGGAGCCATTTGATGGATAGATGGTTTGGGGTTCTCTAGGGTTGGATTTTGTGAAATAATAGATTCTAAATTAGATCTAATATTTGTTGGGATTTGATAAAAACAAATTGCTGGACTGAAGAGAAAATAAGAATAAGAAGAAGATAGTTCTAAGATTCACACTTAGGAAAACCACTCTGATCCCTTATCAGAAAAATTCCCAATTCGCCCTTTGAGGCTTCGAGGGACGGAGGAGGCTAGGTTAGCTGAAAGATGGTTATCGGTTCAATAGAAGGATATGATAGATCCTTTTTAGATAGTGAATGGAGTTCTTTCTTCTTCTTGAGTCAAGCTCCCTTTTGCCTTTGCACATATTCTAGGAGCCCAACTATGTGATTGAATAAATCATCCTCTATCAATTGTAGGTCGAGGACTTACTCCAGCGCCGTAGCGCCTGGTACTCGAACATTGGCTCAATGTATTTTCTCTACCCCTTCTTACCCTGAAAAAGCAGGGGCCCCTTCGGTGTGGGCCGTGAGAGCGGTACCAAATCTTTGAAAAAGAGCCAGAAGAAATGGTTCGGATCCAAAAAATTTATCGATCTCAAGGAGTGTAGATTCATAATCGACATATAGAGATTATTGTGCGTCAAATAACATCAAAAGTGTTGGTTTCATGCTAAATATTTAAAATTTAGGGATCACAAATCTCTTTTCACGTACTTATCAAAAAAAAAAAAAAACTTATCAAAACAAATCTCTTTTCACGTCTATAGGATAAGAACGGGTTTCATTCTAGTGCCCTAAAATAATATTCCAAAGCTTTTGTATGTTCTCCATTCCTTGTGTGGATAAGGCCTATGTTATAGAGTATATAACTTCTATCATAGGTATCATAGCACAAGCGCTAAGTGATAATAATTCCTAGGTAAGATCGGTGCATGATCATGGGATCCTTTTCTATCAGATAGGAAGGGCTGTTGCACACCCAAAAAAAGGGAACTCTCTTTTCGGACTAGAGGAAAGCTGGGAAATAGATCTGAAAGTATCCTAATAAGACTTGGGTTCTTGGACTTAAACTACTAGCCAATTAAATAAAGCAGAATAATATCTAATGGACAAAAATTACAACCCATTTCAGCTAATTCTGAAATTAAAAAACCCTGACTTCTAAATTACATAAAACTAAATTGAAGTAAAACTAGCTTCTTGCTTCCTGCATCACAAGTATTTCTCTTTTGTCCTCTAGAGCAGAAGTTGAAGTTGAGGTCATTTTGATAAAACCAAAGATTTCCATGAGGACAGGAATAATAACTTTCTTCAACCGTTTTTCTCTTAACTAGTTTCAACCGTAAGTAGTCTATGCAACATATGAAATGTAAAATATTGAGGCCATAATATCCAATTAATCAAATTTTAATGATTGCCATTTTGTACTTAGAACTTTTTAGAACTATAGGAATCATGAAAAGGTGATACATGTCAACTCAATATAGCCTATGTCTTATCTCAACTTTTGTGGAGTTAATTGACCCAGGATTGACTTGAGGAAATAATAGAATTCCCTGTGAGTATTGACCGATAATATGCTGAATACGAACTTTAAGGAATGTTGAGGTTTGAAGTGCTGGGTCAATGTGGTTACAACACATTTTAGAGCACGCGACCGATGCCAACTATCTTGCTTTGAAGTTATAGGGTTTTATGAGAAGACTTTCTGTGCTGGGATCTTGGCATGGTACTATTGCTATCATTATTACTACTACTATCACTATCACTATCACTATTGTTATTATTATTTTTATCGCGGTTGTTCTTATTTTTAGTGTGGTGGTTGTTCTTATTTTCAGTGTGCAATTATTTTATTGATTTTCTTGGTACTTTTTTCTTCTTCTACTTAGGCGTTCTCTTGTATACTTCCTGTTTACTAAGATTGTGCCCCTCTGCGCTCTTTGACATGCATTTCAATACTTATAAAAAAAAAGAAGAAATTATGATCATTATCGCTATTGTATTTTTATTAGTAGTGTTAGTACTATTTGATGCGGACATCTTGTTATTTTATTTAGTTATTTATTTATTTGGGTTGTAATAATGGGCTTCACTTATAGCCTTTATTTGTTTTAGTTATTTAGCCCACTCATAACCCTTCTAGGGTTTAATTAGGGTTGCTATTTACTATTTAAACACTGTTAACTGAAGACAAAGATAGTTTTTGAAGAATAATGATTATTTGAGCGTGCGTCGCTATTGTTTCCTCTCTATTCTCTCTATCTTTCGGTTTCTTCTTTCTCCCTTTCTTAATTTCTGCTCCTTCTTCCTCTTGATTGCTTTCTTTTTTCCTCTGTTTACTGGTGCTACATCACTATTATTGTTACAATAATGATCTTGATGTGAGTATCAATTAGGGTAGTGAATTATGTATATTGATCATTAATGGTAACACATTTCTCTAAACTTGATTTCTACTGTACTATTCTTTCGAACAATATTTGTCTTTCTGCAGGTGTTTGATTTCATTGTCCAGAAGCTTTATGCACTGAGAAAACCCAAAACAAATATCCAGATCCTTCAACAGAATGTTCTTTTAAAGTACAAGTAAGTAGTGTCTGAATAACTTTCTTAGTTCTAAAGGCACATGATATTTTATATGGATTTATCATATAATTAGTTTGCATTCATCTTAATTCTTTCTTCTTCTTTTTTTTTTTTTTTTGTGGTTTTGTGTTTGTTTTTGTTCTTTCCCCCTGGGTTTCCATTAATATGGCTAACCTGTCAGTTATGCCATTGCATCTTTTTCATTTATTCATTTCTGTAGGATATGGCAATGGGTAGTGTTTGTTCTTTCTGTCATATCTTTTTAGTATCTGGCTTATGAGTCTTTCATAATTAAATAGTTATTGTACTTATCAAAAAAAATAATTAAATAGTTATTGTTTATTATATCTAACTTGCAAGTAGGACTTTACTTTTGTTCTTGTTTAGGATTGTGCTGGGAAGCTTCTTGTGACACATTCTTTTCCATTGACCATTAACTATTCACAAGATATGAATTCTTCTAGCACATATATCTGTATATTTTTCCTTTTTGAACCTTGTTTGCGAATACTACATCATATCTTGATTGTTTCCAATGGGTTTCCGATTAGAAAAACTTTTCTTCACATATGTAAGAGCCAGCTATATGTGTGTATACTTTTGCCTTGACCGTGAGGTTGTGAGATGATCAAATACGGTCATTGTTGAGCCGCTCGTTGTGCTGTTCTAAGAAAGTTCTTGGTAGCTACATAGTTTTTTGTAAATCCCCAACATTCATTCAGGTATCTGTATATGACACTAGCTAAAACTGCAAAAACTGTTTTTTTTTTTTTTTTTTTTTTTTTTTTTTTTTTTTTTGTGCAATTCAGTTTAGCGTCCATGTTGGAAAAGAGAGCTATTGATCCAAGTAGGACGGTATTATTTGTTCAATGGACATGAATTGTTTGAGTTATTTTTTTTAGCATAATGGCAATGTAAAAATAACTCAAAACATTTTTTTTTTTTGGCAATCATTCTGCATTTCTTTGTCTATAGGAAGTGTTTTGTTTATGCTATCAGACAGTATGGAGCAATTTCACCCATATCTACTTCTCTATCGTTCTTTCATATAATTTTTTTGGTTTCTTTTTCTCTTTTCAGTTCAATGTGGGATGGTAATATAGTATATGGAACATGAACATGTAGGTATGTTGTTTCCTTCCTCAAAGAACATGGCAATGAAGTATATACTGAGGTCCGTGGAGCATATATTGACACAATGAACAAGGTGAATCCTGTCGATTTGATTATTTATCTTTTAATATAACTTTTTAAGGACGAGGACTAAATTTTTTTCATCTATGCGATTCTATTTTTATGACTTGGGAGTGGTCACTTACTCTTTAAACCGTTACCTTTAATTTCATTCCCTGCACTTCCAATTTTCTGTTGTTTAAAAGATCAGGTAGTCCATTGCAATATCTTTTTGGTTATTTTCTCATTCTAGTTTGAAGGAGTGAACTCTATAGACATGGGTTGTTGGGAGGGAGGGAGGGGGGGGGGGGGGGGGGGGGGGGGGGGGGGGGGGGGGGGATGATTATTGTGGTAAACCAGAAAACTGTGAATCATGGTAGAAATTTAGAAAAGAACATTTGGAAGAGCACAGGAGAGAGAGAGCAGACACAAACAAGATGACATGCCAAAATATTTAGGGCACTCAACTTCCATAGTTTAAATCTATCCCTGTTTGAGTACATTGCTTCATACTTATAAACTATAAAACTTGACAGGTGAAAAGCTCCTTAAAATAAAATGAACGCATTAAATCCTTATCAAACTCCAGTCTGCCACAATAAAATTACCTGATAAATCCAACTATCTTAAAACCCAAGAAAGCACTCTTAAGATTCTTGGAAGCTTCAAGAAACGTGTGGTTCTGCAATTCTGCATACAAAGCAAAAAACTTTTAGGCCGAGGAACCAACATAAAATACATTTTTTGGTTCACGCTCAAGTCCTTGTGGTTTGATCTTAAAAGCCACGCAGACCATGCCCCCATCAAATGTTGCATGTGGGCCCCACCAAAAAAAAAAACCCACCCCAAAAAAGAAAGAAAAGAAAAGAAAACCTGCCAAAACTGAAATTCAGTCAGAGATCAGGGACTAAACCCCTTCATACCTCATCATGGTGATAGACTCTTTTGGATAGAATTTAGTCATCAAAGAAACATAAAGCTTTTTACGTATCTGTTGCAAGCTTGCAGTTCACAGTTATCTGGAGTACAAGTATCTCTATTTTTTTTTTGATAATTAAGAGGAACTTTATTAAAGAAAGCGTAAGGCGCCCCTAAATACACAGGAAATATATACAGGAATAACCAACACTAACCCACAAAAACCCACAACACCAAAAACAAGCTACAAAAGAACCCAACTAAGAACAATACTACCCAGTACCTGTCAAGGCACAACAAACCTATAACATGTGTGCCTTGCCTTTCCTACGCCTAGAGGGATAGTTTGCGTCACCATAATTGATGGAACTATGCAAATTTAGAAGCTCCCTTTTTCCTTTAGACTTCTGGCGTGCAAAAAACTGGAACTCCTCTTCCAAGGCATCCTGAATAGCCATAGCCTCCTCCCCAAAATCCCCATCCATCGCCCAATCTAAGGGCAAACCATCCCAATAATCATCTTCTTCCTCTTCCTACGCCACAATCTCCCTGTTATGATTAAAACCAACTGGCCAATTTCGAGATTGGGAGGAACCATTTAAGCAACCACTCGGAGGGGAGGAAGGACCTACCACCCCGTCATTGTTGACCTCATGAGGCGACACAGGAGGGACTGAAACTATTGGGGGAAGGTTGAGAAACCCCTTCCTAAAAAGGCCCTGATTCACTGGCGTCACTGACTTCTTCATTGCAGGAGGCTTTGCCGCCTTCTCAGCTGGCGGCTCTGCACCCGTAACCCTCTTATCAACGTAGCCAACGGACATCTTCATGGCTTCCAGGGAATCAAAAAGCAGCACATCATTCCACTTCAGAGAATGCCCTTCCCTTAGTTTTTTCGCCCTCTTGTAGTAACACTGAAAAGGCTTAGAAACCACCACAGGGAGGGGAGAATGCAGCTTCTATCCCAAAATAGCTGCTCCAGCGAGAGATGGAGGGGCAGAAAAGGGTTTAGGAATCTGAAGCGACCCCAATGGAGTGAACTTAAAGACAGAAGCCAAATAAGGAGCAGGATCCGCCGGAAAACCCAAATCCGGTGCCGGTGACAAGTATCTCTATTATATTCGACATAAATAAGGATTGGTGTATTGGGAAACTTTTATTCTTCACTTGCTTCATTTGCACCCTCACTGGATATTGATTCTTGAACTTGTGTCCTAGAAATTTGAAGAAGACTATAAATCCTCTCTCTTTTATGCTGTTCCTTACTGTGATTGCAAATCACAGTTCTGTATTTGATATTGGTGGCACATTGGCAACTAGTGCTTGATTACTCTCTGTAGAGTGTACAATATCAGAACATCTGGCTTGGATGTAAACTTAATACATAAAGGATCGTGAAGAGTTCTCTAGTGTCCATACTACATATCTAACATGTATGGATGTATCAAAGAGCTTTCACGCAGCACCACATTACTGTCAACCTGTATGCTTGTTCATGCCCCACCACTACTTTGGATATCTGAAGGTCCTTTTTCTTAAAGGTTTTAGGGTTTAATTCTCACTGTAAGGTTTTTTTTGCCATGAGTGAGGCCTATCATTATCTGGAGAACAAACTTATTTGGCAGGCTATGCAAGCTTTGATCAATCTCAAATCTATAATCCACTGATTAATTATGCTCAAGCAAAGTCAAGCTGGACTCCCTTCAGTTTGTCAAGGCTAATGGTTTTCTGTTCTAACTTATCCCCTTATGGATGACTTTAACAGTTAAGGTGTTGAAAGCATTTGATGTGATAGGTAGCTCTGTGGTAGACTGATATCTACAAAGAATTATTTTTATGCAGGTACTATGATTAACACTTTTGATATACTGCTGTAGACAACATGCCTGTAATGCTACACCTAGTTTCCTGTTGCTCATGGAAGTTCCTAATGGTGGATGTGCTTTGGAGATTGAATTTAGGTCATCCTAAATATGTTAAAACCTAGCTATTCCAATTGCTATGTGAATTTGAGTATCAAGTTTTAACAGCTAATTCAGTTTTCCATATATTAAAGGAATCACCATATTTTATCTTATAGTACCTTGGTGTGGATATTTTTGAAGAGTACTGAAGTGCAGCTGCATGTTTTGCAGGTTTTAAGTGCACATTTCCGTGCTTATATTCTGGCTCTGGAGAAACTACAATTGGATATAGCTACATCTAGCGATTTGATTGGTGTGGAGACACGAAGCAGTGGTCTTTTTTTAAGAGGAAGAGAACCACTAAAGAATCGGTCTGCTGTTTTTGCTCTGGGGGAGAGGATAAAAATTTTGAAGGTTTTTTGTTTTTTGTATTTTTTTTTTTTTTTTTAATATTTCCCTACTAGTTGTGAAATATGGTTTACTTTGGTAAATTCATGCGGAAGTAATGCATGTACTCTATCTTCTCAATCATCTGGTTAAATTTCAATTGCAAACTTTTGTTGAGTATTTTATAGTTTCTAATAACTTTTTCAAAAGCTTAAGACAAATGTATTGTATTTTTGACATGGCTTGTGGAGAAGTCAGTTCTGTGCTAGTGTATCTATGGTTGATTCTTGTGCTGTAATCTCTTGTATGTTTATACATTTTAGTTTATAAACATCGTTGTCTTCTAAATAGAAGTTCTGTTTTAAGTGAAGCTCTTTTCACTAGACTCATTATAAATTTTTGGCTGTTGTATTTTTATATGTATACTTGTCATATACGGATTCTGGATCTAAAAGAAAAAGGAAGGGGGGGGGGGGGGGGGGAGAGAGAGAGAGAGAGAGAGAGAGAGCTTTGTTCATTTGATTTGATTTCAAGGAGATGGCCTTATCTGTTAAGCAATTATAAGGGGAAAGGTTTCCCTGCAAGCTGGGTTGCCCTTACATATTATGTAGATATGGAGAAGATTTAATGATGGAGACCTTACTTGGAGATTCATTGTGCCTTTCCTTTATCCTATCAAAATGTTTTGAGGTTAGCTTGTCTAGAAGAACCTTCGGGTGTGGGTTGCTTGACATGCTAACTTTATGTTACATCCTTCTGTTGTGTTCCTAGTAAAACTTGATTTTACTTGCAAATCTGTATATGTTCTCTACAGTTTGGTGCTCACTGTTTCTGTGTGTATTTGTGTTTAATCAGGTTATAATGTATTTGTTTGGGTTGTGCATGAGAACTTGTCATTTTCAATCTTACTAAATTCTTTTTTTGGGTGAATTATGTACTAGTTAAGTTGACCGAGTTAGGTTAATGTTGTCTGCTAATAGACTGTTTTTTGATAAGTGATAAGCCAATCTTATTAAAAGTGTGAGACGCCCCTTAGTACACTGGGAGTATACAAAAGGAAATGCCTAGAGAAACAAGTAAGAAAATCAAGAAAGCTAAAAGATAAGAGGAACACATAAGCCGTAGTCCAAAGATACAAAGTGTGATAGGAGGATAAAAGCTCCTCAGAGGTCTTCTCCACGTCCTCAAAGCTCCGGTTATTTCTTTCCCTCCATAAGCACCAAAAGAGGCAAGTGGACACTATTTTCCACACCGTGGGATAAGCTTTATATACTTACGAGTGCTAGCTATACTGTCATGAAGCTTCCTTTCTGGGCCATCAATTTTTCCCCCCATGTTCTTTGATGTGTTAACAAGGTTTCATCAAAATAATCATCTGAGTTGAATCTTATAAGATTTGTGTATGTTATTAATTTCTTCTTCAAGCATCTTAGGTATTTGGGTTTGGTTGGAGATTGGGCTATTTTGGACAAAATATTCCCCTCCTTAGCTTTTGGTTTCTTTGACTTCAGTGATCAAATGATGAATTTCATTTTTCCTAAACATGGTAATTAAAAATGTCATAGCGTGAAAAATTTTAAAAGAGAAAGGAAATGCACGTGTTTGCAACATATTAAGTCTCTGCATTTCTTTATCAGTTTCAATAAAATAATCATTTAAGGCATAATTCTGGTTCTAAAAGAGAAACAATATACATTATGTATAATTTTTTTTTTTGTGCATTTTTGGAACATGTTTCTTATCCTATCTCATACTTCCATTTTTTTTTACAACTTGGTACATTAATATCTGTAAAAGATGACGAGTAGGTGCAGAACTTGTAAAATAATAATTTAATTTGTTATTGTTTTCAATTTATAAATTCATTTACGATAGTTTTGATTAGATATTGTAATTTCATTGCTTGCTGATGCCATGGTTGGAAATTATCAGGAAATTGAAGAACCTGCTTTAATACCGCATATAGCTGAAGCCAGCTCCAGCAAGTATCCTTATGAGGTCCTCTTCAGGAGTTTGCACAAGCTGCTTATGGACACTGCTACTTCTGAGTACTGTGGAGTTTGCTTGGCCCCTTCATGTTGTTTTCTAAATGATGATTGGTAATCCTATAGTGACAAGCATTTTTACCTTTTTCTGTCATCTGCAGGTATAATTTCTGTGATGATTTCTTTGGTGAGGAATCCATATTTTACGAAATTTTTGCAGGTAACTTTGATTGATATTCCTGCATCATTTGCATAAAGTATTTCTAATACAACTGATGTCAAATACAAAGGTTTCGACTTTTCTTATCAAATTTTATTTGGCATTCAACTTATCAGAAAAGAAAAAAAATTGGCAGTCTATGGGATGACTTTTGTTGGGTTCGTATTGCCACTCTATTTTTACTGGGATTGTATTATTCATACTTTGAATAAACAAGCTTCTCATGTACTTCAGAATTGATTTATCTCTATACATTTTGAAGCTTCATATGAATTCATGAGCACTGTAAACGAAAAAACAAATACCTGTACTTAGAAAAGTACATGGCATTGAAGGTCTTGTCTTATTTTTGTTGTCCAAAGCAATTGGATAGATCAGTGATTCGTCATGTGCTCTTTGAGATTATCAGGTCCATTTGCTGTCATTGATGAACACTTCAATTCAATACTTCCAAATTGTTATGATGCTATTGGCCTAATGCTCATGATTGGGATAATACATCAGCACCAGGTAATGTATTGAGCTTCAGTTATGATTTTTTTCTTTCTTTCTCTTTTTTTTTTTAGGGGTGGGGGGGGGGGGGGGGAGGTTATGTTTGCTGGGTAAACGAATGTTTCAAATAAGTGTGCATTATGGTTGATCTGAAAGACGGAAATCAAATACTCAAGAGGTAAATATATTTTAAGAGTTATTTTGAAAGCAAAATATAACCCTATCATACATTATTTTTTTTTTTTGAAAAATATTTCAGCTGGTCTTAGATGTAGCGTTTTGATTTTTTGCAAAGTGTCCAATACAATTATCATTGTGATCACTCAAACTGTGTTGAATAGTGATACTGGTTGTAGTTAATCTGTTGCCGGCATTGTTTTCCTTTTCAGCTCATAATGTCTCGGAGGCGAATTCCATGCTTGGATTTATATTTGGACAAGGTCTGTATTATTTAATATTGTGTTTATCATTTTAGTTGCCTGGTGATGATATAAAATTTCCCCTACAAATGAATTGGTACAAGATTTATAATTTCAAGTCTCCTTTGTTCTTTAGAAACAAAGTGTTTATTTTTCCTGTAATTTTCTATGTTTTGCTGGAAAAAGTTAAAAAATAAATAATTACAGTTGTTGCAAGGAGAGACTGCCTCTGATACTAAAAGGAGCAATATAAAGATTAAACACCAAAACATTAAAGGAAAACTTTTTTTTCTTCTCCAGTAAATTTATCCATTGTTGTGGTCCTTGAAAATAATTTTTACATAATAGATAAAATTCTCCTGTGAACACAAGAAGAGCTTATCTTGAAACAGGAGGAAGAAAATCTCGTTCAAATAGCATCTTAAATTCGTGGGTTAATGACTCATTGAGTGCGTGTGGAAATTTACCTAGCCAAAGAAATAATAATAAAAAAATTCTGCCTCCTTGTCTACCTGTATTTCTTCTGGCATTGCTTCTAAACAAGGTAGACAGCCCTCCTTTCCATAGCAGCATGTTTTTCTTTCTTGTTCTTTCCTCTTTTGAAAGAGGTTCATTTATCTATTCATAGGAAAAACCTTAATTGCGGTAATAGGTTAAAATTCTATTTCATCCAATCATAAATGTTCTTGTAACCTAATGAGGTTACTTCCTTCAGCAACTCACCTCTAGGACTCCTGCAGCAAATGTACTCCTATTAAAAAAAACACTTTTTGATAAACACAAACTTGTTCATAGATTGAATTGCTTCTGGTATCAGAGTTTTACCCACTAATGACAATGTTGGATCATGCCTTCTCCCTGTTGGTCTTTAAGAGCATTCCCAGCAGCTTCCCTAAAGGGAGTTTGTTCTCTAAATTTTATGGAAAATTTCAAGAAAGTCACAAAAAGCCATTTACAGCAGCTTCCCTAAAATTTTATGTTCCCTGCATTGGGAAGCACTGTTCATTTCATTATATCCTCTCACATCTCCCAACGCCCATTCCCTTTCTTCTTCCTCTGATATCATCCAAATAATCATGGATGAGCGTTTCAAACTCGTTGTCCGGACTCGTCTCCACCATGCCCAAACTCGCTGATCCGAATAGGATCCACACCGAGTCCGACTCCCTCGCTCAGGAGTGACTCAGCGACCAAATCTCTTCTGTCCTCGACCACCACGATGTGCCCTTTTGGGAGACCTCGCTCCACCTCACAGTGCACCTCAACGACGCTGTCTCTGCCCGTGCCCTTGCGCTCGCCGGCGCCGACATCTCCCTCCAGAATTCAGCAGGGTGGAACCCCCTCCAGGATAGTCACATATCAACGAAACCAAAGATTTCTGTGGAATTTCGAGTTTTAAGAGAATACCTAGAGACTTTTCAATCTCCCACGAATTGGAATACAACAAAAATTTGTTTTTTGCGAGGAAATTGTGGAGTTGAGATTACGGGAAGCTGTACCTGGAGAAGATTGGCGAGGGAAATCTGTTTCCTGTAATGGGATTGTTGGGAGAATTTGGAAGGGATTGGGTTGAGGAATTGAAGGTTGTGAAAAATAATTGGGTTTTGTGTGTTGGGATAATTGGTGATTGTTTGGGAGTTGATGTGAGGCGATGGAGCGTGCTTATGGTAGAACCCTCATGGCGATTGGAGCCGACCTTGTTTGTCATTTGGTACCTTCACTCACAGAACGAGGTCACTTGTTTTGGTGACAATTTGCAAGCACCACTGCTCTGCCTAGAACAAGTGGCGCCGGAGACTTGAGAGACAGAGAGAGTGAGCCAGGAGGGTGAGACTTGAAAAATATTGATAAAATAATAAAAGAATAAAAAAGTATAAAGAAAAAGTAAAGAAATAATATTTAATTGATATATGGAAAAATAAAGGGAAGCTGTTGTGGGGTGTTTTTTAATAGAGAAGAAAAAAGTAATTTTGTTCCCTATATTCAGGGAAAATAGTTGAGAAGCTGCTGTGAATGCTCTAACACTCTGCAGATAGACCAAAACGCAGCACCTTATTGCCTAGGAAGCTTGTTTTCAGACTCTGGGGCCGGGCATTATCTGGAGTCGACAGATCTGTTTTAAGAGACCATTTGGCTGTGCACCAGGCCACCTGATTGGACCTTTTTTTTTTTGTGGTTAAATTTATGCCATGTGGACTTGATGGCTTATTTAAGATTTTTCCAGCCACCAAAATTCAGCTGCCAAAACATGGATTCCTTCATGGAATTGACAGAAATTGGTTCTGTTGTTGTCACCCTTACAAAATACTTATAGTACCTTTTTACTTGGCCATGCTTAGAAAAAGACATTGAGTTTGAAAGTGATGGAACTCAATTGTTGAATGACTGTAGAATTTGTTTCTAATTCAACATGACGACTTTTGTTTTGCAAAGTTCTTCCTCCAACCCAATTTACTGGTCCTTAACAGGGATTCCAACCTCTAAGGGACTATCATTTTTACTCTATAACTAATAACTTACCTAATTTGTCTTCATTGTGTTGCTAGTGCATACTATTCTCCAATATGTAGAAGTGCTATCTAGAAAATTTAGAATCTTAATATGAAGAAATGGACTTGCCAAAAAAAAAAAAAATTGAAAATGGACAGCTATAATGGGACATCCAGAAAATGAAAGGAGGACCAGCAAAATGGGATGGAAGAAATATATTATTGTTAAATTCTTCTGCAGCTGTGTCATGGATTTTTGCACCTTAAAATGCAGACTAATTCTTAACTAAATTTGAGCAGGTCAATATTTCCCTATGGCCTCGTTTCAAGATGGTATTTGATATGCATCTCAACAGCATGCGAAATGCAAATGTGAAGACGTTATGGGAAGACGATGTTCATCCTCACTACGTAATGAGGCGGTATGCTGAATTCACAGCTTCACTAATCCGCCTTAATGTTGAATATGGAGATGGGCAGGTTAGACATAGGGATCTGAAGGCCATAAAATGCTTTTATTTTTGATTTCATATTGAGATCAGTTTCTCAAAATATGTAATTTCTCAATATTGCAGCTTGAATTGAATTTGGAACGACTGAGAATGGCTGTTGATGACTTGCTTATCAAGCTTGCAAAAATGTTTCCAAAAGCAAAACTACAAATTGTGTTTCTGATAAACAACTACGATATGACAATTTCTGTTCTAAAGGTAAGAAATAGTATCTGATTCTTCTCTGGAAAATGAAATCTACTTCAATGTGAAGGTGCAACTTGGTGTTGGGGAAGAAATTTTTTCTAGGGCAAGTTCCTTTTTGTCCAAAAGAAATCTTGGACAAGTATGCTTTAGTTATAGTGCCTTTTAGATGGGCAGCATATTCACTGATATTTGTTGCTCAATAAATTTGCAATGTCCTCTGGCCTTCAGCCACTGTGATATTTAATATGTTTGTCAGTTGGATTTCAGGAAGCTGCTCCAGAAGGTGGGAAAATTCAAATGCACTTTGAGGAACTGCTGAAGAGCAACACAACATTATTTGTGGTAACTGTCTACCGGTAGCTTTTAGACCTCATTTAGATGCAAATAGGAAAATCAGTGTTGATCTTGAAACTAAATAATTGCACGTAAGGTTGTTATCCAAACATCTTTTTTGTTTTCGGGCTCGAGACTATAATGAAAACAATAAGGGGAAGCGATAGGGTTAAGTGCTCTTGGAAACTAAACATGTTTGTAATGTGGAGATGGCTATCCTTGTACTGGCGGAAATTCTATGACTGAAGGGGATATACCATCTCCTTGCAACATTTGGCTTGATTCGTGTTTCCACGGAACATTGATATTTTCAAACTATCCCTTTCAGAAGATTGTACTGGTTGAAGTACAGAAACAGAATGGATGTTTTGCGCCAGTGGCAAGAACTGCAATTCCCTCAGACAGATCCTTGATGGGGAACAGGTTGATAATATGTGGTAGGAGAACATTGTTTTAGCAAAACCTACTGACAAAAAGTTTGAAAACAATCAAAGGCCTATTCTGAAGATTGAATTACTGTCCCTTAATGCTCTTCTATTACCCCTTTGGGCACTTTTGCCTTTTTATGTTTTTTGGGTTCTTTGCATATATATTTTTTTTTAGTTTCTCTTCTTCTCCTTGCAGGAAGAACTGCTACTAGAGCATTTCAGTGATATAATAAAGTTTGTAAAGACCCGAGCCTGTAAGTATTTAGACAAAGTCTCAATATTTTTGTATGTTATTTAAGAAAATGGGCTCATTTGCAAGTTGTTTATCAGCGGAGGACCCAAGTTCGAGTTCTGATAAGGCCATAACTGTTGCTGAAGTGGAGCCACTTGTGAAGGACTTTGCGAGTAGATGGAAAGCTGCAATAGAGTTGATGCACAAAGATGTCATTACTTCTTTCAGCAGCTTACTGTGTGGTATGGAAATTTTGAGGGCTGCGTTGACTCAGCTGTTGCTATATTATACCAGGCTCTCGGATTGCATAAAGAGGATTGTTGGTGGATCTGCACTGAACAAGGATCTAGTGTCCATATCTTCAATCATGTATGAAATTAGGAAATACTCGAGGACCTTCTAAATCATCCAGGTTGGGAACTTTTCAATCCCGTCTTTGGACGCTTTAAGAGGTAATGATTTGGACTGGGACTTTCACTCTCTTCCCACATGTGTGCACACACGCCCACACTCCAAACACACATGGGAAAGAAAATAGTGCCCCTACTAGAAGCAAATACAAACTTTGTAGTTGTACCCCCATCATTTCGGCTTATTTAAACAGAATCATGGATTTTGCTTGGAGGCTAATATACGATGGCTCACCCTGTTTAGTTAAATGCTGTTTAAGCAATTATTCTGCGCTTAGAATGCTATGTTTCTCTGTGTAGATTTTGTGCTGTTGGGAAAAAAACTAGTCAATGGTGTTAAATATCTTGTCCGTGCGTGTAACCTTCGAATGGGCATTTAAACTAAGGGTTTCAAGTGAAAATATCTTGTGTAAAGGGCTTTTATCCTCTTTTATAGTTGGGTAATGGTAAATGTTGGAAGGTGTTTTTCGTTGTAAAACTATATTATGTTTTCTATTATTTCGTGTTTCTTCACGTTACGAGGCGCGATTTGGCTAGTAGCATTATGGAAGGCAAAAGCATTTGTGGGCTTTTAAAAACTTCCTAGTAGTATGTCCTAAGGTGAACACTGAGAGCGTATTCACGGTAATTGTTGTTTCTCATGTCCACTATTTTTAGAGGGGCTCCTTCAATTGATACCAGCGTCCATTTCTAAATGAGCTCGAATCCTTTGCAAATATATATATATATAACCACTTGTTGATTCCGAACATAGATTGTTGAGCCTGTTCACTCCTGTGAAAGGGCACCACCCTATTGTTCTCGTCCGATGAGGCATTTTTAGGCCCTGTTTGAAATTCTCCCTCCCTTCATATTAAGGGATGAATATTTTTTGAATGATTGTAAAATATGATTGATGTAATATAAAGTTGAAATAATTTATATGGAAAAGTAAAAAAAAAAAAATTGTATTGTAGTGGGTTTTTTTATTTAAATAATAATAAAAAAGTGTTAGAAGTCAAATAAAAAGTGAAAAAAGTTCATAATGTTTTAAAGTTTGTGTTTTTTTTTTTTTTTTTGGAGAAAATGAAAATAAGGGAAGGAGAGGGGGAGTGAAATTTCAAACAGGGCTTAGTCTATTGGGGAAGGTGATCACGTGACTGTCTTAAATGTTGAAGGGACTTCTGTTTTACAACTCTTAGCTTGCACTCTTCATTTGAGCCCTGTTTTGGCTGTCCGTTCGATCTCCTTTGGTTGGCTACCCAAGCAAAGGGTGCTTTGACGTACACGACAATTTATCCGCCAATTGTCCAATAGAATCTGATTTGGGGTTTATGGCTGCATTCTGACCAATTTTTTTAACATAATTTGATCTGGGGTACATGGCCATATTCTTGCCAATTGTCCAATATACTCTTATTTGGGTACATGGTCGTATATAGACTAATTGCCCAATATAATTTGATCTGGGTAAGGACCGTTTATTGGCCAATTGCCTGATATAATGTGATGCAAGGTACATGACCATATATTGTCCAATTAATTGCCTAATATAATCTAAATTGGGATACATATTAGATAATAAACAGTTTCTGTTTAAACTGTTAAGCAGATTGTTAAGCAGTTTGTTTAGTTAGCTTGTTTGTTATACACGTGTAATCTTATTATTAGTTCAATTCTTGTATAAATATAGAAGACTTTTGTATTCGAACACAAGTTAATCAATCCAGATATTCATTTCTACAATCTCAAAGCTTCTTTACTCTAGTTCTTCTTTTCTTCCTTATTTCACTTCTGAATCTCTAGATTCTGATATGGTATCAGAGCACTCAACAATGAGTGATTCTTCTGCTAACTCTGGTTTTCTCTCCAATGAAAATTTCTCGAGCCCTTTCTTTCTTCACCATGGCGACAGTCCTAGTGCGGTGCTGGTTTCTCAAACCCTAAATGGCGATAACTACAACACATGGCAGCGATCCATGGAAATGGCTCTAACTGCCAAGAATAAGCTCGGATTCATTGACGGTACTATTCCTAAACCATCTTCTACTGATTCATCATTTCTTATTTGGACACGCTGCAATACAATGGTATTGTCTTGGATCTTGAATTCCGTTTCTCCTGAAATTGCGAATAGTGTGATTTTTGTTGATTTTGCTTCGGCTATGTGGTCTAATTTGCAAGAAAGATTTTCTCAAAGTAATGGTCCTCGGATTTTTCAATTGCAAAAGAGGATTTCATCTCTTACACAAGGAAGTAATTCTGTGAGTGCTTATTACACTCAGCTCAAGGGTCTTTGGGACGAACTATTGAGTTTTCGCCCAATTTCTAACTGTACTTGTGGAGGTTCGAAAGTTTTGGTTGATCATCACCACCAGGAGTACGTTTTTCATTTCCTTATGGGATTACATGAGTCCTTTGCTAATGTTCGTGGTCAGATTCTGTTAGCTGATCCGTTGCCTCCTATTAATAAGGTTTTTTCTTTGGTGATCCAAGAAGAAAGGCAACGAGAATTGTGTGCTCCTTCACTTAATCATGATTCGGTTGCTATGTTGTCTAAGGTCGAATCGTCTGCATCAGCTCATCCTAAGCAGGCTACTTTTCGTAAAGAAAGGCCGCTTTGTACGCACTGTGGTCTTCTAGGACATTTGGTTGATAAGTGCTACAAGCTCCATGGCTATCCGCCTTGTTACAAGTTTAATAAACCGCATCCTGTTGGTTCTGCTCACAATACTCCGCATTTCTCTGCTCATCAAGTTCAGAGTACTATTCAGCCTTCTGATCCAGTGCAGCTGTCTGTGACTCAGGAACAATGTCAACAGTTGCTGGCCTTGCTCAAACCGCATGAGATTTCATCTTCCACTTCCGCTCCAGCTGGTGCATCTTCTTCCACAGTAGCTCCTCCTCAGGACCATATTTTTTCAAATATGGCAGGTAACCTAAATACTTCTTATACTTCTTTTCCTTTAGATAAGAAGTATTCTGTTTTTTCATGTTCTGCACATGTTAAACTTCAATCCTTTCGTCATACTTGGATCATAGACACAGGAGCTACCGATCACATGGTATGCTCTGTTTCTTTTTTTACATCTATTACTGCCCTTGTTTCTCTTCGAGTTAAACTTCCAAATGGTTCTTTTGCTGAGGTTACACATATTGGTACTATTCGAATCTCTAAACATTTAATTCTTACAAATGTTCTTTGTGTCCCTTCATTCTCTTTTAATCTCATCTCTGCTAGCAAATTGATCAAGAATGAAAATTGTTGCCTTATATTTCTTGCTGGTTTCTGTTTTATACAGAACTTGCACACTTGGAGGACGATTGGACTCGGTAGAGAGCTTGGTGGATTATTTCATCTGCAAGTATCCAAGGGTTCAATTTCCACTCCTGTATCACCTTTTATTTCTGCTTTAGTTTCCAATAATGTCAAAGATGTTTCCTCAGATATTTGGCATTTTCGATTGGGACATTTGTCTCAATCACGTATGTCTTTGCTTCATGATTTTCTTCCTGATATTCCCTGTAAAAACAATGATGTTTGTACTGTTTGTCCGTTGGCTCGACAACATCGACTTAGCTTTCCAATAAGTACCTCTGTTTCTGCTTCCATTTTTGAAATGATTCATGTAGATATTTGGGGACCCTTCTCGGTTTCTTCAATAAATGGAAGTTCTTATTTTCTTACTATAGTTGATGACTTTAGTCGTTTTACTTGGATTTATTTGTTCCATTCTAAGTCTCAAGTTCGATCTTTGCTTCAAACTTTTTATCAACTCATCAAAACTCAATTTCAAGTCAGAATTAAAATCATACGATCTGGTCATGGTCATGAATTTTCTATGACTGATTTTTATTCTTCTAAAGGGATTTCTCATCAACTAAGTTGTGTTGAGACTCCACAACAAAATTCTGTTGTGGAGAGAAAACATCAACATCTTCTTAATGTTGCCCGTGCCTTAAGATTCCAATCACATTTACCTTTAAATTTCTGGGGTGATTGTGTGTTAACTGCAGCTCATATAATCAATAGGATCCCTACTCCAAATCTTTTTAATAAATCTCCTTATCATTTACTGTTTTCTAAACCTCCTTCTTATCATCATTTAAAAGTGTTTGGTTGTTTATGTTATTCTTCCACACTTACTCGTAATCGGTCAAAATTTAATGCCCGTGCTAAACCATGTGTTTTCATTGGATATCCTCCTAATTCAAAAGGTTACAAACTGTTCGATTTAGTAACCAAATCTGTTTTTGTATCTCGTGATGTTGTTTTTCATGAGACTGTTTTTCCTTTTGCTTCTTCACTTACTACTTTTAATTCTGATGGCTATCTTGTTCTTCCAAAACCAATTTCTGATTCTTCTAATTCTGATTCTGCTAGATATTCATCTGAGTCTTTTATTTCTTCTAATTCTAACTCTGTTCCTACATCCATTATTCCACATTCAAGTTCATTCCCTCCTATCAGAAAATCCACTAGACTTCGCCATCCACCCGGATACTTACAGAATTATCATTGTAACCTTGCTGCTCAAACTCAAATTCCAACTCGTTCTACAAGATCATTTTCAGGTAAACAATATGATCTCTCCTCTGTTCTTGATTATAACTCTCTTTCTCATTCATATAAACATTTTTGTCTCTCTGTTTCAACCCACTTTGAACCTAAGTTTTTTCATCAAGCTGTGAAATTTTCTCACTGGCGTGAAGCAATGGCAGCTGAAATTCTTGAACTTGAGGCCAAACATACTTGGCTCCTTACTGATCTTCCTCCCAACAAACGTCCTATTGGATGTAAATGGGTATACAAGGTAAAACTTAAGGCTAATGGTGAGGTAGAACGATATAAGGCTAGGTTGGTAGCAAAAGGATACACCCAATGTGAAGGGTTAGATTATAGTGATACTTTTTCTCCTGTTGCAAAACTTACCACTGTTCGGTGTCTTTTAGCACTTGCTGCAGCTAAGAAATGACATTTACACCAGCTGGACGTCAATAATGCCTTTCTCCATGGTGATTTGGAAGAAGATATTTATATGACTCTTCCTCCCGGATTTGACAGCAAGGGTGCTACCAAAGTGTGTAAGTTGCAGAAATCTTTGTATGGGCTTAAGCAAGCATCTAGGAAATGGTTTGCCAAGTTTTCTTCTACTTTGATTTCTCATGGATTTATTCAATCCAAGGCTGATTACTCTTTATTTACTAGATCACAGGGTTCTTCTTTCATAGCTTTGCTTGTGTATGTTGATGACATTGTCATCGCAAGCAATGATATTTCTGCAGTTTCAGCTTTTACTGTGTTTCTTCATAGTGTTTTCAGTCTTAAGGATCTTGGTCCTCTCAAATATTTCCTTGGATTGGAGGTTGCTCGCAGTGATAAAGGTATTGTTGTTTCACAACGCAAGTATGCACTGGACATCCTGGAAGATTCTGGTGTTTTGGGTGCTAAACCAGTTCTCTTTCCCATGGATCCTAACATTAAACTGTCTAGGTCTGATGGTGAATTATTATCTGATCCTTCCAGCTATAGACGATTGGTTGGTCGCCTAGTTTACTTAACCATCACTAGACCTGATTTGTCTTTTTCTGTTCAGATGTTGAGTCAATTTATGGACTCTCCCCGTAAGCCACATATGGACGATGCTTCTCGGGTACTTAGATATTTAAAGTCTTCTCCTGGACAGGGTATTTTCTTTCCATCTGCTTCTGATCTCAAGCTGAAAGCTTTTTGTGATTCGGACTGGGCGGGTTGTCCTGACACTCGTCGTTCGGTTACTGGATTTTGTGTGTTTCTTGGAGACTCTTTGGTGTCATGGAAGTCTAAGAAGCAGCACACCGTTTCACCTGCTGAAGCTGAGTATAGGTCAATGGCTGCTGTCACATGTGAGATCACTTGGCTTCTTGCTCTTCTTCGGGATTTACAGCTTCCTCATCCTGATGCAGCTTTAGTTTTCTGTGATAGTCAGGTTGCTATACACATTGCAGCCAACCCCGTCTATCACGAGTGTACGAAACACATTGAATTAGACTGTCATATTGTTCGGGAAAAGATTGACCAAGGCATCATTCGGACCCTTCATGTGAAATCTGCTCATCAACTTGCAGACCTCATGACAAAAGCTCTTCACCGACCAGTTTTTCAAGGGCTGCTTTCCAAGATGAATGTTCTTGATTTATTCCATTCATCTTGAGGGGGCCTATTAGATAATAAACAGTTTCTGTTTAAACTGTTAAGCAAATTGTTAAGCAGTTTGTTTAGTTAGCTTGTTTGTTATACACGTGTAATCTTATTATTAGTTCCATTCTTGTATAAATATAGAAGACTTTTGTATTCGAACACAAGTTAATCAATCCAGATATTCATTTCTACAATCTCAAAGCTTCTTTACTCTAGTTCTTCTTTTCTTCCTTATTTCACTTCTGAATCTCTAGATTCTGATAATACATGACAATATATTGGCTGATTGCCTGATATAATCTGATGTAGGGTAGATTATAACCATATACTATCCAATTGCTCAATGTAATGAAAGCCATAAATTATCGGGAATAGTATTTTGGGAGCCAAATTCGCAGATTTTCAGTCGTAATAGGTTACCTGCATCACGGGTTCTCAGCAATTGCACTTTGATCACCTACAGGCCATAGGCTTTTGCTTGCATCGTTTGGCGGGATCGTGGTCGTTCAATGGTCTTTTGACCGTGCAACATTGATCTTAGGCTTTCGTCAATGTTGTTCTTCTATGGGATTGCATTCATCCAAGGGCTCTATTGTTGTGCGGCTATGTGAAAACAATTTCTTAATGGTCTATTTTTTTGAGATAGGCCTCCTATTTGTTGGCCCGTTGACTTGTGCTTGAGGCACCCCCTTTGCGTTGGGCCCTCTCTTGATCTTAAACTGAATGTGGGTCTTCTTGAGTCCTAAGAAGTAGCCCTCAACAGGGGGCTACAAAACAAATCCTAAGTATGCGGATCAACCGGAACAATGTGAACAGAAAGCTGAAGTTATTATAGGCCTAGTATGTTGACAAAGTTCAAAGGAGGTTCAAATGCAAGGTGCTAAACCAGAGCACATCCCTAGCTAGCAAGTCACTTCAAACGTTCAAAGGATCAACAGAGGAAGAGTGTCTACATGACTAGAGTGCTATATGCGTTAGCTGTAGGCAACTTAATTTATGCCATGATATGTACGAGGTCTGACATTGCTCATGTAGTGGGAGTTGTCAGCAAATTTACGAGCAATTCAGGCAAGGAGTATTGGGAAGCTATGGGTTTGTTTGTTAAGTTACAAAACATTACAGAATAATGCAAGTTACTATTCATATTTATTTTATTTTATTTTTACATTTTTCAATAACAATCAATATCAAAACATTCTCACTTTTTTCATTTTTTATATCACATCAATAATTTTTTATTATTATTCAAATAAAAAAATTTACTACAATACAAAACTTTTTCACTTTTTTATACAAATTCTTTTTATTTTATATCACATCATCACTTTTTACTAGCTAATTCCAAAACTAACAACTCACTACTCTGTTTTGTTCTATTATTTGCCAAACAAACCCTATGATTTGACAGGAGACATTGAAAGTAGGAAGAGCACTACAAGATATGTGTTTATGTTGTCGTTGGGTAGTGTAGCGGTAAGTTGGGTCTCAATAAAAAATGTGACCATCTCCATGACAGAGGCAGAGAGTATGTTGTGGCTACAAAAGCGTTCAAGGAAATATATAGTATGGTTAAAGGGTCTTTGAAAGAGTTGGGTAATGTTAAAGTATTGATTAAGTGATTAAATTTACCTCTTTCTATCAGCTTAAGCTTTTAGGATAAGTGGTGATTTAACATGGTATCGGAGTCAATGTTCAAAGCCAAAGGTCTTGAGTTTGAACATTGACTCCATCATTTACCTCTTGTTTCAATTAAATATTCCACGTGTTGGGCTTCATCTATCAAAAGAAAGTCTGAGCCCACACGTGAGGGAGAGTGTTAAAGTATTGATTAAGTGATTAAATTTACCTCTTCCTATCAGCTTAAGCTTTTAGGATAAGTGGTGATTTAACATGTAAGAGCAAAACCATTGCAGGCTATTCAGTGACAGCTAGAGTGCAATCCATCTTGCCAAGAACTTAGCCTTTCATTTGAGGACCAAACACATTGACATCAAGTACTACTTCACTCGCTCACTCTTGCGAGATTGATACTTCCCTTTGGAGAAGATTGACCCAAGAGACAAATCCTACAGATATGTTGACCAATGCATTTACCATTGAAAAGCTGAATCTTAGTTCAGCTACAGTTGGTCTTCGAGTCTGAAGACAAAGGAGAGAGTTGCTGCATTGCTAGCTCGTTATATTATGGGGATATGTGGAGTTTGGTACTGCGGTGAGATCAGTTTCCAAGTGGGAGATTAATGTTGGGTTATGTGGAGCTCGCGAGAGGTCTACGGGCGAAGACAGAAACTTTGCTCGACACTTGCTCGATCAACCATCGCTCTAGTAAGCAAAATATAGGAACTTCGCTCAAATCTCGCTCAACCGTTGAGCGAGCAGCATGCAAAAAACTTTGCATGATCCTTGCTCAACACTAGCTCGAGCGAGTTTGCGGCAATTTTATAGAAAATTGTAGTTTCAATATTTGACCTTTGGATCTATAGCCCTAGTGACCCTAGCTAGTTAGAGATGAACAGGACGGCACATACATATTTGTTGTAAACCTCTCGGTATCTGTATTTTATAGTGAAAACTGCAGCAAGTCTGTGGATGTAACCCTAGTTTGGGCGAAGCATGTAAACTTGCGGTTCTTGTGTGTTTGTTTTGTATTTGTTCTTGTGTATTTCTTCTACCTCCTTTCCCAACACTCCAGTGGTGTCACGTTGGGTTATAGTAGTAGCAAAAATCCACTCTTATTTAAGCATATATATATTGGCACGTTAGCAAAAAGATACTAATTTTCCTGCTTGTAGGAAATGCTAAGATGCTAATTTTGCATAAACGGTTCTGCTTAATGAGTTGGGGCTAAAAGACCAAAAACTTACACGCTAAATTGTGTTCAGCAAGCATCAATAGGAGCTCAAAATAATTCTCGATCATACATATTTGCATACCAACTCATCAACTAGTCAAAAAAATTTCAACTTCAGGAACATCAAATTTTGTTTATCATTAGAGAAATTAAGGAGTGGTAGAAGTAAGCATAACAGTCTCAAATTAAAAGCATAGTAGAATTAAGCATCACACCCATTCTCAACCAGCTGCATGCGTGGATGGAGAATGAGTCTTAGTTGTCCTAAGTAGCATCTCTAATTACAATCCAATCCATAGGAGCTTATACATATAATTAATTAAAGAGTATCAAGTTCCATCTCCAAGTAAAAGTCGTAGAGAGAGAGAGAGAGAGAGAGAGAGAGAGAGAGAGAGAGAGAGAGAGAGGGAGAGAGAGAGAGAGAGAGAGAGGATGGTGGTGATGATGATGATGAAAGAGGGAGGGAGAGAGTGACGAGGTTGACCTAAGTCCTAACCATGGTTGGTGCAGGGTTAGTGGAGAAGAACCCAAGGGAACCAAAATATCTCCCTTTGGGTCACATGCAGATGCTTTGAGCTCCACATCCATGATGGAGTCTCAAAAGGATGATGAACTATATTAAAATCTAAAAATGCATGTTTTTTTTTCAAAAACAAACACTATCCCTCCTAAAGTTTAGTCAAATGTGGGCCAAAACTGCCATGTTTAGCCACAAAATGAATTTACAAAATTTAAAAAAAAAAAACAAGAGTAATTAGTGATTGCCTCCCCTTACCCTAAGGGAAGATGGTTGGTTAATTAAATGCACCATGTGAAAGTTGAAGTGCAGTTGGTAATTAAAAACATTTTTAAAGACATGACTGGTCCTAGCCCTAAAATCCTAAGACTACATGTTAACAGACAAAAAAGTTGGGGGCATTTTCCATGCCCCTGATTTTGCTAAAACTCCCTCTAATTCATCTAGAGGTGATTAGCTGAATTGTTGGAGGGATTAACCATTCCAAAACTTAATTTCCAAGAGTGAGGGGCTCGCTGTATCATGATCATGAGCTGTTCAATGTACAATTTTTTTGCAAACCATGTGTTTTTTTTTTTTTTTTGTTGCTTAGCCTTTCCTGGGCTGAAGTTACAAAGGTAGTTTCTTTTTTGCTTGGCCTTTCCATGCATGGCCAAGAATCGAAAAACTATTTCCCAACTTTTAGCTAATCCCAATAGCTTTGAGTTGGTGTGTTACACACATGCTTTGGTTCTCTTTCAAGGAACCCTTCTTTCAAAAAGATGCAAAGGGGGAAAAATGCATGACCCTCCAATATTTCTGGAGGTGATTTCTTGGCCCCTATTGGGGGCCATAGAGATGTGTGCAAAAGCCCATCCAAAATGACAAGAATGGGCTCGTGTTAGACACAGAGAGTGAGAGAGAGAGAGAGACAGAGAGAACCATGGTTAGGGCCAAAGGTACTTTGAATAGAGACTTCAAGAAGCAGCTGAGAAGCTTGATGTAGCTAGCTAGATTGAGAGAGATGAATCTCTAGCGATGGGGAATTGGTGCATGAAGAGCCACGGTCACGCCTGAGGCACAGCAAAACACACTGTCAAAGATATTAGTAACTCTTTTGAATCAATTAAAACGAAATCAATTTGAAATAATTAACTTAACTTTTATAACTTTTTTAGAATATAAACTAAATGAACCATGGTCATTTACCTCTTTATTTCAACTAAATATTTTACGTGTTAGACATCAGTATTATCAACGAGAGTTTCACTTAAACTTTTTAAATATGTAATGATTTAACAATGTCAATATCGGGGAATTAAACATCTAGCATGGCATATGATACACGATCGATAAGGTGTCGCAATTAATTGTCACCCATAGGATCTTTGCCGAGCTGGCTAGACAGGGATTTGGATTTAAAATTAGTTGTAATTTTTTCAATGGTTCAGATTTAGCCATTGCTTCCGGGAAGCTCTAGCAATGGGGAAAAATGTTTTTAAAATCATTTTCTAGTAAACATAAATTAAAGGTTATCACAATTGACTACATGCCGTCAAGACTGTGAAATCTAGCTTTGTGTTAGTTCTTAGTGAGTCACACATTTACCAAAAAGTTAATAGTTTTTAGAAGCCATTTGAACACTGAAATTAATTCGATCTATTCAGAAACTCTAAAGGCTAAACCCGATCATGGACATAATTAATTTCTGCTACTTCTTTTTCGTAATATGTATAATGCTAGATCATATATATATTTTGAGAAAAATAATAATTAATACTAATCCAAGAAGCAGAAGCTGTTTTATGATGTACAAACCTGATTGCAAGGCAGGCGTGGGTGCAAGAGACATGGGTGCACCATAGTGCTGCGGGTACCCTCCGGTTGAGTTGATGGCCGGATACTGAAACAGCTGGTGTGGGTAATTGACACCGTAACCCTGCCCAGAACTATATCCGGTGGCTGTTCCGGTACCACTCCCTTCCCCAAACTGGAGATATGGGTAGAACGACGCCGCCGCCGCCGCACCGGTCATCATCCCCCCTGGCCCCGTTCCATACATGGGAAATTGGGCTGATGTACCTCCATACACGCTATAGTAGCTCTGTGCCATAACAAATAGGGGTCATTAATTGCATGCACAAAATCATGTGTACGTTCGAAATCGAGTTACGTATATGGCACGTACGAAGTATAAAAACGTACGTGAATTTATTTCTTTATTTATTTTCCTTTACACTGTACCACCTGAGAGATTATATATATATATATATATATATATATATATATATATATATATATATATATATATATATATATATATATATATATATATATATGTCGGATTGGTAGCAACGTACGAAGTAAAAAACACTGGTGTTGTGTTTCGTTATATGCCAGTCAAATCATAGCATTGACGGACAAAAATTTTTGGGTGTACAGTGGTCAGTGGATTTTTGGAAGACCGTGAAAGTGTTACTGAGAGAGTGGACCCCAAATGTGCTGTTCAAAATGTATAAAGAAGACAGAAGAGACAATTGGCCAAGAATGCTAGCTAGCTAGCTTTGACCATCTCCTTCATTCTTCGACTTCGTAAATTACACTATTCAGTATTCATTCAGTCGATGCCCACTAGCTTTCTCTCTTGGGTAGAATCTTTACGGACGCAAAAGTAGGAATTATACATTTTTCTCACTTTCTTTCTTTTTTTTTTTCTTTTTTTTTTTTTTTTTAATTTTTTTAATTTTTAATTTTTTTTTTTAATTCTTCGTTGCATTTTAACCAAGGAGAAAAAACTTAATCGTGTACAGTCTATATATATATATATCGAACATTATGAATTTAGATATCTAAAAATAAGAAATCAGGTTAAAAAAAAATGTTAAATATATATATATATGTATGTATGTATGTATGCTTGTCCCTTGGCCCTTTTGGTTGCTACATCTCGGTTGTTATAGTAATGGTTTTAAATTAACTTCAACATTGTGGCTGGACATGGTGGTTGGAAAATAATTAAAACCTTGGGGCAATGATGGATTGATTGGAATTAATTGATGTTGAACCTAAGTGTCACCAATTAACTTGAAAGATAAAAAATAGCTCTGTGAAATTTATGTCGTCGAAAAGACTCATTAACTATATGTATAAACTGCATGAATCCATAAAATGACAAATTAACAGAAAAAGAAAAAGAAAAGAATATTCATCCGAAATTATTTCCTTTTGGTCCAAAACTGTCTGACCAATTTTGGCCTGCTTGGTCGACAGGCAAAATGTCCCCACTTGATCAGAAGACTTTAATTTACTCACTAGGAAGATATATCTTATAACATGATCCTACGATCTTGTAGAAAAGGAAAAAAAAAATCCTTTAATATATTAGCAGTTTGAGCCAATAAAATGTTCATCTTTCTTCTTTTTAAATCAGATATCATAAATTATAATTTTAAGCAACTCATTTAGTTATAGATTTTATAGATGAAATTATTATTATTATTATTATTATTATTATTTTTTTAAAAAAACCTTCTTTTTAAATCAGACATGGTCTGGCTATACTTCACCAGTAGGATTTGAGACATAAAAATAGTTAAAGGGTTCTTTTAATTTAGATATATATTAGTATGCATGCCATATTTTATTCTGATAAAGAAAATTACGGAGATTCCTTGTTATTTGTGTGTGTGTGTGTCACTTTGAAGTCAAAAGGTAATTAATTATTTGTCTCCTGAAAAGTAGGCTTCCTGCCAGACGGATCCTAAGCAGTAAGAAATAGGTATTGTGTATATAAATAAAGAAAAAGGTGAATTTGTACAAACCGTAGGGTAACTGTAATCTGGCGAGTACGGAGAGTACCTGAAATAGAGATCAGAGAAATGAGAAAAGAAAAACGTTAGAATTTGAAGATCGTGAAATAAAAGTAACGCAAAATTACAAACGAGATGGCCGGGGCATGATCATCATCAGTAACACGCATGCATGTTTGCAGGTACGCATGCTTAAACAGATTTCATAATGTGACTGTCTAGGGTTCTAGGTACAGCCGCACATGCATGTTGTTCTCTACGTGTTTCTTTGTTACATTAATGTGCATATGTACGTACGTGTGATGCTGGCATGAACGAGCAAATGGATGTCATGTCGCTTATGTGCATGCATGCTATCGTTGCTAGCTACAACATTATATATATATATATATATATATATATGTAAAAGCGTGTTAAAGTTGGTTCAAGCAGAAGGCGTGCGTTCTTGTGTGTTTATGAGAGAGAGAGAGAGAGAGAGAGAGTCTATGAAGGAGTACTAGCTAGCGTGATGGATGAGCTAGCATGCTTGATCATAAGCCTAGTTTAATGAGGTTGGGTGGCAATGCGCGCACATGCCCTTTCCCATGTATATATATGCACATGCAAGAGAGAAGAGTTATAATACATACAGACGTACATATGTATGTATGTATAAAGAGTTATAAATAAAAGGCACATTCATACCCGTAAAGATTGTAAGGTACTCCTTGTTGGATGGCATAATGAGGGAAGGATGCTGCTGAAGGAAAAGCTGTTCCCACTCCCCCTCCGAACCCCGTCTGAAAGGAGCCCATTACCCTAAAGTTCCTGCCTGCTCCTCCTGTCCAATTCATTATAATATACTTAATACACACCTGATGATAAAAATTAATTTCGATCTTAAAGAAGAAGAAGAAGAAAAAATTAAAGAAAAGAAAATGCATGATGGAGAAGAAGAAGAAAAAAGAGAGAAAGAAAATGCATAATGGTGAAGTAGTATATATATATATATATGTGTGTGTGTGTGTGTGTTAGCATGAATATTGTTGTTTTGTATACAGTACTGTATGAGAAATGGTTCATGACAAATATCATTTCGATGAATAAAATTTGAGAAGTGACAGGACATTTTGAAAAAGTGGCCGGACTGGGTGGGTGGTTTGCATGTAGTGAAAGACAGCTTCTTCCATATACTTTTGTGGAATGTAAAGGAATTCTCACATGGAAGGCAGAGAGTTGAACTTTCCAGTTGGAAGAATATTCATGCTGCCTTTTACAGTTTATATGTATATAAGTGTGCTCAAACAGAATATTTTCGAATGGCCGATCAAAATCTTACATTACATGACAGCCTTTAATTTAATACCAATAATTAGTAAAGAGTTATATAACAACTAAACTTGTTTGCAGCGTCTTCGAATAATTGTGCATGGTAAGAGATACGAACATCTTTGACATGTAAAATTGAAGATTTCATGAAACTTTTTTCCAGATCTGATATATGGTATCAGCCAAAAACCTAAACTCAGATAAATCCCATATAGTTCGATATAATTGTACAAAACAAAAAGAAGGAAAAATTAAGGAAAAAAGTAGTATACCGTTCTTTGGTGTGGAAGGTTTGGATCTCTGAACACCCAAAGAAGCAAGATTGCAATTAGCCCTCCTGCCATCTATCACAGGAGCAGCATCAACACAAGCTCTCATGGCGGCTTCGGCTTCTCGAAAAGTTACCTGAAATGGGAATTACAGTAATTTATCAAATAATACTTTTCCTTGTTTCTCTGTAATTCCATTTGTCTGAGAAACCCAGAACTAGATCTTTCATTTGCTTCAAGATCTACCGACAAAGAGAGATCCCACAATCCTTATGCAAGGAAATGTGAGCAAAGTAAAAGAGATGAGGATAAGAAGCATACAAATCCATAGCCTTTGGATCTTCCAGTGGCCTTGTCAGTGATGACAACAGCCTCCAAGATCTCACCAAACTGCTCAAAATATTTCTTCATGGTCTCCTTCTGCGTCTCCCAAGCCAATCCTCCAACAAACACCTTGGTGTAAGTGGTATCGCCAAACTGCCCTGCCAAATTAGCTGGAGTCATTGTTGCTCGTTCAATTCACAGCTAGCTAGCTTCTCAAAATTCTCCCAACCTCTTCCTTCTGATCTTCTACCTGCTTCCAAATCTAAGTCTGCAAAACTTCTTGTGTATGTGTGTGCTTGTGTTAATGAGTCCTAGCTATGGCGCACCGTGGCACAAAGATATGGATCGATCTAGATGATGAGGAAGACCCACTAGACCTAGAAGGATCTTTTCAAGATTTAGAGATGAATTTGGTGGCGATGGTGATGGCGGTAGTGGTGTTGATATTGATCAGAAACACAAATTAGGTCAGAGATCAAAAAGAGAGAGAGAAATGGGAGGGAAGAGAAAGCAAAAGTTGGAAAAAGAGGAAAGGCCCTCTCATAATACGGACATGAATTATATACATACCAGCCCCCACCTCCTTACATTATTTTGCCCAAATCCACTCTCTCACGCGCCATTATAACGTCTGTTTACCACGCTATTATGATTACCTTATATTATTCACTAAAGTGCAAACATCCACGCGCAATCATGAGCGTGGGAGTAGTTTTTGTTAGTATTATTATGTCCCTTCATCGCTGTACTTTATGTTATTTTAAGTGAAATACCGGGGTGACTAATTAGCCCACCACTTTTACGATAATTACGTAGCTCACCCATGAGAAATTGCATGCTCTGAGAGAGTCTGAACCTGTAGCGCGCGTAGTGGCAGAAACGGGACGGGGAAATTTGGAAACGGAGGGAATGAAAAATTAACGGGGAAGTCAACGGTCAACCGCCCAGTTGCAACTGTGTATGAAAATTGAAGGGATAATTGCACCGTTGGTCTTTGTGGTATACTATAATTATTTTTCACTCCCTATGGTTTAAAAAGTTCATGGGAGGTCCTTCTGATATGCAATAATTACAAATCAATCTCTGGGGTCAAATTCTGTTAAAATTTTTAACAGATTCTGTCAAATGCCACGTCAGAGCCACGTGTCGTCATCTTATTGGTGACACGTGGCACTGACATGTCTAATCTTAATAAAATAATATAAATTTATTAAAAAATAAATAAAAAATACTTATTTTTTTAAAAAAAAAAAAAGAAAAAAAAGAAAAAAACAAAAATGGGGAAAGGGGGTGGCCAGGCCACCCCCAGCCCATGGGGTGGCCGCGCGCCACCCCCAGTGGCCGGGGGTGGTGCGCGGCCACCCCCAGTGGCTGGGGGCGGCCAGGCCACCCCTTCAGCTTTTTTTTTTTTGGTTTTTTTTTTTTGAATTTTTTTTATAAAAAAATAAGTATTTTTATTTATTTTTTAATAAATTTATATTTTTTTATGACGGTAGACACGTGTCGCCATCTTATTGGTGACACGTGGCGCTGACGTGACATTTGACGGAATCTGTTAAAAATTTTAACAGAATTTGACGCCAGGGATCGATTTGTAATTATTGCATATCACGAGGACCTCCCATGAACTTTTTAAACCATAGGGAGTAAAAAATAATTATGGTATACCACAGGGACCAACGGTGCAATTATCCCAAAATTGAAAGGGGGTGAATGATTCAGTGTATCTCTTTAATTTATGCATCAGTTGGATCCTTTTTGGTCTCTACAAGTTCTTATACACCAATACTCTCCCTAGATGGAGAAATTCATGAAACGGTAAAACTTTATTGTGTTTATTTTGAAGATGCATATATAAACAGTACATTTTTTTTAATTTTTTTTTTTTGGGTTCAATCTTGTAAATGAGCTGAGCAATTAATTACCACAATCATGGGAAATTACAGTCCTAAACAATCATCTATAGCGATTTTTATTAGACTAATTAATTAAGGGGATTGTGGAGTCATGAGTCATCCATTTCATAGTTCATATTAGATTTTATATATTTAATAGTGTATGAAAAATGTTATGTACTATACTTTATTCTACTGGGCTGATGTGCATGTAATGTCCATCTGTTTTTAGATTTTTTAATTTTAACAATGACTAATCTAAAGGCTAATAGCACTACCACATCAGTTCATTGAAACGAGGGTTATATTCATAATGTACATGTTACTACATGATGTACATAGTGCCAAGTCATTTTAAAATTTTAAATCACTTCAAAAAAAAAAATTTAAATAGCTAGCATAACACTATATACCCCATTTAATATATAACAAAATAAAATTTTGATCATAAAATAGATGAATTCAATTTTAAATGAAAGGAAGGATTGGTATATATATGTATATATATATCCATTGCGCGCCCTAGTTGTCATCCATGCTATAAAACAAAAACTTTTGCTTTTAGTTAGTTGATTTTTTTTTTTTTTTGGCATTAATTAGTTAGTTGAATTAATCTACATTTATTGCCATTAAGCAGCCAATTATTATGATGTATGGCTGAATCACAAAAAAAAATAAAAAATGATGTATGGCCCTAACCGGCCATCTTATCCATCAATGGATAGTGACATGCACATTGATAGCAACTTTATAACATAGGAAGGAGATTTAGACCAAGTTCTATCTGTGACATACATTTTAGACCAAGTTCATTCGAAGGATATATAATCTTCTAGCTAGCTAGCTAGCTAGTTAGTGCTAATTATTCGTCTTTATATAATTAGGGTCAGCTTGTTCTATCTCAGGGGAGGAATTAATAATAATTCATTGATTATTTTAGCTTGACAAAATTGGTCATGGTTTTGATAAGGATTCAAAAAGCGTAAAACGACATTCCACCCTTCACTTTGTTATTTGTAAACGTTATTCTAATTAGTTTGTTAGCTTTGTTATTTCAAGATTAACTATCACACCTAAATTAATCAATAAAAATTATTAAACATGCATGCAGATCTAAGCAATTTAGAACATATAGCTTTTGAACTAATATGTCATGATGACCTGTAGTGGCCGGTGTATATAAACAACCCTAGCCGGCCATCATATAATTATATTAGAATCAAAATAGAGCAGGTGTGTATATATATATATATATATGATAGAGATAAGATTAAAACTAGTAATTGAGTTGGAATAGAATTTCAACTCGTTAGAATTAATTATATTACTTGACTTAGGAATAAAATATTTAGTATTAGGATTATTTAGGAGTTCTTATCGATTTAAGTTTCATTATATTTTTATTATATATATTTAAAGAGTAATTATAGACGTCATATCCATATATATTCCTCTTAAGTCCCTCAAAAACTGATGTGTATTGTTTTACTTTAAATTAAATAGTGATTTGAAAAGTTATATCATTTTTAGAGGGACATGAGTATAACGTATAAAATTACTCCTATTTAAAGGTCATCCATATTGTGGTTAATGAAACAGAAGAGATCGAATTATTAAGCAAAAGCTTGTTTTTGGTTTGTTTCCAACTCTAATTATTGGATTAACTTGTGATCTGTCTCCTAATTGAAATGAGTTAATCAAATCTCATCCCAACCTTGGGTATCCATCGATCGATCAACTTGGTATATATCAAAGCCTTTCAGCCACCCCACCGAAACCCCCCATCTCCACATAGAATCAATTAATCAAACCTCAAACCAGCCAATATAATGTCTGGATCCAAAAATCCCACATATCAACCAACGTACGACCCGGGCAGTGGGAAAAAATTCAAGCGTTCTTTGATATTTAGCAAAAGCTTGTTTGTCGTTTGTCTCCGACCCTAATTCAATTCAGTGATTCACTTCTGTTATCGATTATAAATAACCGGTAACCAGCTCGATCGGAGCAGTTATTGTTGTTAGAAAATATTTGAGAAAAATACACATAACCCTTTCAAACTACTACTTTATTGTCAATGTTCCGCAAAACTACTACTTGTGTCAATGTCCCCCATAAACTACCAAAAAATGTTGATGTCTCCCTAATAACAAAAATACCCTTCATAAAATTATTAAAATAAAATAAAAACTAAAAAAATTTATACAAAAAATATAAAATAACAAAAATTTATTCAAAAAATTAAAAAACAAAAAATATAAAACATGGTTTTTTTTTCGTTTGTTTTTTTTTATAAATATAAATATATATATATATATATATATATATATATATATATATATATATATATATATATATATATATATATATATATTCTAATTTTCAGTTATTTTTTCCTTTTCTTTTTTCAAAAAAAAAATCTTTTTTGTTTTCTGCTTTTTCTTTTTCTTTTTTTTTTTTTTTGTTTTTTTTTATTTTTAAAAAAATTGTTTTTATAATTTTCAGTTATTTTTTTTTTTTCTTTTTTTTTTTTTTTTTTTTTAAATTTTTCGTTTTTTTTTTTTTTTCTTTTTAAAAAAATAATTTTGTATTAGTTTTTTTTTTTTTTTTTTTCAAATTTATAAGAATATTTTTTTCTTATTCAAAAAAATTTAGAGTCATTTTTGTCTTTTTGTTAATCTTATAGGGGATATTGACATTTTTTGGTAATTTGAAGGGGAACATTGACACAATTAGTAGTTTAATTAGGAGGGGACATTAACAATTAAGTGGTAGTTTGAGGAGGATATGTGTACTTTTCCCAAGATATTTAAACCAATAACTGAGTATATATATAATTTATATATTTAAATGTATTTATTTATTTAAACAAATAAAATTATAAAATTATAAGGTTTCTACTTTCCGTTTTCCATCTCTTTCTCTTTCTCTTTACTCTTTAGAGATTTACTCTTTACTTCTTTACTTTCTGGATCTTTGGAGTATGGACTTTGGTGAGTTTGGTCTTTCTGCGTTTTTTTTTGTTTTTTTGTTTTTTTTTTTTTTGTGAGTACAGTGTAAAGAAACCAAAAGATAAAAATAAACTTATGGAATACAGAAGGTGGAGGGGAGTCTTTTTCAAAACATGGAGGAAAAGATGTGGATAGAGGAGAAATTAAATGATGGTAATGCAGCCAGAATGAATTCTGGTTGCGGCCCAATTTGCCACATGATGGACATAGAAGTTTGCACTTCGGTTTACATGACTAGCTTTTCAGCTAGCTGTTAGTGGGATGGTGGAGTGAATGATGGAGATCGTGGAAGCAATACGCCAATCAATAGTAATTGCTGGTTGTTGAAGCGCCATTGTGACATTGAGAGAATCACCTTCTAAGATAAATGAGGATAACCTTAATGATACTGCCAAACGAGCAACCAGAAGAGTAGCAGTAGCCTCACCATAAAGAGCAGAGCAAGGTGAACAACCATAACAAAGACCAGCATATTGGGCAAAAAATTGCTGATTTTTTTATTTTTATTTTTATTATTATTATTATTATTTTATAAAAAAATGGCAAAAAAATCTATATTAAGCAAGAAAAAAAAAAGTCCAATACCCAAAATAGGCCCAAAAGACCCTTTTTTCTTTTCCTTTTCCAACTAGTAATTGCTGGTTATTAAATAACCGATTATCCGGTTATCGAAGCTGGTTGAAAATTTTGACCAACCGACTATCCCGGATGCGGTTACTAATTTTAGCCAATAATTATTAACAGTAACCGGATTTTCACTTATATGAGAGATATATATATATATATAGTATGATCCATTGCTGCCCTTGTCTTCAGAAGAGAGTTTGCATTACGAAAAGCCTCAAGAGTCAAGGGAGTCTTAAACATTTGTAATAAGTAGGGAAGGGTGACTAAGTTCCTCCAAATTAAAGACCCCACACACACAGATATAAATGACGGCAAAGAGATCTACTACTATATATTATTAACAATAGTAGAATTTTGCTGTAAAATGCATTAACAGTATTATGAGAAAATAGTAGTAACATTAACAATATTAATTATGTGAAAATAGAAGATCTTAATTCCATCTTGACATATATTTATATACACATGCAAAGGTTTAAAAAAAGTACTTTAAGTTGTTCTAACTTTTAGTGATTCCCCTTTGTTAGTAGTCACAACTGGTCCCTAATCTACTGATCGAAGCATGCATGTAGGCCAATCTATACGAGTATGCATGTGCGGCTTCTTCGGTTCATGCACGATGATCAATAACAATAGTCACTAGTGAAAGTGTCTCACTCTTTCATGAGATTTATAAATTAATATTCTTCGAAGAATAGGAGATCAATTCAACTGATTTAGGCATAAAAGTTTTGAACTATTTTAATTGAAATGGGATGAATGACGGAAATAAAGTTTGAATTCAGAATTTTGTTCTAATATCATATTAACACCAATTATTCCAAAAAGCCGATAAAAAACAATAAATTTAATCATTCAATTAATACTTTAACACTTGCTATGTCAATGGTACAACAATCTTTTTACGTGTACTAAAATAAATCTATATAAAATTTAGGGAAAAGTATTTTACTTAATCCTTATAAACTTTTATCGATTTTGCGATCATCCCTTAAAGTTCAAAAACTCACAATTTTGTGTATTCAACTTTAAAAAATTTGCAATGTCACCGCTCTATTAAGATTTTCTGCTCTGTGTTTTTTTTTTTTTTTTTAAAAAAAAAAAAAAGAAAAATAGTTGTTGTCGGGCTGTCCCAATGGCTGACTCACACAAAAAAAAAAAAAAAAAAAAAAATGAAAGTTCAATAGGGTTAAGTAAAATTTTTCATAAAAAATAAGTCTTTTAGAAATACAGTTGTAGCAAATTGTAAATGTAATACATGTATAAGTTTTGGCATTTAATTTCAAATCCAATATGCATTTTATTTTCGGGAAAAATCATATTTAATCCATAAGTTTTCATCTAATTTGAATTTAATCATTAGGTTTTCAATTTTAAAAATAAGGTCCTTAAGTTTTACTCAAGTTTTAAATTAGTCCCTTTATCACTTTACCGTCAAAGTTAACTATTTTTTATTTGTCATGTGTGTCTCATTTGACACGTCATGGTCTATTTTAGTGTTAAGGTTAATGATTTTTCCTCTAACGCTATAAATATATAAAATTAAGGTGAGAAAGAAGATAGTTTTTGTTCTATCTTAATAGTTGGGGTCTTTTGTTTTTGTTATGGATGATTTGGCGCCTAATAATATAACATTGATATTAGATGTTGATATGAACGCTAACATGTTAATTGAGACACACATAACATATGACAAACCATTAATTTCTTACGAAAAAGTGATAGAGGGGCTTATTTCAAATATTGACAAAATCTAAGGACTATCTTCTTGAAATTAGAAACCTAAGGACTAAATTAAAATAAAATAAAAACCTATGGGCCAAATATGATTTTTCCCTTTATTTTCAAATGCTGTTTTCCCTTTATCGATTCTTTAATCACCTTGTGAATTGAAATATTTCTGGCAATATATACACAACCTGATCCAGTACTCCATTTGTAATAGTTTCAGTAAATATGATTAAGTCACAGGAACCTTGTCTTCGATCTTAAGCAGCAAAATGGCCGGTGGTGTTAAGATTCAACTCTCAAGGATAAAAAATGATCGGTTACTATATATATTTTGTAATTGAAATAGCTAGGCATGCAGGGATATCCCGGCCGGCCCTAGCCTCCCTCCCCATGTAGGGTATTCATTCATCTATCCCCCTCCTTTTGTCCCCTTCGTTTCAGTAAGTTTACAGCATGATCATGCATGTGGTCACTGGCCTGCTACAATATTTATCCGTATTGTCCCAATGGGGATTGGATGATTACATCTCAATGATGTTGCCGGTTGTTACTCCTCGTAAAAACTGTTTTACACTGTTTCTCGTACAGGTATATATATATCCATATAACTTTAATTAACATGCCGGCCGGGTAGCAAATTAATGTGAGAAACTTTTTATAGGGCCGGCTGCTCGAGAAGGTTTTTGACGGGTGAATTTTATAAGTGTTATCTCCGGTCCGAATTACTAAAAATCCGGGCAAAAAAAATTACAGAAAATATGCCGAAAAATGTAACAAATTATAAACTATGATTACTTATATGGCAGAAATATTTTTTTCTCCGCAGTGCATCTAGCAGCATGCAAATAGAAGTGTTGAAGTTTTTGAAAAAATCACCAATTTTCCTTTTTAAATTCTTAATACATATTGTTACTTTATATATGCTAGCTACTTGAGATAAAAATAAAATAAAATTGGTGTATGGAATATTACTAGAAACTATATTATGGCTTGTTTGAGTATTCGATTTTTTGAAAAATTACAAATATTAGAAAAAATTGTTTTTTGAAATTATGTTTAGATGGTTTAAAAACCCTGAAAAGAAAATTAGAAAAAAGTTAGATAAATCTTAGAAGAATTTGATATTTGAGAAATAATATTTAAAAATTATTTAAAAAAAATTTCTCACCCAAACATGCTATAAATGTCGCATAGAGTAATTAAACTCAATGCCCGGCAAGTGCTAGGCCATTTCTTCAAATTAAGAAAAGAAAAGGAAGAATAAAGGATATTTTTATTTTTATTTTTATTTTTTTTACCCTCCATAACTAATGTCTTTTGCTTGAGAAAAAAGTTGGTAGGCATGCATAGCTGTCAAGACTCAAGAGGTCAAAATGAATGAAGTAAGCCGAAATAGATGAATTGTTCAATGCCCATTAATTTCAACTTTTGCATGTTGGCGGCAGAAAAATAAACAAAAAGTTTTGCAGGTAGGAGCTGGTTTTCAATGAAAATAATAATAGATAATGCATTAGGATAAGAGTATGCTATATGCATGGGAAAAAAAAAAAAAAATCAATAAAAAAAAATAATTATATATTAAAAATATTACTGTAAAGTTACGAGAATACCCATGAATAACCCGAATAGTAAGACATAGAATATTGCAAGGATTAGGAGATTTAAGGTTGGTTCCTTATTATCCAAAAAGAAATAAATAAATTGAAAAAATAAAAGGAAACAATGTTTACTCATGTTAATTAAGCGGTCGGGTCATCGAGGACGTTAAGGTTTTGGGGGATGTGATTCTGACCCCAATGATCCAATGCATACGAGCCACGTGCCTCCGACAAAAAAGCTGGTAAAGGAACGGGATGGCATTAAGGAAATAAAGAGAAAAAAACAAGTGCATTTTATTAACCAGAAAAAGTATATTGAATCTTCAGGGCCCCTTCGCCTGGAGACAGCCCAACCAGAAATCCCTTGAACATTACGATATTAATCAAAGCTCATACCAACACTTGAAGCCATTGGATGGTGGACATTAATGGAGGATCAAGGGGGTGTGATGAGGGAAGAAGGTACACGTGAGGAGTAGGGAATAAGAGCAGAGAAAAGAAGAGGTGGGGTATTATCTGGCAGTTGGGCAGCTGTCTCCAACTTCTTTGACCAAAGAAAGCGACAATCGTCCATACATTCACTCTCTCTCTCTCTCTATTCTATAATCTATTCATTCTTTGTGATGAGTGTGTAAACAGAGAGAAACAGTGTCTGTCTTTGTGCGTGTGACCGACTCATATACACATGCCTGTCCATCAGCTTTTTCCCTTCACACTTCTGTGTGCCCCACTGCCAGCTCAGTTTCGCTTACACCCACTTGCCTAAGAATCTTACAAGATACTGAGAGAACTCGTGGAGAAATTGTTTTCTTCAACTTAATATTTGCCATCTCATTTTCAAATAGTCCGGATTAGAATGGCCCACGTTGGCTGCCTTAAATTTAATGGTAAATTTGAAACTTTGTCGGCCGGTCGTATGAAAATAGGTAATAGATAAATGTTTAACATGTCCCGATTAAAATGAGTTTTCATTACTGTCAATGCTAATGATCCTTGTTAACTAAATTGTCTGAATGTGGTTCTTGGACTGCTGCAGCTTCACTAACAGTGACACTCCCTGCAAGCTCATAGCTTAGCAGTTGCTATAGCCATGGAGCTATAAACAACTTCAGTGCTGGACCTAGCAACGAGTACTACTTGTTTCTTTGCATTTTAAGAAAAACTTGTCGTTAATTAGTGCTACCAGCCCAATTTGAGTCACAGTAAGCCACAAGATGCAGATTGCCTTTGGCATAAACTAAACCATGATCAATGGAGCCCCTCAAATATCTCAATACTCGTTTGGCTGGAATCCAATGAGGTGAAGTTGGTGCTTGCATATGTTGAAAAAGTCAGTTTATTGAATGTATTTAATGGGATCGACAAGTAATTCACCATTAAACTTTGACAATTTAGAACCAGAGGAACATAAAGATTTTGAAGGTTTTGCACCCAACATTCGAGCTCGATGAAGTAAATCTGAGATGTATTTGGCTTGACATAGATGAAGCCTTTGATTAGTTCGTTAGACTTGAATGCCCTAGAAAAAAGTTGGGGGCCTGAGATCCTTGAGGGTATTTTTGCTGCAGCTTCATTATCATGGATTGAATCACATCTTCATGAGTGCCTGTAACTATGCCAGCAGCCTAGATGAGCATAAAGAGATGAACAACACTATTGTGAAATAGAAATAACGAGGAATCGACCGATGAGGCCTTGAAACCAATATCAAGAAAGATGAAAAACAATTGAACCAAGCACAAGGGGTTTGCTTTAATCCATAAAGCATCAATTCCAAATTGTTGCTAAATAACCGTTGCTACTAATTGAGCTTTAAATCAATCGATAATGCCATCTGATTTTTGCTTGATCCAATAAACCCACTTGTTGGAAATCACATTGTGGTTTGGAGGTTTGGGACAGAGATACCAAGTTCCATTAGAGATTAAAACATCAAATTTCTTGTTTCATAGCTTCCTTCCAGCAAAATATCAGTGCCAACTTTTGAATAAGAAGAAGGTCCATTAATATTTTCAGAAGTGTAGAGGGAGTAGTGGTGCCTTGAATAGAATAATGTGCACTGTGCAGGTTCGGACTCAAAGGATAGGCTCTATGGATGAAGGTTATTTGAGGCAGGGGCTCAGACCTAGAGGAAGCAACTGATGCCAACAGAAAATTCACATCATGAGGTAGAAGTAAAGGAGTGTCAACACCTGTATACAACTTAGAATGCAATTGAGAAGTAGTAGAATCCATTGCAAGGAACAAGTTTTCATAAAAAATAAAAAATAAAAAATAAAAAATAAAAAATAAAAAATAAAAAATAAAAAATAAAAATAAAATAAAATTAAAAAAATGGTAAAGGGTAGCACCTGCAGTCAAAGATTCTTAACATGGAATAGTCAGGATATTTGTTATATAGCTTTGTGTAAGGGGTGGAGTAACGAAGCACATGTGTTGGTAATCTATTAATGATAAATACAGTGTAGTAAAAGGCATTAACCCAATATTTATGAATTGGACAGATAGGATTTGACTAGAATACTTAGACCTGTTTCAATGATATGTCTGAATTTGCACTCAACCAATCCATTAATTTTGCCGTGAAATATGTGGGCATGATTTGCGATGAAGAATGCCATGTTTGGTAAGAAATGAGTGGAAGTGAGTTTTGTGTTATACTCACCTCCACCATCACCATCTGTCTACAACTTTGAGAGATGTACACATATAACTCATAAAACTTTTCATGTGATCATTAAGGTCACATTTAGTTCTAAATTTCTAACAATATAAACTATAATGTAATTCCTGTCTAAAACTCTCCTTAAATAGGTTTTAAGAAAACTTAGTTTTTGTAAAATATGATTGCTAGGCGGTGGCGTCCAGACGCAACTAGAGTTGCGAGATTCTGTTTGCACCGTGTCCAGACATGAAGCCGCACTGTCCGGACCTAACAACAAAAGGGAACTCTTTGTAAAACCTTCCTGGACATAGTTATTAGCTGTCTGGACACGAGGGATTTTGGGAGCTTCTCTGAAAAACTTGTCTGGACATGGTTACCAGCCATCCGCACACAAGGTATCTTAGGAACTCTCTAGAGAACCTGTTTGGACAACTTCACAAGCAGTCCGAACATGCAAATGCTTTGATACTTTTTGAAAGTCCTGTCCGAACACGTTTTCTAACTGTTTCAATTGGACACTTAAATTTGATATGCATGTCTTCTTTTAGCATAATCTTCCTATTGATCCCAAACTTAAAAACTTAGAGCCAAATATGTTTTCACACTCAAAACCTAACATTTGGGTTCATCTCATTAAGCTGATTGGATCTCCAACTCAACAGAATACCTCTACTTCCCACACACTATCCACACAGTTGACGCATGCCTTCATGCTCTTGGCCACACCTTATTTATTACACGCCCTCCAGATCTTCTTTTATCTTGCTAGTTATCCATCTTGCTCATGATCTTCTGCCGTACGTTTTCCTTCTTTTTTTTCACATGCTTGGCAATTCTCTTTCACATGATTGACACATGTCCTCTAAAATGAATGCTCACCTACCCAGTTGTTTATCACCACTAACCTTTTGTCTCCCTAGCGCCAACTATTAGACACAGACACCCTACACCCTACATCATCTTCAAGCTTTTGGTTCTAGAACCCTTCCCCTACTAGACTTTACTGCAATCATCTAGTACTTATTGACATTTGAATGAAACTTTAGGTATTTAACTTGGGAAGAATACACTTACAATCTCCAAACTACCGCCTTAAAGGCGCTTATTACTTAAATCACCAAACTTTGAAATGTACATTTGACATCTTCTAACTATCATCTTGTTACAAGTTACATACATCTTTCAACTCATGGTTAAGGGAGGAGTGATTCGACCATCCATTGTCTGGTTGGTTGGGAGTGCACCACTCCCACAGCTTGTAGGATAGTTTGGTCACCCCACATATTATGGTGGTGGTTCAGCCACCCTTATAATTTATTTCGAGGTGGCAGAATCACACCCGCAGGTTGCAGGAGAGGTTTGGCTACCCTTGTTCCATATTCGAGGGTGGTCGAACCGCCCCTACAAGCTGTGGAGATGGTCTATCACTCTTGAATATATAATAGGAGTTTGCCAAACAACCTTCATAGATTATGGGGTTTGTTCGGCTACCCTCCTTAGTTGAAGAGGGGGGTAAGAGTTCTTTTACCCTTAAAAATAAAATAGCAGTAGCTGAATCATCTAGAGATATTGCAGAAGTGGTTTACCCACTCCCAAATTGGTCAAAGGAGTGGCCAAATCTCCCTCTCATGGTTTAAAGGTGCTGGGGCCACCTATTCAGTTTTTTTTTTTTTTGATTTTTTGATTTTTTTTATTTAAAGGACATTTTAGAAAGGAGTAAAAATAGTTCATGTGTTACATAAGCGCAACATTTTTCATTCACTTTAATGTCAAAAGCTAAGGGAGGTATAACTTGTAACAAAGTGGTAATTGAAAAAAGTTAAGTGTCTCATTTTATTTATTTATTTATTTTATAGATAAGTGTCTCATTTTAAATTTAGTGGTCTAAGTGCCATAGTGCGGCTTAGTGCTCCCCATTTCTCAAATAAAACTACATTGTGGTATAGTTATATTTATAAAAAAAGTGATATTTAATAGACCGTTATACGACTGTCATACAATTGAAATAACTTGACAGTAAAAAGGAGCCCTTAGATTTTTCTTTTTACAAGCTCTTATTGATCCAAATACTCATTTTCATTGCCGCATCATCGCAGTTGAATGATAGTCGTCGTACAATAATCTACTAAATAGCATTACTCATTTTTACATAGATTAGGCATGAAAGTTATTTCGTTATTCATGAAGTATCTTGGGACCATTCGCGTCATCGACATGCATGTTTTACCTTCATACATTATTATGTGGGACAATCGAAATAAGCTGTGCAGAACAGTTGCAGATTTTGGTTCATGTCGAAAACGACTTTACATATCAGTGGCCTTCATATCCGTTAAAAGGTGAAGCTTCTGAAGTCGATGCAGGTTGGAAATGGAGAGATTTTAGGCTTTTATAAAATAGAAAATAAAATAATAAAAAAAAAAAACAAAAAACAAAAAACTTTGCATTCCTCTCAATTTCGAATACAGGCTTTTATTCTATGCAATCTCAACTTTTACATGGGCTTCCAATTGAAACCTTGTTGACACTCCACTCTTTAAGCGGGCCAAGATTATTGGATCTTGGGGATGATAATGCCGAATTACCCATCAATTAGTCTTGTTATCTCATAGTTGAAGAGTTGGACATCTTAATTGCACATAGTTAGTTGAGAGACTCAGGGCCGGCTCAACCATAAGGCGAGTTAGGCAGTCGTTTAAGGCCATCAAGTGGAATAAGGACCCCAAATACAGGTTTTTTGAAAAAAAAAAAAAAAAAGAAAGAAAGAAAGAAAGAAAAAAAGCCTAATCATAATCTGAAACGGTTTTTTCCAGTGGAATAAGGCCCCAAAGACAAGTTTGTTTTAAAAAAAAAAAAGAAAAAGAAAAAGCCTAATCATAAGTTGAAACGGTTTCTTCCAAATGGAATAAGGCCCCCAAAAATATGTTTTTTTTTTTCTTTTCTTTTTTTTTTTTTTTAAAAAAACTCAATTATAATCTGAAATGGTTTGGAAAAAATTAAAAGAAGCGTGATCTCTTATTTAGAGACTCTTTAACTTCAATAGAGAAATAAATAGTTAAATGTCCAAGAAGACAACAATTAATACCAACAAAAAAAAAAAAGAGTACATTTTCTCTCTTATTAGGAAATTCAACTAAAATTATGCAGATTACAAGGAAGCAAATAAAGAAAGTGGGGCCCACAAAAAAAGACTCGTCGAAATACAAGTCATAATTCTACAAAAACAACCATCATTGAGAGTGCGGCGCAAAGAAAAATGACTCGTTTAAAATTCTCGCCTTAGGCCTCAAAATATATTGAGCCGGCCTTGTAAAGACTCATGAGCATTTAAGAAGAGTTGGTAAAGCTTGCCAATATAAAGGAATGAGAACTCATTTGTGTATTATTCCATTCTAAGTGAGCTAGAGAATCGAGAGAAATAAAATTCAAAGCTCAAGTGAGCGATTCGAGAGGGTGAGAATTCTCTTTGTAGAAAGTGTTGTTTTGGATGTACTTAGGTCTTTAAGTGTGAACCATTATTTGTATCTCGCTTGTTTTCATGGTAAAAGATCTTGATCAATCTTTTCTAGTGGACGTAGGCCAAGTCGGGACTGACCCACTTAAATCTTTGTGTCTATTTTGGTAGTTTTGTTTCTTGATCTTTACTTCTCAATTTATTTTGATCGTCTCTGTTTTAGCAAACTGGTATATCCAAAAGATAATATTCCCACGAAGAACTACTAAAAAATACTGGCTTAAATACAGGGGTTGATGCTTCAATAGCAATTGTCTGCTACATTAAAATGAACAAAAAAGGGGGCTTTTCTTCAGGTTTTCATGAAACTGTTTATCTTGATACAAAACTACACGACAACCAAAAGAACGAAGCCGCATTAAGCTTGATTTTCCCCAACACGATGAAAGACAAAACGCAAACTTGCACAGCACAAACTAAGTGTCTTACTATGACATATCTTCATGGTAAAGATGAAGTCCAAGCCCAAAGCGCGCGCAAGCTCGACGAAATGCCATTGATTCTGCCTTTTGGACAGGATCCCCATAACTTGTGTCATCTACTGAAGCAGTTCCCGTTGATTCCCTAAATATCTTGTGGAAGAAAGCGAAAAAAAAGAGAAAGAAAGTCAGCTTCTCTGTTGCACCAGCTAAAATATTATCAATATTTTCAATAAAATCATCATAGTACTTCCTCAAGCTATGAGAACATCTGCGTAAAGCACAAACCCATCACCAAAATTAAGACAAGTAAACCAACTCACTATTCTCTTTATGTTGAATGCAAATACAGTCATACCAAATAACGATTACCAGCAAGAACTATGTTATCAACAAAATCCTCCCGGACACAACAAAACATTAACATAGGATGCCAATATAGAAAAAATACAGATACAGTGAGATGAAGGAAAACATAATTAGGAAAAACAAAAAAAAAGTTGCATTGACCAAGAAACTGGCTCACACTCTAAATCGTTGGTGATTGACTCCCCTCAATCCTAGAAGCAAATGTCTCATACGTTTACCACAATGAACATTCTCTCAGTCCATGTCCAAGTTGCTTTGCACTACACTCTTCCAAAGTATCTCACAACAGTAAAAAATAGCTACACAGATAATATTGTGGATTTGTGAATGAAAGGTGAGCCTTTGTGCCCAAAATTGCTTCTAAAACCTCAGTATAGAGAAGTTTGGAACAGTGATTGGTGAAGTAATCAATTAAAGCTTTCAAGCGTTCTTCTCAACATCTTAATCAATTAAGTACCATAAACATCATTAACAATGCATCGTAGATTTCAGCCTCTCACAAGTCTTTTCATAAGTCGAATTGGGTTCAAATCGAAATCTTACTTGAATTCATGAAACCTTTGAAATTTCAAGAGAAACATATAAGTAGGGTGAGAACATGGACTTCCCAGCAGTTAAAGTTCTCTCTCATTTACAGTATATTCTACTAGTTCCTCTACTTTTTAAACATCTTAGACCTATATAGTCTCTCCAACTACAGTCATTATCCAAGTACCGAACTAGCTAATTACTTTGAATGAGATGTGCATCTTCAGTTTGTGATTGTCATTACTATTCCAAACTTATTGGGAGAACACCACCTACAGGAGTCTATGAGGTCTTGATATAAAATGTTAAGCAACCATTTTAACCCAAAAGTTTAAATATAATTCAAGTCCAATAGGCTTGTATCGGGTTAGCGGATCGTGTTAAAACTTGCTAGTACAAAATTTGTGTCGGGTTGAGATCGTGTGAGGCTTGAGTATAAGATTATATAGGTTAATCCTAACCTGACCAATTTAATGTAACGTTCAGACAACCTTAACCCGTTAATTTTGTGTAGGATTTGTGTCAAGTTTACGGATTTGTAAAAAATTGCCAGAGTTAACCCCTCCGGTATACTCCAACAAAAATGTCATCCAAAAAATAAACCGAACCCAAATAGAAGTATTTATTTCAGATATAAATGCCATGAATGCGACGCCATCCATGGAGTGTGAGAGGATGATATATACCTCAGCATCGGTCCCATAGAGAGTCACCCGATAAACGACAGACACAGACTTGCCGTCAGCAGAATAGGTAATGGTTCGAACCTCACCCGACCATTCTACAACCAGCGGCGACAAAATAAGAACTTTGAATCCAGTACTATAAACAATGACGTTGTAGACTTGGTACTAATTTTTCACCAAGAAAAAAACATAAAGTTGGTATCAACTATCAAGTAAGTTTATTAACATACCCGGAGCATGTAAATTCAAAATCCGATTCACAAGATGCCTGCATTAATCGAAAACAAACACCCGAAATCGAAAAGGCGAAGAAGAGGAAAAAGAAGGAAAAGAAAAGTGGCGGACTAGTGGTAGTGGTACCAGGGAATATATTTCATGGAGAAGCCATCTTCCAGGCGCACTTTGATGAGGGAATCGGGGACTTTCTTGTTCAGTTCTTTGAGGATTTCGGAGAGCGGCCGACTGATTCCCGAGCTCGCTGCTGCGACGTCGTCCTCTGTTTCCGCCACTTGATTAGAAATAGAAGACGACGACAAGGAGCGGTATTTGTACGGGCTTTGAGTTTGTAGGAGAAGCAGCGCTGACTTCAAAGGGCCAGAAGAAGATGAAGCAAAGGAAAGGACTGGTTTTCCCAGGGATTTCGTCGATGAAAATGCCATTTTCTTTTTTCTCTTTTTTCCTTTTCTGTCAAGGACAGAGATTTCGAAATCCCTCTTTTGCGGCGCTCCCTAAGGGCAATTGTGTCACTAAATTCACTAAATGGGCTGTCCATGGGCCTCGCTGGACCCGGCCCTCATGGAAATTTTCAAGCCCAGGTCTGGTCCATGGGCCCATTAAAATATAACTTTTTTCCCCTCACTTGATAAATCACTTGAAACATAGAACTGCCATTAAAATTTTCAATCCTTTCTTTGTTACAATGACTTTACATATTTCGTGTCATATAAACTATAACAATGGGCAGACCCCAAGGAAGCTCCTTGTTGGAGTAATTTCGGCCAGTTGATTGAAGACACCAAGATACAGATCCACAGTTTACTAACTTTATGATGTTAGGCACACTCGACGGGATGCTAATAAAGTAGCCCATCGAATGGCCAAGTTAGCATTATTGCAATTGTTAGACCATGTTTGATTGGAGGAATATCCTTTCTCCATTCAAAGTATTGTCCTTGTTGGACAAGATTTTTCTCATTGATTTATGATATCACTTCTTTCAAAAAAAAAAAAAAAATTGCAGACACCGTTGATTATAATTGGTCATTTTTTAGGGGTTTGATCACTTATTTGTGATCTGTAAATATTTAATTATAGTAATTTACATTTTTTAAAACAAGAAGAATGATTTTTGATTAACTCTCTTTTTGAGAATTGGAAGTGATCGATACATATATATATGATCAGATAACAAACATCTCTTATTCCTCTAGACATGCATGGAGTTACTTAAAAAAGAGTCGGCAAACACGATAATTTTACATACACACACAAAGGTATCAGTTGACACTTTTTGCACGCAAGGAACAAAAAAAAAAAAAGAAAAAAAAAAGGAAAAAGAAAAGAAAACATCATATCTTAGATGAGAGACATTTGTTGCACGTTGATTGGGTAACTATCTGAGGGTGGACCCGAGAAAGCTCGCCAGGCAATGATGGCATTAGCAACTTCTGTGGGATGAAAGGCATCCCAAAAGACATACTGGCTCCGGTTTTGGCAGGGAACTTGAAATGGCATGCACGTTATTTGTCCATGGTTCTGCCCAATTCCACAGCAAGCCCTATCAACAGCGCTGAAACCTGCATTAATATATGTGAAAAACGCTAGTTTAGACCCCAAGTTGCTAAACAATGAATATCTCAAACTCAATAACAATAAAGATGAATAAAGTTATCAACTTCCAATATTTAAAACAGTTTTGGATCAACATTTAATTTAGACCGACTTAATCTTATACTTAAAACTTACAACCTAACATGTTTTGATACTGAATTTGCCGACGCTAAAAACTTAACACAATGGACCATCATTTGGAAATTTCATTGTTGGAAAACTATTTTTGGGTTAAGCTAGTTAGCTTCATATATAAAACCAATCATTATGGGAATCGTAATAACATTTGTTACCATAGCTGGCAGGGTTGTTGAGGATGTCACCAAAACACCCATAAGTATTGCCATACACAAAAATTGCATCAGGGTGGTTGCTGTTGAGCTGGTCGACGAGCGATTTGAGCCCCTCATTGAAGGTACCAAGAATCTGATTGACATAGTCCACACACCTTCCCGGTGGGGCTTGACCAGTGGCTCTCTGGTTAGGGATGCAACCGAGCGGTCCAACTCCGGCCACCACCATCTTTCTTAATCCTACACTATGCAGCGCCTGGAGAAAAAAATGAATCCATTGCATATGGAGAAATTAATTAAATCATAATAATTAAGAATGGTAAGGCACTGATCGAAATTAATTAAAATACCAAAATTTGGCGGGCGTAGCGGTTGAGGAGAAGGTTGGCAAAATCTGGAGGGGTATAATTGTAGCTAGAAGGATAGATGGAAGGCAAGAGGTAGTTGTTGATGTAATCATTGCTTCCAAACACCAAAATGGCTATCGACTTCGCCAGGTATTGGCTCAGGGTCGTCCCATTCATTATCGTTCTTAGTTGATTCAAAGTGGCCTCAAAATTCAGCACTTGCTGGCTCAGGCTGTACCGCTCACCCTGCATCCACGTACATCACAATATTAATGCATTTGCATGAATTTCTTAATTTCTTCTTCTTCTTTTTTTCCTGAATTGAGTAAATTAATTAGTACATACGTAGTGTTGGCCGGTCTCATCGAGGATGCCAGCAGCTGCGGAAGCATAATTCACTCCATGAAGTATTCTGGTTCCAACTGTGTTGGGATCTGCAAAGGGTGGAAGATATGGGATACCCAACAGCCTCCCTGCAAACCAAAAATTCAGAAATGAGCTTGCTTGCTACTTGCTCTTGCTCAATCGCGTCAGCTAGATTTTCTTTAAATTTGATGAATAGTTTGCCAATATTCACTAAAATCAATAACCCTAAACCTTAGCAAATTTTCCACATATTAATTATATATTATGAAGAAAATTTATTTATTTTTTCTAGGGTCGGCAAGGCCTAAACGTTTATGATTCTTGGCCCGACTAATATTACAATGGAGATTTTTTTCCCTGGTCCGCCTAAAATCAAGTAATAAAATTATCTATGTAATTTTTATATTTATATTGCACTTTTAAATTATTGTTTTCAAATATATATATAGATAGATTATGAAAAATAATGATTTTATTGAACCCCATCTTGTGCCAAGGAAGACTTAGCGAATCTACCACTATATTCATTAATTAGTTCATTCATTATTAACATTGGCATTCATTCAGCTAGTTGTAACAAGTACCGTTGAAATAATTTTTTTAGCAATGAATATTGTTAAAATCAATTGAGCAATCAAATGAGAGATTAGTGAATAAATAATTGTTTGGTTATGTATATTGAGAATGATATATTCAAGACAGTCAATATTGAAGAAATCATGCAACAATTTTAAAATATGAAATTCGTTGAAAACAATTGAATAAATTAACTTGAAAAATAAATTATAAGTTACATTTATATATTTTAAACTCTAATTGAATTTTATTAAATTATTTATTTATTCTGTTACTTATTATTATTATTTTTAACCCTATCTTTTAATCTTGCTCTCACTTTGGGATTCGCGTTATATATGTATCATGTACTCAGGTGGGAGAGAAGAAAGGTGGCAGCCTGAGATATATAATATATATATAACTCATGGTTGCGCAAGCACGTAGAGGTTGTACCGGCCACCTTATTTGTGATTTGGTTCTCCGTGAAGGAATCTGTGGCAACTCCAATTCATCTATAATAAATTAACTACGTACCAAAAAAGCATCTGAAAGTCTTGCGAGAACCATCGTTCTATTATAAGGTCAGTAACCGACTTTGTCTTGTGAAAATCTAAATGCAAGAAAAGAGTTCATATTTCATCCACCAAAGGTGGAATTTTAAAAACACAGGAAAAAGGGGAAAAAATCCTATAAATAAATTAAAAACAATGCAGAACGTCTCAGAAGTGGATTAAAGTTGATATGCAAGTGACATATATATATGCATAAAAGGCTGTGTAAAGTTACCAAGCATATCAGAAAAGGTTTCGCCATTGGAGAATCTCCCAGAAGGGGTGCCAGTTTTGAAGTCGCAGCCATAAGGAAAGTAATTCGATTTTGCTAAGGAGCTGAGGAAGTTGTTGTTACCAACATCAACCAAGGAATCTCCAAACACAAACATAGCTGGAACGCGCTGTGACCCGACAGCTACCCCATCGGAGCATTGCAGGAATATAAGCATCACCATAGTGGTGGTGAACCAGAGCTTCTGATTGGAAATCGTAACCATTTTCTGTACATCCCCCTTCATTGTTATTTTTCAGATAGTGGAGAAATTAAGGAAAACAATTGAAAAGAAGGATGACGATCATACATGCCTTGGAGACGCAAATGAACGCCGGTGGTGGTGGGCAATATAAGGGTAGTGAGGAGAGAGGCAAATATTGTCCATTTTGAAACGGCCAAGCAAAAGCCACGCTATGTTGCGGCGTTGGTGTGCGCCTTTTCTCCTGCCTTTCAGAAGCTTTTTATAACGTTCGTTTTGCCTTTTTCTAGGTTTTGGATGCATGTCTGTTTCTTGCTTCTTTGCATGCTTCTAAACAAAGAAACACGTAAAGGTTTAGGCAACTGATGTGTATGAGCGAATCTCGGGTCTAGTGGGCAAAACCGATCGGGCTAAGAAAGGCACATGTAAAGGTTTCTACAAGTCAGCAGTCTCAATCGTTTGAGCTCTCTGGAACATTACTAGCTGACACCAGTCGATCAGCAGGCACACCAAACTCGATATATACATGCCGACGATCGATGCGTTATGGAGGATGTATTGGGAATAATTCCAGCTAGACCATGTTTCGGATCAGTACCAGCCTAAGAAGGAGAAACAGCAGAACTCTTGCGAAAGTCCTACCCCGAGAGGCAAATACTAAATAGCTAAGATAGCAGGAGTCTATGAATAGTCTTATCCCGAGAGATAGATACTAGACAGCTATTCTCGAGAATACAAGGCATAAGGGATAGTCAAATTGGGTCTCGAAAATTCAGACATCTTGGGACCAAGATTCACCCTAGCCTGCCAAGGGCTGAGACAAGTCTGTCCCGAAAACTCAAGTATCAACCACATCCCAAAGAATTTGGAGAATTCTACAAACTAAGATGGACGTTACGGGCATGATCTCTTGAGATCGTGCCCAGTCCCCGAAAACCCTAAAACCTTAGCAGCAAGGGTATAGATCTCAGCCTATAAATAGGCCCCAACCCCAAGTATAAACTTAGATTGAATTTTTGAGAATTAAGCAGACTCTTTCCCTAGGAAACGCTAACTTAAGCATTAGAGCAGACCCCCGGAATGGTCTCTTAGGTTTGCTAATTTTGCAGGATTCTTGGAAAAAGTTTGAAGAATCTAGAAAGAAAAGCCGTCTTCACGCCATACCGAAAACTATACTAAAAACATGTATGTATGTTAATCTGTAAAGATTAAGCCGGTGAAGGGATCAATACTAATGGCAGAAAGTAAGAGTAATTCTAAATACTCAATTCATCACATTCCACCTTTATTTTCTTTGGTTGATGTGTAAGTTACTGGCTCATTTATGAGTCGAGCTCGAATTCGAGTTGAGCTATAAAATGGGTGTTCAAGCTTGACTCGTTTAAAACTCAGACGAGCTCGAACTCGAGCTCGTTGGGAATGACATTCAAGCTAAGCCAATCTGAGTTACTCGATAAGCTCGTCTCAACTAAAACTTGAGGTAAGCTATTAAATTTTTCAATATGTGATCAAAGTGGAGTTTCAAGCCCGAGTTCGTGAACAACCTCCAAACTAATTATTAATAACTTAACATGTTAGTTTAACATATTAAATACTATTATCAAAATATTATAATTAATATGTAATACAATATTTACTTAGTTAGAATAGTATATGCTTATTTAGTGTGTGTATATATATTTTATCAAAAAATGACCTATAGACTATAGTTAATTACTATATATATAAATATAATATACAAAAAAAATATCGAGTAACATATAGTTAATTACATTTACTTAGTATATGTTAACAAACTAGATAATATGTTAGTTTATGAACTAACTAGTTAGTATGTTAACTAATACACATATAAATATTAAGTAACATATATTACTTAATTACTAATATACATGTTTAAATTTATATAACTCATTTTTAGTAATATATAAGAGATATGAACGAGCAAACGAGTTGGAATAACGAACCGGACTAGCTTTAAACAAGCTAAGCTCGTGAGTCCCTATCAAGTTTTGTCGAGCGAGTCGGGTATGTATCACGTACTAAGCGAGAGAGTTTCTACAGTATCGAGCTTGAGTTCAAATCGGGCTAAATCGAGTGGGTTGTCGAATGGACTAGTTTATTTACATCCCTATGCAAGTGCCTATCAATTCTTAGATTTTTTTTTTCCCAATTATTAATAAAGCCTAATCCAAGGGCTGATGGACTACCACATCAGCCCACACTAAAAAAAAAAACGGATGTTAGTGTCATTTAATTTAGCGCAGTTTACTATTCAAACGACGCTAAACTTAGCGTTGGCACTGTTTGAACAATAAACGACACTAAATTTATTTATTTTTTTTGCGTCGTTTACTGTTTAAACAACACTAATTTTTGTAATGAAAAATTGATTTATATATTTTAGTTTAACATTTTTTAGGGAGAGAAAGAAAGAGAAGAGCTCTCCTGGCCTCTTGCGCAGGAGAGAGTTCCTGCACAGGAAGGGATCCCTTCCTGCATGCGCTCCTGCGCTTGCGGAGGAGCGCTTCCCTTCCAGCTGGTTCAAGAAAGAAGAAGTAAAAGAAGAAAAAGAAGAAGAGGATGGTCCTAATTTTTTTTTATTCATACTAGCTCCGTTTTACTGTTTAAACAACACTACTTGGGTAGTGTTATTTGACTAGTAAAATGACATTGCGACACTGCTGAGTATTAATTAGTGGTGTTTGAACAGTAAATGACGCAAAATGAGTGCCGTTTTTAAAAGCGACACTATTCAAACGGCGCTAAATGAATAGTGCTGCTCTTTCACCCAAAAAAACCTATTCAAACGACAATTAAGTGCCCTTTTCTTTTTAGGGCCAGCTAAATAGAAGTGAAATGGAAGTTGAGTAACATTACTTATGTTTGGCTGTTGACTAAAGGTTAGCTAGTAATTTATTTATTTATTTAACGTGTCCACACAAGAGGGGAGGAAGGATTCGAACTAGTAACCTCCACTTCATGAGGCATGGTCTCTAGCCGATTGAACTACCTCTTAGGGACAAGGTTAGCTATTAATTAGAAGCACAGTTTGCAGGCAAAAGATTATGAATCCTGGCTTTTAGTGGGTTGGGACTCACCTTAACTAATTTGGTTACTGTGGGCTCTTGTGCTTGATTTAGTAATTTGATTTTGCTTTTGGTTAAACATGTTTTATTTGAAAAATATAATGACATTCTTTGGAAAAATATAATTAATGACATTCTTTGTAGTGACAATAGGATTTTGAATAGCAAATTAGTAGAGAATAGTAAAAAAGGAAAACCAAACAGTCACACCGAGGATAAATAATACGTACACGCGTGGTTTAGTATAAAAGGCTACGTCCACGGATGTGACGATCAAAGAAAAATTCTGTCACGATTCAAGGAAGAGTTAGTGACATCTGCGTTATTACTCCAAAATAATTATTTAAAATCACAATTTGAGCTTTTTAGAATCGTTTATAAACCTCACTCTTACTTAATAAAGAATTAATGTAGACTTAATACTCATGCAATATAATATTCACAATCTACCCATCCAATGTGGCACCTTACCTTGACGAGACTTTTCGAAAATACAATTGAGCTATATATATGTTAACTGCATCTGACGTCATTTTGCAAGCGTCTTCTTACGTTACCCACCGCATGGGACGACAACCCCCCTTCTCAGTTGAAAGCCACTTTGGATCGATCGTTGCTACAAAGGAACTGCCAAAGATAGAGCTTAAGGAGAAGTTATTTCGATTTCCAAACATTTTGTTTGAAAGGGGGGCCTAAATTACCTATTTAAATTATCTCATTATGCATGCGCTTGAGAAATCGAGCACGTATAATTAATAGTAATTGGCATTTCACAAGGTATTTGAACATATATATATATATATATATATATATATATATATATATATATGCCTCAAATGCTCAAATACATCGATCATGGTGAATCCTTTTTCTTGTCTGGCATGGCATGATCACTTGGCGTACGTACTAGAAGGCTATGTGTAGTTTGCTACACATCACCACCACCGAGGCATGCGATGTCTTGCATGTTAAAGCATGAAGTAAGCAGATCGATCCTTAAATCTCCTAAGCACTACCATTGATTAGCGCAGCCTATCTAGTCAACATCAGTTGTGACTTTCATCAACCTTATCATCTTCTTTGTACGTTCTTCAAATTTTCCCATGATTGTTATCATCACTTCAGTTCATAATTCATGTAGTCATCAAGATTATGACGCTCAAGTTGAATTTTTTTTTCTTGTCTTTTTTGTGCTTTTTTTTTTTTTTTTTTTTTTTTTTTTTTTTTTTTTTTTTTTTTTTTTTTTTTTCTGTGGTTCGAGTAATGCTAATCCTAAGCGGCTAAGCGCAACCCAACCCAAGCTCCCAACCTCCCACAAGGCCACAAATATCTGCATAACTCTCTCTCACAGAAGACAGCAAGATGAGAAAAATCATATATGGCATAGAAAAGAGAGCTTTCTTTTTTAGAGGCAGTTTGAGTGTCCTTATCTAGGTATGCGAATGCCACTTTCTCATAGCCATTCCTTATCCATAAATTAAGTCCAACGTAAAGTCGGGTGCCCTGAGAAAAAGAAAAAAAAACAAAAAAAAACAAAACAAAACAAAAGAGGCCATTACCAGAAAGAAAAATGATATATGTATTTCTAAGTGCTAGCTTAATCTGTCTAAAATTTAAAGATAATTTTTATTATTATATCAGAGAGTAAATACTTAAAAATACATAATTTTTGCAGATATACTTTCAACTGCTTACACTCGATCAATAAAAATTACAATGGCCGGATATATTATATATAAATTAACCGATTCAAAATCTCGAAGGAATGGCCAAGATGATGATCAAGCCTTTTTGTCTATCGCCCAACTTTATTATATGTTTTTTTCACCCTTATCTAGGCACCCGACTTTAGTATGTGGAGACTTGAAAGAAAATATATTTAATTTTTACCATTTAAAACGAGCGGTTAAGAATGGAAAAGTGACACTCTTTAGTCTTTGCTCAAAGTTTTGATCATTATAATACTATTTGCATTAATTTGCATATATAATCAAGAGAGCTAGATCTCTGTCTCACAGAGAATGACAGACGCACTCACACACTACGCACTCGCAAACAAGCTAGGCTACATTTGGGATCATCATAATTAATCACTTATATATGGTGCACAATTTACATAAATGGCATGGTTGCTGAGTAGTAGTTTAATTTGTCAGTATATATATACACTGTCTTATGAAGGCATACAAGATCGATATATAGTGTATATATACTTCAAATTAAAGCTCTTTACTTTTTTTAAAAATAAAAAAATAAAATTATTAAAGCACGTTGACAGCGGAAAGTGCACTCCACTTTATCCCTACCAACCATATTTTTTGATGTTATAAAATATATATACATGATAATTAGAAAACCTAAATTACTTTTCCTGTTTCAAATATGTGTAAAATCACCTCAGAATTAATGACGCGTACTGCTAGATATGTATCGATCCCCATTCCCCACGCACAAAGGCTCCATTAAAGTCAAAAGTTGTTAATTTGATATGATCATAAACATTTATTTAGGAGGTCATAAAAGAAATATGGCACTCGTTGTCTGCCCTTTCTTCATAATGTACGTATATATATCTCTATACTGTATACTCGATCTGGATTAGGTCACAACTGTCCTCTTGAATAAGTCGGCTAATATATATAGAAATATGGTGGAATCTCAGACCCAAAGAAGAAAAGGGCATGAGAATGATATTGTCTGGTTGACACTCATATATATATATATATATATCAGCTTCAGAGAATCAGAATACTAGTCTTTTTTGTTTGAATGATAGTCAAAATGCATAGCATACTTTTGTAATAATTATGTTCATAATCTTCTCTTTCAAGATTCATCATCCCACTAGTTTCCGTCTTGGTGACGAATCCCCGGCCCGTTTCCTCTCAGCCATTATCGATTTCTTTTGAGGGGAGGCTAGTTGTTCATGCAAATTAAACGTGTAGCATTTAAAAAACCAAGAAAATCAACATCACTTTTTTTGGCAAATGACAAATTTTAATGTATGAGAAATGCTACCCTATACACCACGATCCTACTGCTGTCCAACAGGTCCATGTGGGATTAATTTTTTATTTGTTAAAAAAACAAAGAAACGAAAATGGGTAGAAGATGGGTCCTTTGAAACAAAAAGTGTAGAAAATCCTCTGAAACAAATATTCTCTCTCTCTCTCTCTCTCTCTCGTGGGATCTATCTCACCGGAAAATGAAAGCACTATTAATCTCATCTATGATAAAAAAAAGAGCTTATGCGAATGGTTCTTGTAATATTCAAAATGATATAATATGAGATACCAAGCGCCCCTACTTTGTGGCCCATTGACATCGATCTAGCATGTTTCCCATATGAGAAATGCTAGAAGTACTAAATCTTTTACTAAAAGATGAGTATCAAAATGATGTGAAGCATATTCATTGGTACCTGTAGCACTTCTTTTTATTAATTGTTTTGATCATTTCCAATGAAAAAGTTTCACATCACCTTGGTAAAACATTTGATATCCCTAGCATTTCCATTCCCACATAATGTTGAAGGATCAAGCTGTCGATCTGCTGGGTCTTGGGTTAAACTTTATGTTTGAGAAGGAAGAGATACAGATTAACTTGCAATTGCTATAGTGTTCTAGATGTCTTTTCTTAAGATGAAACATCCATATATAGAATGATTCAAAATGGTACAGAGTTTCTCTTTTATCTTGAATTTGGCATCAATTAATGATGCCAAAATGTTTTAGCAAACATTGGTAATGAGTAACTGACTCTTCTGGTTGTGAAGGGACTCAAATAGATGTTTAGGCTATCATAATTTATTTGTCATACCAATATATACACATTGTAATCTTTTGCACCATTTTGTTGAGAGAGTTTTCGGCGAGAGAGAGCGTTTCCACCGAGAAGAGATTGAGAGAATATTTTTATTTGTTTGTTTTTATTAACTATTGTCCACGTAGGACTGGTTGGACCGCAATGGGATATTGGTGTATAGCGTAGCATTTCTCTTAATGTATATTTTTTTCCTTTGGAAATTTAGTTAATTAATGGAACTTCCACAAGAGTGTAGCTCTTTTTTTTTTCTTTTTTTTTTTCTTTTTTGTCTAATAACCCATCATATACCATGATTGATAATTGTTTGCAGGGCTGAATGTAGAATTGACAATTAACTCGCAAACCTGATAGGCTGATACGATTCCAACACGAAATTAAAGGGTTAGAGTTGAAGAGTCAGACTCGTTTAATTAAATGGGTTGATTTAGGATTCACTTATACATTCTTATACTTATGTTTCGATATAACTTAAACCCGATATGCGACATAATACTAGACAATTTTTGACATAACCTGCGAACCCGATACGATCCTAATACAAAATTAAAGTGTTAGGGTTGAGGGGTTTGACCCATTTAATTAAATTGATTGGACTATGGTTGACCTATATAGTCTTATACTCATGCTTCGACACAATTTGAACTTGGCACGCAAACATGAACTGTCAACCCTAACTAAATGCCTAGGCGAATTAGGTAATCGCATAAGACTCCAAATAATTAAGTTTCCTTTTGATGTATTCCCCCTCTCCTCTTTCCTTTATTCAAAAAAAAAAAAAAAAAAAAAAAAAAAAAAAAAAAAACCTTCAGGTTAATTGAGATTAGAGTAATGATTGAGTTGGGTTGGATATCTATGAACTAGTTCAAATCTTTCTGATTCTTTTTACCCTAGGTAAGGGAATATATATGTATATATAAGTGGACCTCCTACAAGTAAAATTGAATATGAAAAAATAAATGGCCGGCCGGCCTCTAGCTAGCCCCTAATCTCTTCATCTGATCCACGTACAGTTTTCATCAGAAGTGGCACTTAACTTCGATCTTGTAGGTCCTTAATTTTCTTCTCCCTAATTAATTAAAATGAGTTTGGCAATAGAGATCGGTTGTCTCCCACCCGCAAACATCGCTGCATGCGGAAACAAACTGAAAATTGACACATGGACTACACTACTGTAATTAGTAGGTCCAAAAGGCTGCCATATAGCATAGCTAGCCCAGCATGATCGAGCTTTAGGGGCCCTTCCTCATATGTGCCATATATATAGTCATCATAATTAACTTGTTAATTAACCACATCATTAGTGAGAAGAAAATTAAATGATATGCTCTAACAACAAGTCTACCAAAATCCAAAAGCAGTTTCTAGAAAAGCTCAGGAAGGAAGGAAGAACTTGGGCGGAGAGTAAATATATATATAAGGAAGAGGGAGCATTAATATATGCTTCTGTGGATCAATTCCGATCCACTTATTAATCCTACCTTCTTTTGACCCTACCAACTAACCCAACTTCTTTTGACCCGGCCGGCCCTTTCCTAGGGGAGGAGATTTCGATCTCTTTTTCAGAAAAGTAAATATTCTACATATTAAAGTGGATTTTACATGGATTTGGTGGCTTCGTCTGCTGGTTTAAGAATTTAATATGCCAAAATAAATTCTTCTTTTTTTTTTTTTTTAAGC